>NC_060086.1:15726073-16036907 GCF_922984935.1 Meles meles
CGCTGTTGGGGGGCATGGCGGGGACCACGGAGATGACAAATGGATCCAGTGTCCGCGGCAATACCACAGCCGCTCCAGGTTCACGCCCGGAAATTTATGGCCCCGTCACCCGGCCCCGGAGATCTATCTCCTGCCTGTCACTCATGGGCATTTTTTATCCTGCGTCCTCCCTCCGTATGTATTCTCCGCCACCCACTCGGGCATCCACGGGGTCGGTCTGCCTGTTTCCCACGGAGATATACGAACACCCCAAATCCAAACAGCTTTGCTCAATTTTCCTGCTGCTTCAACATCCTTGGGAACAGGTCCTCTGCTAACCGGCCCTGGGCCCCTAAGGGGGAAGGGACAGGGTATGGGGTAGGGGCCCTAGCTCCTGGGTGTTTAGAAAACCCCTCTGAAACCCACAACGGGGTGTGTGTGCATGTGTGCACACGTGTGCGTGCTAGAGACACACAGATGTGGGACCCAGGCTGACAGTTCCATTTCACTCCATTGATCTGAGTCACAGCCACAGTTTTGGCCTAATGCTCCTTCCCTGAAACAGGTGACGCTGATGAGGAGACATTTAGGGTCCAAAGAGTCAAATCCTGGAGTCTTAAGAGAAGGTCCAGGCTCTGGCCCTAGGCTCTTCTAGGGACTATGACCACCTGTTCCTTGGAGGGGGTGGGGTGGGGGAAGGGAGCAGAAGCCTCTCCCCAGCCCAGGTGTGAGGCACCTGCTTCCAAAGGCATTTGGAAGAACTTCTGAGCTTTCCAGAGAGTTCTGTGGGGCTGATGAGGAAAGGGACATTGTTCTTCTTCCCTTCCTCTGGCCACAGGTGCAGGCACACACCACACACACACCCTCCACCCAGTTTGCCAGGCCTTCAGATAAGGGGCCTATCCCGGCTTTCCTGAGAGTCGAGAATTGCTTGCTTTGGGCAATCCCACACAGGCGACCAGCCTATCACCATCAGAAGGACTGCGCAGCTGGCCCCAGGAGAGGGTCCAGCTGATGCCAGGACGGCATGGCTCCCAACCTTTCTGATTCGGACGTCGTCTGCCCACTGGAAGGTGTTCAGAGCCCCCCCCACCCCCCCGCAACCCGCTGGCATGTGCCCAGGAATACAAGGGACCAAAGTGCTGGCTTGGGTCCTGGCCTGTTTCCAACCCCCTAAACCCAGAGTAAAGGCAGGCATTCCCTTCTAACAAGCCCCACCGTCTGGAGTTTGTCTCTCTAGCTCTGGGGTTTTCTCCTCTTTAGACAAAGTGGAGCACAAACCTGGCATGGGGCAATGATTCTGCCCCCCCACCCCCCACCCCGCAAGGCTGTTCAGTTAAAAGCCGAAAGCTGCAAGGACCCAGGGCAGGGGAGGCCAGGGGGCTGCCTAGGTGGGAAAGATCAGAGTCTCTGTGGTTTAAAACAACATAGCCCCATTTTCTCCTTCCCTCTTGGGGCTGGGCAGAGGCTGGGGGTCTCTTTAGAGATGGCCCCTGTGAAAGACAGAGTGGAGAGGTTTGCTCTTCTAACTCCGTTCACTCTGCACAGTTCAAAATCTCCTGTCCCCAAACCTTGTAGGATCTGAGACCCGGGGAATGCTCTCTGCACAGCCCTCAGCTCAATACAGCAGGGAAAAGGCAGCTACAGCTGCGTCCAAGTAAGGACTCCATAATGCACAGGCCCAAAGAGAAGCAGTTCACACCTGAGGCTTTGCTGGGCAGTGCAAACCTGGGTTGGTCTCCCAAGCCTAGAGGAAAGGAACCCGGGGGGCCCTCCCAGTGCTAAGCCTTCATCATGGTGTTTCCTCCATAAATTACACATTATCATCCTACCCCCATTTTCCAGATGTGATAACTGAGGCTCCAAAGTCACGTGCCTCGGAAGTCATGCAGGTGATGCTTGGAAGAGTCTGATTTTGATGCCAGAGGCCCTCAAGCAGGTAATTCGAGGATTTTAAAGGATGGAAAGCAGATGTCTGTCTTTAGAAGCAGATTGGGGCAAGCAGGCTCAACTGCACTCCCCCAAAAGCCATGACAATGAGAACCGGTACAAGGTGGGGGAGGAGTGGAGAAGATTCACCAAGTTCAGAGGCAAAGGCCCCGACCCCCACACCGGGGCTTCAACTCCCCCCGGAGGGACCGCGGAACGTGGCCCCTCCCCCGAGTGCCCCCGGACCGTCCCGGCGCCGGGTGGGGAGAAGCAAGACGCCTGGAAGGCAGACCCGGCGGGGATGGTGCCGCGGACACCCACCAGGGTCGTGGACCCAAGACCGGGGAGGGTGGGCCGCTGGGAGCAGCAGCAGCTCTGGGGCGCACCACCCGCCGCGGACCGCGAAGGGTGCAGCCAAGAGAAGACCGAGGAAGGAGCAAGGCCACGCGAGCCAGCAGTGGTGCGACGGGCAGCAGCGACCGGAGCGGGGTGGGGGGGGGGCGCAGCAAGACCCCTACCCGGACCCCCGCTCCGCCGGCTAAACCGCGCGCCGGCGCCAAGTTCCTCCAACTTTGCCCGCCACGCTGTGAGGGCGCACAGGGCCGGGGGCGAGGGGGAGCGCGCGGGTTCCGGCTGGGTCCCGCGTCCCAGGCTGGGCGCCCAGCCGCTCTCGCCTCGGGCTCCGGGCGCCGCGCTTACCTGCCGCCGGGCCGCGCTCCCGGGCTGCGCCTGCCGCCGCCGCCACCGCCGTCCTCCAGGCTCTAACTTCGCTCCGGGGATTGAGATTCCTCCCCAGCTTCGCCCATCGATCCGCGCGCGGCCCCGCCCCGCCCCGCGCCTCCCCCCGCCCCTCCCGCGCCCGCCCGCCCGCCCGCTCCCCCGCTCCCCCGCTCCCCGCGCGAGTCCGGCTCCGAGCCCGCACCCGCCCCGCTCCCTCCCTCCTGGCCGCCGGGCGGGGGCAGGGTGCAGGGGGTGGGGCCGGCCGGGGAGGGGGCTACTAGAAAGCGCAGGAGGGCTGGTTTCCTCGCGGTCCCCTCCTGCCCTTCCTCCCCCATCCAGGTGGGGGCGGAGGGCGGCGCGCGGGTGGGAGAGCGCGCGACTGCTGGTGACGGCCTGAGCCACCCACGACCCCCACCACATGAAGCCAAGCCAGGGCGTTCGCCGGCCCGGGTGGGCCCGTGGTCCGGCCCTCGTCGGGAAGGACGGGGACCTGGGCGCAGAGAACGCGGTAGGAGGGGGGGACAGGTAGGGCCGCCCCTCTCCCCAGCCCTGGCTCCCCTTCCTTCCCTCACTCACCCCCACCTCTGGGATGACTCCGGGGGTTCTCGCACACTCTTCCCGTTCAGTTTGACCCTCACAACCTGCGTGTGGAAGCCCCTCTTCCCGCATATTACAGGCGAGGAAACGGAGTCAAGAGGGACCCCGACTTTTGCCCCGCGCCACACAGCCCATCCAAAGCAGAGGCCGAGGGGCAGCCTCGGCCCCCAGGACAGCCTCCCGACCCCTCCCGACTCCTGGCTCCAGCCGGGCAGGCCTGGGCATGCCCCTCGGCCAGCCAGGTTCCCAGCTCAGGGCCCGCTAGCTCGCTGGAGTCCCCGCGGGGCAGCGCCCCCTCCCCGCTTCCTGTCCCCGCCCGCCTATGATTCCCGGCCTCAGTACCCCCGGCACGCTCTCCGCTCCCCGCCAGCAGCTGGGCAATTCACCGAGCATACAAAAGAGTTGACTCAATTCAAAGGCAGCAAATCAAGATAAATCCTATAGTGTGTGGGGACAGAAGAGGGAATATGAATGAAGGTCCACAGCACAAGCAAGTCCTATATGGACTGGCAAGTCACCCCCCAGCCCTGCCCAGGCACAGAAGGCTGATCAGGAAGGGGGGAGTGTGTTCTGAGCTGGCCACCCCCTGCCAGGCCAGAATTTGTGCTTTGTAGCCCCCCGCCCCCGCCTGTCTGCTGGAGCTCCGTTGAGGGTAGATGCATAAAGGGGGAGTTAGCTGGTGGCCCCCCATGGGGGGGTCAGTGTACCCCACTCACATATGGCTCCAGGGTCAGGGCTGAAGCATGGGGAAGAAGGCCGAGGGGCCATTTAGGGCTTTTGAGCTGTATGTAGCCTTTCTCCTTGGGCTGCCCCCTACCCACACTCCTGTCCCAGCAGGTGCAGGCCAAGGGCAGCCCCCCATTTATCACCAATAGGTAGTGGAAGCCTCAGATAATGCCAGGCCTGAGCACAGGGGACAGAGAGGGTGGTGACAAGTCTCCCCTCCTCCCTGCTGTTCACAAGGTCTGTCCAGCTGCCACTTGGAATGGGGGCAAAACTCATCCTCCCCCAGAGCAACCCTGGTCCCCCTTAGTAGGTCTCAGAAAGCAACCTTCTAGCCTCTGGCCTCACTTTACACAGAAAACTCACAGCAATGACCTGAGATCCTCGTGCAGCCTTTCAGAGGCAAACCCCTGCCAGTGGTGACCCACCCCTCCCTTTCTGACTGATTCCCCCAGACCCACACGGGCCAACCGACTCTGGTTCCAGAAGGATAGGCAGGCTTTTTGATGCACGTCTCCAGTGTGCCAGGGACTGTGCTAGGCTCCTGCCCAGACTTAACATCAGGACCTTCTCACTACTCTGCTGTAGCAAGGGCTATGAGCCCATTTCTGCAGCCTGCAAGCAGAGGCCAGAGGCCTCAGCCTGCCCTTGACCCACACTGGCCATCCCCTAGGCAAGTATGTGTGTGCCCAGTGTCGGAGCTCAGAGGAGGGACTCAGAGGTCAATGGGGGGTGGAGAGGGGGGCGGGACTGAAGTCCTCGCTGGAAGGTCCCTCAACCGCAGGATCCGAGGATCGAGGATCGGTGGGCAGGTGCAGGGAGCAAAGCCCAGAATGGGGGCGCAGAGGTTTGGAGGTGGGGCCCAACGGCTAGGGTCAGGGTCCTTGCCACTGCGCCCCCTACTCTGAGCAGAGGCTTCGCCTCCGGCTGTGACCTCCTCCCCTTAGTCTCATCTGGGTTGCCCCTCCCCCGTGGCCGCGCCGATTGGCGGTCTGCGTGTAAGTCATTAAATCTGTTACAGAGACGCCGGCGCCGCCGCGAGGACATCTGTCAGGGACCCAGGACTGCGATCCACGCCCCCTACCCCACCCCCAGACCCAGAGGAGGGGAAAGGATGCGACACCTCGCTCACCAAAGCTGAGATTGCCGAGAGCGGCACGAGAGCGCTGGAAGGCGTTGGGGGTCCCGAGTTAATGGAGGGGGCGGGGCCGGTAGCCAGCCCTGGGGGACAAAGACCCCCAGCTGCTTGGGAGCTGAGCTCTGCAGCTACGCAGACGGGAAGAAGTATTCCATATTCCCCACCCCTCAAATCCTCAAATCCACTCAAGCTCCGATCTGAGTGTTGGGATGGGGTGGCGGCAGGAGACGGAATCCTCCTGGGCCTTCGGGGGTGCGCGGAAGAGACGCTGAAAGAGAAGCCCCCAGGACACTGCCTCCGCCCCAGCACAGGCAGTTGTAGCTACACCCCCAAACCCTCTCCGGAGCTTCGCGAGTCCCTATGCCCTCCACATTTCCCCCAGGCGGCCCGCGGCGACCACCCCACTCCCCACTGCCCCTCAAATGGGGCGGCAACCGGCCTGCAGGGTGGCGGGGCGTGCGAAGGTGTCGCGGTTCACTGTGTAGGCTGGGAGAAGAGGCGCTGATGGGAGGAAATCCCCGCTCATCCCTGGCAATCTGGCCCCAGGAACCCCACACCCATCCGGCGGAGGAGGACTCTGTTGGGGACTGTGCTCGGATCGCGCCAATGTGGCTCGGGCCCCCGACTGACTGGGTGGCCACAGGCCACACCGTGCAGTTTGGGAAGAGAAAAAGTTGGGGGGGGCGACACCCCGAGACCGGGATGGAAAGGCCGGGAGTAGAGCAGGGAAGGGGGGCGTGGAGGGAAGAGCGACAGGACAGAGACGTTGAGAGCCGGGAAGGGAGCCAGTTCCCGGCCTGGGGTCCCGCCCCACCTCGCAGCCAAGCCCAGCTTCGCAGCTTTCAGGGCCTGGAAAGGTTCGGGTCACAGGCTCCTATTAATAGCTGCGAACCCGGTCCTTTCCGCGGGCTCGGCAGCTGCGGGCAGAGCCGGGGCGAACGGGGCGGGGGGTGGGGGGTCCTGCAACACCCCTCAAGGGCTCCAGAGGCGCGGGGCGGAGCGCTGCTTCCCCCATCCTGGCTGCGCGAAGGCTAGGCACCTTTAGTCCGCTCCCTCCCCGCCCTCCGCTAAGAGATGGGGTTCTAGGTTGGGGGAGAAGTCCCGGGGCCAACTTGGGGCACCGCGGCTACCAATACGCACTCACAGGCAAGACCACCCTGTCCCCCTCCCTGCCCAGCCCATCCTTCACTCTCACAGCGCTCAGGAAAGTTTCGGGGTCCCCAAGGCGCCTCCTGGCCCGAGGGGTCCGGCGTCCCGGGCCTTCGGGCCCCGGCGTCGGGGAGGGAAGTTTGACCGGCCGGCGCTCGGCGACCGCTAACTTCGGGTGCGCTCGCCTCGGAACCCAGGGTGTGTGTGTTGGGGGGGTGCCCCGAAACCGCGGACCCAACGCTCCGCAACCGAAGCCACACGAGCGGGGGTACTGGGCCACGGCGCGGACGCCCAAGACAGGGCGCGGGGGCTGGAGCGGCCCGGGCCGCAAGAGCCGCCGGGGACCCCGCGCCCGCCCTCACTGCCGCTCGGGAGAGCATCTTCCCCGCCTCCCCCAGGGGCGGGGACCCACCAGCCCCGCTGCTGCGGCAGAGGGGACCCCCGCCCCTGCAGCCCCGCGCAGCCCCTTCCCCCACCGTCCCTCTCATACCTGGGCCCGGGTGCGGGCCGGGGGCTGGCGCCACCGTCGCCGGCGAGCGGAGCGCGCGCGCCCAGATCCCCGGAGCGCGGCGGCGGCGGCGGCGGCGGCAGCGGTGGCTTCCCCTCCTTCCTCCTCCTCTTCCTCCGCCGGGCTCGCTGGCTCCAGACAGATCTCCTCCCCCTCGCGCCCTGCCCGCCCCTCCCGGAGCCCGCCGGGCTGGGCTCGGCCTGCGACCGGGAGCTGAGCGGAGCCGGCGGGAGCCGGGCTGCGGCGCTCACTGCGTCAAGCGCGGGGCGAGCGCGGGGCGGCGGCGGCGGCGGGGACCGCGCGCTGCGAGCCCGGGGCCGGCCGGGCAGGCGGGGCGGCGGCGGCGGCGGCTCCGGCTTCGGCTCCGGCTTCGGCTTCGGCTCCGGCGCGGGCGCGGTATCGGCCGAGGCAGCGCCGAGATTGTAGCACATTCTTTCTGAGCGTGATCGAAGGTTTCCTGTAGGAGCCGGAGCGGGGAGGGCTGGAGGAGGGGCGGGGGACGCGGGCGGGGGCGGCCGGAGGGCGGGCGGCGGTGTGGCTCCCGCACGTCGGCGGACTGGGGGTGTCCCGAGGGGCCCTCGGGAGGGGAAGTTGGATCGCGCCGTGGGGGCGGCGTGCGGAGCCCAAAGGCTGCCTCGCCCCCTCCTCCTAGCCCGCCCCGCGCGCCCCCGCCCCAGGCCACCGTTTGGAGCTGAAGCCCCCAAGGTCTCGGAGTCGAGACTTTGGGAGGCGACGGGAGGTGGGCACCGGGGCGGAGGGTGTGTGCACGCGCGTGCGGACCCGGCCGTGTGCACACACACCCGGGAGCCGCGTGAAAGTTGACCTGAAGTCAGACCCTGTGTGGGCGCGCGCGTCCGCGAGTGCAAATGCACAGCCCGCAGGGGCGCGCGTATCCGGGGACGAGGAGGGCTAGGCACGTGGGGGGCGGGGGCGAGAGGGTGGTCGGGCTCCCAGGGACGTGCCCTCCCCCAGATCGTTGGTCTCCATCCCAGCCCTCCCATTGCTCACCCCCACCTTCGGCTGGGAAGAAGGTGGGGGCGCGGGATCACCCAGGCCCCTTCCGAATCCCGGAAGGTTCCGTTTGGCGGACTTCCCTCCCACCGATCCCCCCTTCCCCTTCATTCGTCTCCGGAATACCCGGGGATCCGAAATCACTCGGCTGGCCTCTAAACTGGGTTCTAAATCCGCAGCTCCCTAGATGCCCCGAGCCCTCACCCAGCGGCCACACCGCCCGCCCGGGGCTCCCACTGCCCACCGCCCCTGCCCTAGCTTGCCGCTTGCGCGGTGGGTAAAAATTCCAAACCAGGCTCAAGAGCGCCCCCGCCCGGCACGGCCTGCGCGCGGCTTCTCGAGCCGCGGCGATGGAGCTGCGGAGTGGGTACACCAGCGGGCGCGCGGCAAGACCCCCGGACCCCGCCCCCGGCGCTGCGCACCTGCTGCGCGTTCCTGCCGGGGCGGGCGAAGGGAGGGAGGCGCCCGGGCCGGACTGCGCTCCTGGGAGAGCGCGCGCGGCAAAGGGGAGGGGTCTGTTGGAGGGCGAGGGAGTTTCCCCCAGGGTGCCCTTCTCCCCACCCGAAGAGGAGGCCCAGGGCGGGGTGGGAGCGACGCCTGAGGTTTCAAGCCCCGGGGCCCAAGGCTGTCCGGCCGAGGATCGGCGCGGGGCTGTGGTCCGGGTCCGGTCCAGCGGCCTCTCCGCAGCCCATAAACTCCATCCATCCTGCTGCGCCGGCTGCCCACCCTCCGTGCTCCTCCTATTCCACCCCCCAGCCTCGTCATGTTCCTGCAGGCGATACCCTAAAGGGGGATAGTTGGGAGCGTAGGGGAGAGGCCACCACCTTTCCCTTGGACTCTTGGAGCAGAGGCTGATGGTCAAGGACGGAGCCGCTGTCTGGGGCCGTGCTGTCCTTGAGTCTAGGCGCAGGGGCGCTCAGACCTCCTGGGAACGGGCGTGGAGACAGAGGCTGGCCTCGGGGTCTCTTTTACTTAGGTCCCTAATGGAGGTGCACTGCTCCTTTGTAGCCCTGGCCAGCATGCAGTCCCTTTCCCCATGTCCTTTGTCCCCAGTGAGCCAGGGCCTTGAAAGTCCCTGACCTGGTTCCCCAGGAGCCGTCCTCCCGCCTGAGGGGAGCTCTCCCGCCAGACATTCGGGCTTTTCCTGCGTTCACCCCCTGACTCCCTCTCCAGCTCCTTGAGGTCTTGAAATATGCCCTTGTTTTCTCAGGGAGGGCAGAGTTGGGTTCCTGCCCCCCAAAAGCCAAGACAGCCCTCAAGCTGGGAAGAGGGGATCCCAGGGGAGGAGAATGGAGGGAGTCCTTCTCTGGGCTAAATAAAGCTGGAGTTCCCCCCCACCCCACCCTCCGTGTGTCTGTTGTGAGCAAGATCTCAGTCTCCTTTCTCAGAAACTCCTCTCCCCTGGAATGCCCCCACACAGCCTCTGTTGTAGACACACACGGCACACCCACACACTGCATGTCTGCACACAGCCCTAATCTCACCATGCCAGGCCCCCACCCCATCCCCGTGGAGCTAGGAGGACCACCGGGTGGGAAACACCCCAGCGTCCCCTCCACCCTCACAGCCCGGCTTCCACCTGCCATTGCCGTTGCCACTCGCAGGGGCACCCAGCTCTGTGTCCCCCCAAACCAAACACCTCGCACTCACAAGGACTGGCAGGCCCGTGGGGAACTGTGAGTTTCAGCCCCATGTGTCAGGCACATGCTTGCTGCTCCCTTCCACTCAGTTCCGCCCCACAGCCACCCTACAAGTGAGCCTCTTTATCAGCTCCCATTTGCCAGGGAGACCAAGACTCAGAAGGAACTAGCGCGGCAAGTTCTTGCTTGTACTCAAACCAACCCACCCTGCCCATGCCATTTAGGGAGAGGCGAGCTGAGCGAGGGAGGCCCTGGAGCTCTGGGGCTGCCACCTTCCATCTGAGCCTGTGCCCCCAGTTGCCCTGGCACTCCCTAGCCAAGGATCCGCCACGCAGGACCTCCCACCAGACTGTGAGTTAGCTCAGGGAGCAGGAGAGCCTGACTCACCTAGGACTTGCCGTCCCACATGCTGGACCAGCACAGAGGACCAAGCATGCTTTCGGAATCAAAGAGGACTTGCCAAGGTCTCTGCACCCCTGTCGTCAACTCTTCTCTCCTCTAAAGATGGCCTAGCTGTAAGTAACTGGCCGAGGTGGTCAATCAGTCACCCAAGGGTGTGCTTGGACATGGGGCGGGGACACAAGGGTCTGGGACTCATGCGGACCAGAACCCTCGCCACACCTATGCTTTAAAAATGGCACTCATAGAAAAATAGTGACAATCTTTTCCTGTGCCCAGAGTTTTACAGTCACAACAAACATCCATAGAACCTACAAAAGAAACAATACGGCCACTTATGTCCCAAGCAAAGTGCCCATGTCCCCATATATAAAGAGCTCTTACAAATCAATAAGAAAAATACCCAAGAGGGGAAAAACTGATTAGAGGTTATGAACAGAAAAGGAAATGAAGAGAATGCTGAAATGTACCAAAAAGGGCCCAGTCTCACACTTGACAGCAGAAATGCAAATTAAAACTACTCTGAGAGATTTTTGGCTTGTCACATGGGCAGACTAAAAAGTTTAATAACCCACCTCGTTGCCATAGTGCAGGGAAGCAGACACTCTTGGAACCTCTGAAATGACGTCAAAATTCCAAATACACATACCCTCTGGCCCAGCATTTCCTTCTAGGAATCTATCCTCCAGATACTGCTCACAATTGTGAAAAATGACAGAATCCTGTGCACAAGGTTATTCATTGAAACACTCTTCATAATAACAGCAGATTGGAAAGATCCAAAATGCCTGCTGACCGCAGAGGCACTTAGCCATATCCCAGCACAGCCACACGGGTGCCTCAGCTCCCTCCCCTCCCCGTAAAACCCAGTGTTTGAGTTTATCTCCGGGTATATTTTTAGGGGGAAAAACAAGGGTAGATCAGTGTATGTAATACTTTTTTTTTTTTACATTGTGTACAAAAGGGATATAAAAAATTTTCTTTTCTTGTGTGTGCAAAGAAACAACAACCGTGCATCCTGTGTGAAATCGGAAGCGGGTGGGGGGCGGGACTCTGGGAGACACAGAGCAGAGAGAGGGAAGAGGTTTACTTAAAAATATTTTTTAATGTGTTATTTATTGACAGACAGTGAAATTCACAGTCTTACGGGCTCAGTTCTATAGTCTTGGCAAATGTTCACATCTGTGTAATCACCACCCCTATCGAGATATTGAACATTTCCATCACCCCAGAAAACGAAGCTGACTTTCCACCGTGTCCCCATTTGAATCTTGTACAATGCGCGTACATTTCCGTTCGCAATAAATGTAAATACAAAATGAAATCTTCAAATGAAACATTAAACTGAGAAGTGGGTTCCTATCTGTCACCTAATCCGGTCCCCACAGTAACAAGGCAGGCAGATCGTCCTGCCCCATTTTACAGAGAAGACTGAACGTCAAGAGTTGGCCAAGACTTGCCTAAGGGGTCCGAGCGCCAGGTCAGACTCCTCTGCCCCACACCTTTATTGGGGTGTAACTTACACACCATACAGTTCACCCATCTAAAGTGTACAATTCGGCGGGTTTGAGTCTACCTGAGTTGTAAAACCATCACTACCATCCAGCTTCAGAACATTTCAGCCCAAAAGGAACCCCCGCCCTGTGCCTATTAGCAGTTACTCCCTACCCCCCCACACACACCTACCCTCAACCCTAGGCAACCACTGATTTCTTGTCTGTCTCTGTGGATTTCACTACTCTGGAAATTTCACATCAGTGGAATCGTACGATGTGCGGCCCTCTGTGACTGGCTGATCTCACTTAACATTACAGTTTTCATGAGTCCTAAATGTCGTGCATATCACAATTACACTCCTTGAAATGGTCTGATAGGATCCCTTTGCATAGAGAGACCGCATTGGCCATTTATCGGCGAATGAGCTTTCGGGTCGTCCCTGTCTTTGTGACACGACCAGCAACGCTGCTGTGAACGTTCACAAGCAGGGTTTTGTGCGAGCTTGGGTTGTCCTGTCTCTTGGGAACACACCTATGGGTGTATTTGCGTGGTCAGGTGGTATATCTTTGTTTAGCCTCTTGGAGAACTCTCAAACTGTCTTCCAGAGCCCAGGCAACATGGTGCATCCCCACCAACACTTGCTATTATCTGTCTTTTCGATTCTAGCCATCCTGGTGGCTGGGAAGTGGTGCCTCTCCCTGGTTTTGATGCGCGTTTCCTCAATGGCTAATAATGTTGAGCACATTCCTTGTGCTTCTTTGGAGAAATGCCTACTCAGGTCCTTTGCCTATTTTAGAAACTGGGTTATTCATCTTTTTATTGTTGAGTTATATGCGTTCTTTATATACTCTAGGCTCAAATCCATCATTAGACGTATAATTTGCAAATATTGTCTCCCTTCGTATGAGTTGCTTTTTCACTTTCTTGCTGGGATTGTCTGCAGAAAAAAGTGTTTAATTCCGATGAAGACCGATTTTTCCTTTTCTTGCTTCTGCTTTCAGTGTCACATCCAAAAAGACTTTTACGAAGACCAAGATCTACTCCTATATTTTCTTCTAAGATTCTTACAGTTTTAGCTCTTTTGTTTAGGCCTTTGATCCATTGAGTTAATTTTTTTCATATGGTGTGAGGTAGGGGTCCAGCTTCATTCTTTTGCCTGTGGATGCCCAGTAGTCCCAGCATCGTCTGTCAAAAAGACTCTTCTCGCCCCCACTGGACTGTCTTGGCGTCATTGTTGGAAAGAAAGTGACTTTAAATAAATGATTCTTCCCCCAGAACCCTCAGTTCTACCCCAGTGATGAATACGTTTCTCCCACCACTCCGTCCAGCCAGTACCACTCTGTCCAGATTACCGTAGGAAATTCTGACAGTGGGAGATGAATCCCCTGGCTTTGTTCTTTTTTAATATGGCTTTGGCTCCTGTGGCATAACAAGTCTAATTCCAAGTTTGTAAAAAGAAAAAGGATATAGGTACGTGGGGGAAGTCTTGGCAGAATGATGTGTGCTTGTGGTTCTCTTTCTCCCCCCGCCCCATTATTTCTCCAAATTATCTAGCTTTGCTATCAAGAATGTGCATCATGTGGGGTGCTGCGGTCATGGGGAAGGACATGGGCACCCCGCCCCCCAGAGACCCTGAACTGTCAGGTGTGTGGCTCTCTCCGAGCGCCGGGACCCAGCATGGGGCCAATGACCAGCCAACACTCATCGGCTGGATGGCAGCAGGAAGGACAGACAGATGGGCAGAGGGACAGGGCCTCACACCCCAGGAGCTGAAGAGGTGCGGTGGGCCGAGTGGGCTGGGAAGGCTGCCTCCTCTCTGTCCTGAAGGGCCTCACACCCCTTGTGTGTTGAAGGACAGGGACCCAAGCTCCCAGCCCTGGCCCCTTATCCTCCACCCTCTGCCACTCATCCTACTGAGACAGGCCTTCATCAGAAGGTAACAGAACAGGCATTTGCACGAGAGGTACTTTGTTTCTTAAAATAGTTCCAACCACCAGGATTTCTTTCTGGGGGAGGTGGATCAAGGACGTGGAGGGTGAGAGTGAACAGCCCCACAAGGGTCCCCAGTGCCTTCTGGAGGCTCCATGCTGGCAGCAGCAACCAGGGGCCACATGGGGCCCGCAGCACATGGGGTCCTTCCCCTAAGCTCTCACGGGAGCTCCCCAGGTGTCTGGACTCCCACAGAGTTCCCCACATGCCATGGCCTGCGTGTACCCCACTGCAGTCCCGTGGCATCTCCTCCTCTGAGCATGCCTGTTTCCATGCCTAAATTCCGTCCCCCCTTTCTTTAAGAACACCAGTCCTATTGGATGATGACCTGCCCTGATCACCCCATCTTCACCTGATCGTCTGCAAGGACCCTATTTCTTTTCCTTTTTTTAAAGATTTTATTTATTTATTTGACAGAGAGATCACAAGTAGGCAGAGAGGCAGGCAGAGAGAGAGGAGGAAGCAGGATCCCCGCTGAGCAGAGAGCCCGATATGGGGCTCGATCCCAGGACCCTGAGATCATGACCTGAGCCGAAGGCAGAGGCTTAACCCACTGAGCCACCCAGACGCCCCCAAAAACCCTATTTCCAAATAAAGGCACACTCAGAGACGCTGAGGGTTAGGGCTCCAGCATGTCTTTTGGGAGGGAACACAATTCAACCACAACAATCCCCATCTGGGTCACTTCAGCCACCCAGGAAGTCCACGCGTTAGTCCCATTTTATAAAGGAAGTTCAGAGACCTCCAGCCCTTTGCCCAAGGTCACACAGCCTGGGCACTAATATTCCCTAATATTCCCACCAGCAGGTGCTGCAAATGCCGGGAGGAGATTAATTCTGTCCCAGGCAACCGGGGGCGGCCTCCAGAAGGAGGTGGCAAATGACTGGGGAAAAAGCTCTGAGAATCAAGTTACAGGGGAAAGGCCTGCCCTTGACTTTGGGGCACCCCCCAAGGCCTTCCATCCACACTTTCTTGAGCAGGGCCTCCCACTGTCCCCAGGGCCAAGGCAGCACAGTTGTTCAGGGACTCCTGTCCCCAGCAGACCCCAGGCCCCATGTCCCCTTCTCAGGTCTGATACTATAAGGTGGGTCCCTCAGTGCAGGTAATGCTGCTCTCCCTACCGCCTGCAGGTTCTCCTCACCTCCAAAAGTGGCCCGCTCCAGCACCCCTGCCCGACCTGAACGATGTTCTGGCCTCTCAGCTCTGTCCACCTCACCCCTGCCTGCATAACCTGCTCCCTTGAGTCCTCATACTTGCCGGGTCCAGAGACAAGAACTCAGACATCCTGTGCCTGATATTCAGAAAGCATCTGGTACTTTAGCCCATGGAGCATGATTTTCTGCCCCAATCCACACTCCGGAGAATACCACTCCCGCCCCTGACCTGTGACCCCTCCTCAAGAGGTTGGTCACTACCCGGGACAATGGGAGCTGCGAGGAGGGGCCTATGGGTCTGTGGGCTGGCCCTGTGCAGCCTGGAGACATGAGACACATAGATCCAGCCGTGCCTAAAGCAGGTTCTAGAGACCCAGTGGGGAAGAGTGGAGGTGGGGGCAGCCGGTGTGCCCGGGATGTCAGCCTGCCTAGACCCAGGGGAGATTCTCTAGCTCATGCTGCGGCCAGAGTGAGCCTTCCCCCAACCTTCCTTACCCTCAGAAGCAGCCTGGGTCCTTGGAGGGCCTCGGTCCCCGCTGAGGGTCCCCCTCATAGAGGCAATCCCCTGTGCACTGCCACACTTTGCTGCTGCTGGTGTCTCTGTCTAGCTAGCTTGCCCACGCCTAGGCTAGCTCGTCCCACCCCTTTGTCCTCAGGACAAGCGTAGGGATCCTGGGATGGGCAGGGTGCCAGGCATGGCCAGTCACCTGGGCCGTGGTTGTAGGGTCAGAGAGTGCCTTGCAGGGAGGGGCTCATCAGATCCCACTCTGGAGCCCCAGTCTGGGGAAGAATGGCCTGGGAGCCTGGGGCAGGGGTGAGTGGGAGAACCCAGAGAAGGGCCAACCACCCACCACCCACGAGCAGACCGCCCCACCTCCTCGTAGAAAGGCCACTTACTTGGGGCGTCCACGGTGCTGGGAAGCCAGGCACAAGCAGGAAATCCTAGCCAGCCCTCCCTCCACTGCAGGGAGCAAGCGAGCAGGTTCCTCTGGGAAGGAAGCCAGCACCTCCCTGCTCCCTGGTTGAGCCCCTCCTTTGGCCTGATCGCAGATCAGAGACACGTAGGAACAAGAGTCTGGAGCCATGGCTCCCAGTCACAGCCATCGCTACCTGCCTCGGCTGTGCGGAGACACACAGGCCCTGGGAGCCACCCCCTGTGGCGGACCTGTCATCTACAGCTACAAGGCTCTGATCCCACCTGGAACCGCTCTGTGGAGATCACTGTCTGCCGTGAACCAGAGCCCATGGCCTCCATTAAAGTACCAATTGATGTGAGAGGCAGGAGAGCGACAGGGGCCCATCCCCTGGCCCCAGAGGTCACCCCCTCCACTGTTTGCTTCCAGGACAGTCCACCCACCCCATAATTACTTTGGTAAAAATCCTCCCCTTGTGACCCTGGCCTTTCTACTTCTTCCATGTGAGCCTCCTCAGCCAAGGGGCATCTGGGCCTGCTTGATTTCCTCCAGTGTCGGGGAGCTCAGCACTGCTCCACCCTGGAGGCGGCCGGCTTTATGCACCGCCCATGTCCCACCAGCCTCTGTCTCGGGCAGGGCTGAACACCCACTCCCACCCCCACAGGGTGGCTCCTCCGGCCAGCCCCTCCAGGCCCTCAGCCTAGCTCAGACAGCCTGCGGCAGGTCTCCCTCGGAGGGCTCCCGGGGCATGTCACACACGCCACCCCATCTCATTGCCTCCCCTGGATCTCTGCAAAGGTCCCTCCACTCCTCTGGTCACGCGGCCACCAGCATTGCTCCTAGAGCCCGTTTCTTGTGGTGTCCCCGCTCCCTGGGCTCTGCTGGCAGCAGCCCAGAACAGACAGGCGGTGACGGACTCCAGCAAGGCAAGGACCCAGCTCTATGACAGACCATCAGGTGGGCAGCACATACAACGCCTACCCAGCGTGACACCAGCAGGATATAAAAAGCCTCCGAGGCGCCTTTTTATTGACTAGAAATCTTGGGCTTCATGTCCCATTATCTCCCGGCCTAACAGGCCACACTCAGAGCCGGAGGAACTCGGTGTCCTGGCTGGCAGTGAGCCCCCGGCCGTGGGTCCCAACATGGCCCGGGGGAGGGGGGCTGGTTCTCCCCACCCCCAAAGGAGGGGCGGTCCCTGTCCCTTTCTCTTCCCTCTCGCGGGGGTTCCGGCAGGACATGAGGACCACTCACAGAGGCCGCGGGCGGAGAGGGACTTGCCAGAAACCGAATGAGGTACTGGAGTGGCCAGGTTCTGCCAGCGCCAGGAGGGACCCCAACAAGCGGCCGGGAGCACAAGCCCGCAGCAGCTTCATTGGTCCGCAGGACCCTGTGGCAGGATGGAGGACGATTCCCTCGTCCCCAGAGGCCAGCAGACAGAAGGCATCAGGAGGGCTTCCGGGCAGCCCCAGCCCTGACCTAGGTCCCCAGGGGCACCCCCCAGTGCCTGGCTGCACCCCCCACACCGCGGGCTGTCCTTGCACCGGGCCCTCTCCAGCCTCCTCGGGCAGGTGGCAGCTGCACGCCTGCGTCTCCTCGGCCGGCCGTGTACCCCGGGGGCCACTCGGAGCCGGAAACGTCTGGTCTCAAAGGAAGCTGGGAGGAAACGCACTTTGAGCTAAATGCAGGGCTGGTTCTGCTTCCAGAAGAGCTGGGGCTCGCGCGGCCGGCAAGCCTGGGGCTCGGGAGCCAGTCGAGGCACGCGGAGCCAGTAATTAATAAAAATGGGTAATGATAGACCATCTGTCCCAGCCTGTGCTCCATGGTGGGGCCACGCCGAGTCCTCATTAGGCATTCCTCTGCTGTGTCCCCACAGATGTCGGTGGTGGCCGTGTGGGTCCCATGGGAAGTCGAGGTTGAACAAATTTAGGCAAACAGCACGGAGCAGGCTGGGCCCCAGCCATGGAGCTCACACAGGGTCAGCCTGAGCAAGAGCCACAGGCAAGGGACCTCCATCTGTCCTCCACCCGGGAAGGGGCACAAAGTACAGGCTGCAGCAAGGGGGGCCTGGTTCCCACTGCTCCCTGTGTGACCTTGGACAAGCACCGAGACACTTCAAGGCTCCTCTAGGACGGCGCGATGAGGTCAGGGCAGAACCCCAAGGACAGAGGTCCGAGTGTGCACCCAGAAACACAGGGATGAGGGTTCGGGTCTCCCAGAGCCTTGAATCTACTCGTGTGCAAGGACGCGGGCACTGCACAGAAGCTGCCGCTCACGGACGATTAGGCAAAGCTCCCAGGACAAAGTCAGTGCTCAGCGGGACGCACAGGCCAAGGGAGCCCCAGGGCCTGGTAACTTTCCAGAAGGTGCTGGGTGGGGCTCATCCTCTCTGACAATTCCAGACAACCTATCTGCTCCTGCCGGAGCCCCTCTAGGCAAGTCCAGCAGGCCCAGCACCACCCCCCACGAGGAGGAGCCATCCAGTGGGAGACGGGGCAGCACCCCCAGGAAGCGTTGGGGACCCCAAATGCCCATTGCTGACAGGCCAGGGAGAGCCAGATAAGTGAAGAAGGAGACTCAGGGAAATGGCACTCAGCCTGGGCAGAGGAAGGACCCACAGGGTCTGGAGCTGGCAGTGGGCTTGTTCTTCAGTACCTGGGGGCACAGACAAGGGGACTGATGGGGAACAGCCAGCAGCAGGGCCAGACTTGCCCAGGTCTCAAAGCTTTGGGCCCTACTCCCTAAGCTGGGTCCTCTCTGGACAAATGGCCAAGTGCCCTCAGAGTGACCCTCCGTTACTGAGGGCAGGGTGGCTCGGCCTGGAGCACAGTGGGTAGAAGGCAGTCACAGAGACACTGAGGCATAGAGCTGAGTGGCCTGCTCAAGGTCATGCCGCCTGAGCAGTGAGCCCGGTTCCCTCCACGCAGGCCCAGCCCCATAGATGGTCCAGTCCTAACTCAGCCTGAACCCTCCTCCCTCGAGTTCCCTGGGTCCGAGCATTTCCCTGCTGCCCATGCAGCCTGCTGATGAGGGCCCTCGGCACCCCCACCCCTATCTTACCAGTCCCAAGGGACAGCCAGCTGAGCAGGGTCTGGCTGCAGGAGTGGAGGGCCGCAGGGACACATGACCCCAGTTTTCTCTGGTTTCAGGTAACCGAAGTCCGGTCCTGGTGGGTCCTTGGGAATCTGAGCCTCCCAGCTTTGTCCCAGCACAATGGAGTGCTCAGAACAGGGAATCAGAGAGGATTTGTTTGCTTCTGGGACAGTGAGCCTGGCTGAACCCTCTCGGGGCCAGAAGGGCCCTAGAGGTCAGAAGGGAAACTGAGGCCTGGAGAGTGGGAGCCCCACCCTCCAACCAGCCAAGGAACCTTCCCACATGGGGGTCTCCTTGGAGCAAGGGCTCCCTGAGGCGGCCAGCAGTCCCTGAGAGCCGACGTAAAGCTACCTACAGGCAGGGGTCAGTGCGGGGGAAGAGGGTATGGGACACCCAGGAAAGCAAGGGAGGTGCCCAAGGTCAAGGGGATAGAGAGGAGGTGCCTCATTATCGTCGTGAATATTCATGTGAGTCTATGAATATTCATGAAACCTCTCCCACCGGTTTGGGAGAAGCTGGGCTGTGAGGCAGAGCCCATCTCTGTATCGCCCCTCAGGCCAACCTCAGAACCGGGGACAGTGGCCCTGGGCTTTGGATCCAGCCAGGTCCCCTCTCCAAGGACCGCCAGGGAGCAGGCCAGCCTGAGAGGCACGTGTCGCCTCTCCCGGCCATGAACACGGCTCTAGAGCCCAGCCAGTCATGGAACCTGAAGATGGGTCTGAGCTCTCCGGGTGATCGGCAGGCAGTCATGAAAGTGGAGGGAGGCCTGAAACAGGACCCTCTGGGTCCGGACGGGGAAGGGATCATGTCGGGCCCACGGTGCGGGAAGCCCAGAGAAGGAAATGCAGGAAGGTTCAGAGAGCCAAGGAGTAGCCCAAGCCACACAGCAAAATCAGGTAAGCCCGGGGCTGTGGTCTGCGGGGAAGGGACATCTGAGCTGGTTCCTACCCTAAGACAGGCACGGAACTCATCCCAACACACACTAGATCCTCAGTGGGTGTTTGTTGAATGAATGAATGATCTACAACCCTATCTATGTGTGTCTCTACGTAAAGATGGGGAAACTGAGTCTCAGAAATGAAGAGACCCGCCCTGGTGGTGGGCCAGAAACTTCTGCTTTATTGGATAGCATCTGCAGGGTGGACGGACCATCCTCGGGGCCCACGAGGAGGCCAGCAGGCTCCACAGAGCTGCCTGCCTCCTCCATGAGCTCAGTGCCTCTAGGAAAGGGAGCTGAGAAAGGCGGGCAGGTGACACTTACTTGAAGGAGGGAAGGGGCAATCCCAGGAGCGGAGCCTGCAGAGCAGAGGGACAGGGGAGCGACGGTGCCGTGCGTGGCTCTGGGGCGGGGGGTCCATCCTCCAGCCCAGGCACACACGCATGGGCACACACACCCCAGTCCGTGGGTCGGGGGGAGCGGGGCGCAAGGCAGGTGGGCAGCTGCGCTACTGAGAAATGAAACGAGATGGCTGACTGTCATTAGAAAAGAAGAAGAATCATAAATGATGGTTTTTATTTTAAAAAAAAAATATATATATATATATCAATCACCGGCAAAACATATGCTCATTGCAGAAGCCCGGAAAGAGCCCGAAATGTAATAAGGGGGAAACAAGAGAAAGGAGAACAGAAAATTAAAATCTCAAAAGTGGTCTGAGGTATCTCCTGATTTCTGCTAGGAGTCCACCGCACAGAGGGAGGAGGCAGGAGCAGGGGAAGGACAGAGGAGGCAGGATGCCACTGTTGTGTGAAGCGATAAACATTATTCTGCAACTAAAATAGCAAGAGCCGCGGCAGGAGGAGGGACAGATCATCTCTCACGGCTGTGATGGATGTTCCCGCGGCAGCCCGAGGGGCCAGCCGGGCCTGGGGGGTGCTCTGCCCGGAGGCAGGGGCTGCCCAGGGGAGTTATCCATGTCTGGGCCAGAGGGGCCCTTGGGACCTAGAACTTGATTGGTCGGGAGGAGAGAAGAGAAACTGAGGCCCAGAGAGAAGAAGGCATGTGCCCAAAGTCACACGGCAAGCTAATGTCAGCACGAGGCAGGGCAGCCTCCCCTGGAGAGGCCTGGGTCCCTGCACCCCCCCCCCATCCTCCCAGCAAGCCCACGTGGGGAAGCTGAGCCCCATCCCTCAGGGTTTGCCGTCTGGGTTCGGTCCCCAGGCTGCCCTCAGCAGCTGCGTGACCCCAGGAACTCCAGCCTGGGAGGGGAAGGGGCAGCATGTGTAGAGGGCCTAACCCAGAGCAGGGCATCCCATGGGGTGCTAGGTCCTGACCTCTATAAAGATGGGAGAAGAGGACCCAAGGGGCTTGCGGCCCTTCCAGCCCCAGCATCTGTCTCTGGCTGGGAAGAAACATCCAAGGTCGAGCTGACCTTGCAGGGGAAGGGCCAGGGTGGCTGGGGCTCGGAGGCTCTGGGCCTCTCCTCACCCGCCCATGACCTTGGGAAGCAGGCTGCCGACAGGCACTATGGGGGTGGCACCTGGACAACCAGCACCCTCAGGCAGGTGGCTGGGGCAACCTATCCCCTGAAACCCCATGAGCTCCCCACAGCCCCCCTCTACCAACGGGGCCCTGGGCTGCCCTGCTCAGCCGCATACCCAAGGCCCCATGGGGAACAAGGCCAAGAGCCTGACAAGCGAGGAGACAGACTCAAAAGGCTAAAAGCAAGAGGCAGCGAACTAGACAGTAGAGAAAATGAGACAGAGAGACCCCCCGGGCCCCCAGCTGCCCAGGTCCCCCCTTCTGGGCCTCCTTCCTCTTGCCTTCTACTCACTTACATGGGACCCCGAGCTCCCAAGATTTTTCAACCATAGGAAACCCACGCTTTGCCTCCCTGGGACCTGTGTTTTCTGGGATCCCCTTCCCCAAACTCCCCAAGACACCCCCTCTCCCAGGACCCTATCCCTTGGGGACCTTCACCTTGTCAGGACTCCTGTTCCTCCCGCCTCCCTGGGGCTCCCGCACTCAGTGCCCCCTCCCACCATCTCCCTGCCCCCAAACCACCTACAAGGGCTGGACGTGTGGGAGCACCTTCCCTGCACAGCCCCAACCCTCCCACCTCCCTCTGCTCCGAAATTAAAGGCCATCCCAACCCCTTTCAGGAAAGTCTGGTGAAAACCCCCAACTGGCTTTCGTGTCACTATGACCAGAGCAGGGACACGTGCTTTCTGACCCTGAGGGGCAGCCTGCAGCGGGCTCTGGGACCCAAGTGTGGCCCCACCCCTGGGCCCCTGCTGTCTGCCGCAGAAGGATCTGGGGTTGGGGTCCCAGCACAGGCCGTGCTGAAGAAGTGGGCACAGAAGGGCTCCCACCTGGAAATGGGGAGCAGAACCGGCCTCTCTTGGGAAGCTGGGAGACCCATACGTGCCTGCTGTGGGGGGAGTCTTGACCATCTGGCATCCCAGGGAGAGATATGTCCAAGACACCCCACTTCTGCCCTCCCACCCCACTTCTGCCCTCCTGGGTGGATGTGGGCCCCGACAGAAGGCTGCAGGACAGCACCTCAACTCCCCAGCCAGCCTGTGGGACCTCAAGTCCAGGCTCCTTCGGGGACTCGGGGACTCATGAGGCATTTTACCTCATCGGGCCCGCGAGGCTGTTCCCACAGGGTTGCTCGTGACAGCGCCTGGCTCCGTATCCAAGGGCTGCTGGGCACAAAGAACCGGGAGGACCCCATCTGTCCTGAACTGTGGGCCTCGGCCTCTCCTAGGAGCTTTGAGGGGAAGGGGGGAAGGGGAGCAGGAGGAGGGGGCCAAGGGACGCAGGGTGAAAGCTTGGGTTTCTCGAACACATACTGGTCAGAGGCTCTCTTGGTGAGGGCAGGGGGGAGGGGATGGGATTGTGGCCCAGCCAGCAGGGGAGGCTTCGAGGGGCGGGCACCTGGCCCAGAGGGGCTGAGGGATGCCTCTGGCCCAGCCATCAGGGCTCCCGGAGCACCCAGTGCACCCAGGACCCGGGGAGAGAACCATGATCAAGCCCACAGTTTGGAGGGCCTCTGAGCCCAGGCTCCTGAACGGCACTCTGCTCCACGGAGGAATTTTTCATCAGATGCAAATGATTTCCCTCGGCGGTAGGGGGAGCAGAGCCTCGTTCCCTCTGAAGGCACCACTGAGACTCCCTGCCCAGGATCCCCAAGGGCCCCCCAGGCCTCTCACGTGTCAGCCCAACACTGGGGCCACCCCAAGGTCCCCTCCCTCTAAGATGAGGAACTCCATAGGAGCGGACAGGGACGATGAGGGTGTCCTTCACCCTGAGCCGAGGCAGGGCCGCCCCCCCACCCACAACAGGGTGGCCCCGGACCCAGGACCCTGCCCCCCTCCCCCAGGCCTGCGCTGGTGTGACACCAGTCCCTCCCCAGCCCTAGCGTTTCCCCAGGGTCGATTAAGATGTCTGGAGTTGATTAGATTCTGACGCTGATGAAGCCCAGAGGTAATTAGCAAACGAAAAAAAAAGTTTTGATTAGTCCTCAGCATAATTCGCGGCAATTATTCAAAGTTCATGCCTGCAGGGGGTGGAGAGTCTCCAGGAATATTTATTTATATCGGGATTTTTTTTTTTCATCAACTTTGTGAATCTATGTAATCACCAAGGCCCGAACTTGTTAACTTGGAGACTTGGCAGGGCGACAGCGCTGGGTTGAAGGATGCGGGGGCCCCTGTCAACCCCGGAAGGGAGCCTGGGGTACCCCCCTCGGGCCCGGCAGCGTGTAGGGCATGTGGTGTCATCGTCTCACTCACACGGGACACGGCTGAGCGAGGTCGCGGCCACCACGTCCAGGAACCCCGCACATGGGCAGATTCACGACCGGCCTGTGTCCGGGCTGCGTGCCCCCCCCCAGATGGTCAAGGACACCCTGACCTGTGGCCTCGTGGGCCCTGGTGCTGGACAAGAGGTAAGGCCACGCGTCTGAGCATGGGAGAGCGCGAGGCGGGGGCACGGGGAGGCCTGCCTCTGCCCTGCCCTAGAAGGCCTTGCTGTTTTGGGAAAACCCCAGGGCAGGTTGGGGACACCCTTCCGGGCTTGGGCTTACTGGCTCAGGGTGACACTTAGCAACTCTGAGCTCAGAGTGACTGTGTGGCTGCTGGCCCACGTGACGGTTTCCAGCATCACCCAGCCCAGGCCTCGCAAGAACAATCCTAGAAGAGGGACAGGCAGGCAGGTGGGAGTCTGGGGATGAGAAGGGAAGCCCGACATGGAAGGAGAAGGGTTTTTACTGCCCGAAACAAGCTTTAACCTCCGAGGAAGGGGGATGAAGCTGTGGGACCACAGGCCGTGCCAACCCCCCCGCCCCCCGCTCCCAGGTCCAGCCCCTTCAAGTCCGCCGCTCGCAGCCTTGCCGTGTCCATTTACCTCAGGACCTGCAGTCCCAGGAAAGCTCACCAAGCTTCCCCACTGCCTGCAGAGCTCTGGGCAGGGCTGGTCTTCTGGGAGAGCTCTGAGCCAGGTGACCCCGGGGACCTTTCTGCTGTTCAGCCGGCGGTCCCTGCAGGGGACCTCCAAATGGCCATCACATCACTCTCCCATGCAGCCAGCCCTTCCCGAACCTCAGCACTCCCCTGCCCAGAGGTGGCGTCTCGGTCCCAGCCCGTGTGCAATGGTGTCTGAGACCTGGCTCGGACATGCGATGCTCTGACCTCAAGGCTGGCTCATGAGGGCCGTTATACCTGCCACCCGCTCTCTTGCAGACCCCTGTCCTGAGACCCCTGACACCTGCCCTGGGGAAGCCCGGGCCTCGCGGAGACACCCATGGGCAGCCCTGGCTTGAGTGCTCCGGTCAGGCTGCCGCATCCGAGGTCCGCAAGTTCACACCCAGCCCTGCCCTGTCCACGTGGCCAACTTGCCAGCCCAGTAAATGAGTTTGGGGTGCTTTGTACGCGGCAATGGGCAATGAGAACATGGGAACAGTGGGGAGAGGGTAGGTTCGGCTCTCACCTGCCTGGTCCCCCACTGCCCTCCCCTCCAGCCCAGGCCTGAGCAGCTCCTGGAGCAGGAGAGCCTGGGATTGCCTAGGGACGGGCGGCAGAGACTTCTGTCCTCCCTGAGAACTGAGAATGGAAGGCTCCAGTTTTCACAGAGGACGCTGGGGGCCCGCCCACCCTCCGTCTTTTCTGCCCCTGTCAAGGCTGCCCAGAAGATCTGGGCCTCGGCATCAGATGACTCTCTTTTTGGATTAATTTAGCCCAAACCAGCAAGAGCTCTCAGGAGGGGGCTGCTAGATCCGTTGTAGTGGTGAGCTTATTAGCTGGGTGATTCGGGGAGGGCTGCCTGTTCCCAGTCCATCCAGTTAATGCTGCCCTAATCCAGCCAAGACAGGAGCCTGAAAACTTCCCTCGTTCCCCTGCAGGAAGAAGTTCAGCAGAAGGCTGTGGGCTTTTCCAAGAGGAGAGAGGACCGTGGGACTGGGTCCCTGCATGTTGGGCAGGGAGAGGCCTCGCTGCTGGGGCCAGCTTGGACACCAGCACCACCACCCCAGGGGGCTTCTCAGGCCTGGCCCCGCCTGGCCCTCAGTGCCTCGGCGGGGTGGGGGGGGGATGGGTGGGGGGGGTGGTGTTGGCCTCCCTGCCTCCGTGCCTCCGCCACACGGGAGGGCCACAGAGCAGCCTGAGACGTCAGCAGATTTAGCCCACCTCTGTCTCCCACTCCCCAGCCAGACATGGCCCTGAAGTGCACAGATGCTCTGAGGGCTGAGTCCTGGGCTGGGAGCTGGTACACAGAGAAGGAGACACTTGGAGACGTGACATTTGCGGGCAGATGTCCCAGCCAAGCCTCCCAGGCCCTCCATAATGGGCTCTGCTGCACGCTCTGCTCCTGGCTGACCCAGAACTGACCCCTTTCATTCTTGGCTCTGGCCTTACTCTTTGGGGCTGGGGCTAGACACCTCCTCTGGGATGCCCTCCACGGCTGCACCAACCCCGGAGGCCCAGCTCAGGGCATAGTAGTGCCCACAGTGACTCACAGAGCCCCCACCTCAGCCCCTTCACAGGTAAAACGGGAGCATGTCGGGGGTCAACAAGCTAATGCGTGAACTCTGTTTCGGACGGTAGTTCTTTGCAAACTGCAAAGTGCTTTGAGATCACAAAAGCCCGCCACTAACTGTGGCTGCCGTCGCCTGCAGCAGCCTCCAATGACCCTCCCTGCTGGAGTTTATGGCCTCGTACAGCCTTCCCCAGCTCCAAGCGAGTTGGCCTGGGTGTGACCTTCCCGATAGGCCGCAAAAAACAGGGGCCTTCCTCGTTGCCCCCATGGGCCCCTCATCTTGGGAAAGTCAGCGTAGCACAGCGAAGGGTATGGACACATGGGCCGCCTTGGAGAAGGTGAGTGTGTGGTGGGGGTCCTTCCTTGGCTCCAGGCAAGCCTTCAGATGCTGGACACCCCCAGCGGCAACCACACAGCAAACCCACACCCAAATGCCTTGCCCCAGACATTGTGTGAGGTAACCCGTTGTACGTTATTGAACTGGGGGCTGATTTGTTACGTGGCAGGAGCAAGCCGGTGCACAAACCACGTGAACCAAACATCATGATAATCACAATGCTAAAATCTCGTAGGCACGTGATTAGGATTTAGGCACGTGATTTAGGCACGTGAGGAGCTGGGGGCTCCTCCCATGGGTACCACCATGATGGTGGCAGGTGCAGGCTTTCCTAGGTACACACGGGGCCAGCATGGGTCCCACGCACTGACAGCCCCCAGCTTCCGTGGATTTCCCATCAGCGGCCTCCACGCAGCATCGCCCGGGCAGGGACCAGACACAGGGCTCAGAGGACCCATCTCTGCCTCCCCCCAAGTCCAAGTACTGCCTCTGTCCGGGCAGGAGAAAGGCCCTCACTGGTTTTTCCCACTCGGCAGTTTGTGCCAGTGAAGTCTGCATTCTCACTCAGAAACCCTTTCTTTCTCAAAAAGCCCTGCTCTTACAAAAGAAATCCTCTCTGCTTTCAGAATATGGCCTCTGCTGTGAGTTTTTAAAAATTCATCCAGAAAGTCAATTGATTTCTTTGTTCTAGCTGTGTCTGCCTCCCCCGCGAGGCAGCCGGGGCCCAGATTCAATGGGCAGAGGCCACAGAGCAACAAGAAAACTGTGAACAGAGAAAAACGTCTGTTATTAACTCCAAACTGTACGGTGCCACCACGGGGCCCAGGCTGCTTGGGAGGTCCGGGCAAACCCCGGGAATCCTGGTGTTGGTGTGGCTGGGGCGGATGGGAAGGGGGTCTGCTGCCCCCCACACCCCCTCTGCCCCCACATGCCCTTCAACTTGGAGGCCAGCCCCTGGGATGTCAGCCGTGCCCACCCACATTCTGTGCACAGCCCAGCTTGGGCCACGGTGCAGGGGGTGGGGGGTGAGGGCTGCAAACAGTGCTGGGTACACAGAGGTGTGGCGGGAGGTACAGGCAGAGATGCGGTGGGAGTGGCTAGAGCAGGGCGTCGTGTCTGATGATGGGGTCAGCTCTAAGGCTGTCCACATGGTAGGCCTGTGCCCTGCCCCGGGAAAGATTAGCCTGAGGCTTCCTGAGGTCCCTGCTCTGTTCCCAGGCCCCAAGTGGCCCCCACTGCTGGTGTCTCTGTCCTTCATGCTCACCCCTGCTTCCTCGGGGTCCTGTCACTGCAGACGTCAGCAGGACATAACACACAAGCAACACATGGACGGGGAAGGACACTCTCTGGGTGTCTGGTCAGTGCTGCCTATAGCCACTAGAGGCCATCTCTGGAACGTCCCCTGTGATGGGGATCTCAATTCCCAGGATCGTGGTTCAAACAGGGGCAAGGAGCAATCTGTGTCCATCCAGGAATCAATGGGCATGAGACCGTATCTCTGACTTGGCCCAGCTCCTCGTCCTTGTGTGAAGAGGGTAACCCCCTCATCCTGAGTTTTGGGTTGTCTTTGCACAGCAGTCAAAGAAAACCAGAGCGTGAAGGACCCTGGGAGAGCAGTTCATTCAAATGTCTCCATTAAAGACAGGCAACTGAGGTCCTGGGAGGCATTCTGTGCCTTGGTGTCCAGCATGGTTTGTGATCAGGATGGGATGGGTGGGTGATGGGAAGATGGACAGGAGATAGAAGGGTGGAGGGGGAGGATGGACAGATGGGTGGGAACTCGTAGCATTAGACATCCCCACTAGTAACCTGATTTTAGTCCAAAATACAAAGAACTTATATGGAAATATGATCAAAGCCTGGAAACCTCTTCTGTGCACCTGAGCCTCCTGGGCTCGTGCTGGACTGCAGAGAAAGAGTGACAGTCCCCAGCTCCAGGACATGCAAGGGGTGATGCAAGGTGCCTGGGGTCGCTGCATGGGGGGAGACACAAGTGAGGGAATAGGATCAGAGAGCAGGAGACCACATCGGGGAGAAGCAGGAGACACTCCTGGAAAGATCAACCCACCAGAGAGAAAGGAATCAACAGCAAATGATTGCCGATCACAGCAAGCCTGCTCCAGCTTTGGTCTGGTTGTGTCTTTGGAAACTGACAACCATTTGTAAAATTCACATAGGCTGCCAAGGACCCAAAAGAGCCAAAACGGTTGAAAAATAACAGAGGTGGAGCACGAACAGGATTTGATTTCAAGACAGTTCATAAAACTGTTGGAATATAGACAGTATGGTATTGGTGTATGTAGAGACAAACAGATCAGTGGGACAGAATATGGTCCAGAAATAAACGCCCACAAGAGTGGACAACTAATTTTTGACAAGACGTAAAGGCAATTTAATAGATGGTCTTTTCATCAAATGGGGGTAGGAACAGGTAGAAATCCATACCTCGCATATATACAAAATTTAATTCAAAATGGCTCATGAATCTAAGTGTAGAATCTAGAATTATGAAAGTTGTAGCAGAGGAGCGCCTGGGTGGCTCAGGTCATGATCTCAGGGTCCTGGGATCGAGCCCCACATCGGGCTCTCTGCTCAGCGGGGAGCCTGCTTCTCCCTCTCTCTCTGCCTCCCTCTCTGCCTACTTGTGATCTCTGTCTGTCAAATAAATAAGTAAAATTTTTTAAAAAAAAGTGGTAGCAGAGAACATAGGAGAAAATCTTTTTCTTTGCTTAGATAAGAACTGTTAGCTATGACATGAACAGCAGACTCCATAAAATAAAAATTAATAAGCTGCACACCACCAAAATGAAAAAAACCTCCTGCTCTCTAAAAGTCACTATAGAAAGAAGAAAGGACAACTCACAGACAGGGAGAAAACATTTCCAAACCACGTATCTGATAAAGGATTCACGCACATTCATATAAGGAATGCTCAATATTCAACAATGAGAAAACAAGCAACTCAGCTTAGAAATGGACAAAAGATATGAACAGAAACTTTGGAACAGAAGATACAGGAATGGGAAATAAGGACCTAAAAGGATGCTCAAGGTCAACAGTCATTAGGGAAATACAAATTAAAACCACGAGATACCTCTCGGCGCTTACTCAAATGGCTAAAATTTGAAAGACCAACCATCTCAAGTATTGGTGAGGATTTGGAGCAACCAAAAGCCTTTATGTGCTGCTGCTGGGAATACAAAATTGTTTAACCACTTCAGAAAATAAAAGCTAGAAGTTAAATACATACAGCCACAGGACCCAGTCATTCCACTCCTAGGTATTTACCCAAGAGGAATACACGCATATGTCCATTCAGAGACTTGTGTAATGATCACAGTAGCTTTATTTGCAATGGCCTAAATGAAAAGTATCCAATGTCCACTAATAGGCGAATGGATAAATAACAGTGACATATCCATTCAATGGAATACTACTCAGTGGTAAAAAGGAACAAACTATCAATATATGCAACATCATGAGTGCATTTCAAGATTCAAAGATGCTAAGTAAAATTATCTCTAATCAAGAAAGACATGATCTTGTATAGAAAAAAATCCTAAAGAACCGAAAAAACATGTAAGAGCCAATAAACAAGTTCAGCCAAGTTGCAATATACAGGATCAACACACAAACATCTGCTGACCACGAGCCACCCAAAAAGGAAATTAAGAAAACAATTCTGAATAAGGAATCAAGAAAAAAAATACATAAGAATACTTTTAACCAGCATGGTACAAACAGGTACAGTGATATCAGCAACATTACTAAAAGGAATGAAAGAAGACCTAAGCAGATGGAAATACATCCCATGTTCATGGATTGGAGCACTTACTAATATTAAGATGATAATCATCTCCACATTGATGTATAGATTCATCATGATTCCTACAAAAATTTCAACCACCTTTTTTGCAGAAATGGACCAGCAAATCCTCAGATCCATACAGAATTGTAAAGAGACCCTAAATAGACAAAATAATCTTTAAAAAGAGCAAAGGGGGGGCGCCTGGGTGGCTCAGTGGGTTAAGCCGCTGCCTTCGGCTCAGGTCATGATCTCAGGGTCCTGGGATCGAGTCCCGCATCGGGCTCTCTGCTCGGCAGTGAGCCTGCTTCCCTCTCTCTCTCTCTGCCTGCCTCTCTGTCTACTTGTGATCTCTCTCTGTCAAATAAATAAATAAATAATTAAAAAAAATTTTAAAAAAAAGCACAAAGGGGGAGGAGTCAACTCACAGTTTTCAATTTCAAAACTTAGAACAAAGCCACAGTCATCAAACAGCATGGCACCAATACAGAGACATAAAGATCAGTGAGAGTCCAGGGAAAAACTGGATGTCCACAGCCAACTGATTTCCAAGAAGCAAGCCAGAGCTACTCAGTGGGAGATAAATATTCTCTTCAACAAAGAGTGCTGGGACAATAGGATGTCCATATGCACAAAAATGAAGTTGGACCCCTACCTCACATCATATAAACAAAATTAACTCAAAATAAATTTTATGATTTTATTTATTTATTTGTCCAGGGGAGAGAGAGAGAGACCATAAGCAGGGGAAAAAACAGGCAGAAGGAGAAGCAGGCTCCCCGCTAAACAAGGAGCACGATGTGGGACTGGATCCCAGAATCCTGGAATCATGACCTGAGCCAAAGGCAGATGCTTAACTGATGGAGCTACCCAGGTGTTCCTCAAAATAAAATGTAAAAACCTAAATATAACAGCTATAAAACCCTTAGAAGAAAACACAGAGGTGAATTTTTATGACCTTGGATTTAGCAATGGTTTCTTCAATACGACACCAAAAACGTAAGCAACAAAGGGGAAAAGAGATACATCGGACTTCATCACATTGTAAAGCTTTTGTGTGTCAAACGACATCACCAAGAAAGTGAAAGGACAATGCACAGAATGGGAGAAAAATTTGCAAAACACGTGTCTGGTAAGGGTCTAGGGCCCAGAACACATAAAGAACTCTCGCAGCTCAAGAACAAAATGACAACTCAATTTTTTTAAACAAACAAATGATCTGAGTAAACATTCATTTCACTAGAGGACGTACAGACAGCCGAGATGACACAAGATGTCATTTGTCATTAGGAAAATGCAATCAAAACTGCAACGAGTTACATGTCACACCCACTAATTTGGCCTTAATGAAAGAAGAAGAAAGAAAATGCCAAGTGTCGGCAAGGATGTCAAGAACCAGAACCTTTTTATAAGCGGATACAAGATGGACTGCGGAAAACACCGTGGCAGTTCCAGAATGTTCCATGTAGACTCACCGCACAGCCCAGCAAGTCCATTCCTGGGGCAATGAAGGAACTGAAACTCATTCTTAGAACAGAGACCTGTGTGTAAACGTCCGTGCTGGCATATTCCCCAGTCAAAGGGTGGAGACGACTCAACTTTCCATCAGCTGCGATGTGTCCAGAAAGGAATACTATTCGGCCGAGTAGAGGGATGACGTGTGGACCCCTGCTCCAACACGGACGGCCCTTGACAGCATATACTGAGTGCAAGAAACCACACACTGAAGGCCACACAGCGTACGACTCCATTAAAATGCAACATAAATTTGCCCAAAATCCTACAAAGGCTCCAAAGGCCACATCATGTATGATTCCACTCACAGGATGTCCTAGAAAAACTAAAACCATGAATACAGGCACAGATGGGTGACCATAGGGGCTGGAGCTTGGGAGGAAGGAAGCCGCAGGACGCAACTCTTGGGTGCATTGGAAATGGCCTACGCGACGCGGCTGCGTTTGTCAAATTTACAGGACTGGACGCTGAAGGGTGAATTCCATAGTCTTTCAAAAAGCCTTTTGGGGCTCAAGTCATAAGGTGAGGTTTGAATCCCAGGACCTGGCATAGAGAGAGCCCTCTGCCAAGGAGCAAGAAAGGGACAAAGGTTCTCAAACAGTGGGTACAAGAGCTCAGATGCCCGGCAGGTCACAGGAGGGAAGGTCGCAGCCGGCAGGTGGCCGCAGCTCATTGAGTACTGCTGATTCCAGGACAATTTTCCGGAAGTGGCCCCGGTAATATTGCTGGTCCCACATGGTCTTTAGGACCAGGGCTTCACCCTCCGAAAAGTGAAAAGCGTGTCCTGTTGCCTCCTGTCCCGTCTGGGTGAGGACTTATGTCTCCTCCAGCCAGCCAGCCCTATGCAGGGCAGACAAGCATAGGAAGGGAGCAGGGAAGAGGGACGTGGAAAGTGGGGTCCAGGCTGCTCAGGGCCGGCCTCCGGGAAGTGATGATCTGAATGGAACCAGGCATAAGGGTGGGGACAGGCAGCTGCAGGGCCCTGGCCCAGGAAGCCAGGGGCAGGTGCGAGCTGTGAGCGAGGGGGAGGGGTAGTAAATGGAGAAGCGGGTCGGATGGGGATGTGGGGGTCTTCTAAGGGCTCTTCCCAGGTGAGCAGCTGGAGGATCTGAACAGAACCCAAACATGACCCCAGGGTTCCTGGGCCTTGGGTTTCTGTTTCCTCCAAGAAGCTAGAAGATTTTAATGTAAAATCTCTCCATTTCTAATCTTGGCAGGTCATTCCAGTTTTTTTTTTTTTTAATATTGTGCTTTGCAAACAAGGGGCGTGTCTGGGTCACTGTTGAGGATCTCTGGTGAACTCTCCAGCCTCCTGCCTAGGAGCCCACAGTCAAATCCCTTCAAGGTCAGAAGGAGACGCCTAATTCCCAGGGGCTCAGCAGGTGGGCCTCTCTGCTAATCTCTGCAGAGGCTGGGAGGGCCAGTCAGGCCCATGCCAAGCTGGAGGAGACCCGAGCAGGCCCATGAGGGGCCCTTCTGAGCTCTGTGCCCTCCTGGGCTCCAGGGAAGGGGCTGCTGTCCACCTCTCCTCACTGCGGTCTAAACCTACCCAGCCACTCTGGGAACCCAGCCCGCCCCACCCCTACCCTCACCCCCAGGCTAAAGCTCCCAGGGCCCAGATCCCCTTACAGGCACAGGATGGAGCAGGCGGGGAGACGGGCCCCCGTGCCCCCTCCCTTCCCAGGCACCACATGCTGGACCCTTGTCCCCTGGCTTGTCTGACTGGCCTCTCTCGGTGGCTGAGGTCCAAGCTCTGGGCCAAACGCAAAGACCCAGGAGAAGCAATAAGACAGACGGTGAGCAGGGCTGCCTCTGGCCCCGAACTGGGAACAATTAGGATTCTCTGTGACTCCGCCAAAGGGCGGCCTTGAGGCTTCTCTTCTCCCAGGGGTCGGTGGGGATGGGAGGCAGGCCCATGGCCTCATTCCGTCTGGGCCCCCTCCCTTCTCTTGACAAATTTGGGTCTGAGTTCCTAAATGTATGTGTGAGAGAGGCTGGCTCTCCGCGCCACCTGCTGCTGGGGCATTGCACGGCCCCCCGCTCCTCAAAGGCCCCCAAGGCATCCTCATCCCCATGGCCACGTGACCTCCAGGGCTCTCTCTGCATCTTCTGCTCTGCTTTGCAGCCTGGGGACAGCAGGCCATCTCCCCCGGGCGTTACCTGCCACCCCCATCACACCCCATACCCCCATCACCTACACAGCTGTCCCACCTTGCACGTGCACCCCCAGCCTCAGAACACCACACAGGGCTCCGAGCAGGTAATGAGGGCCAGCTCCCACCATCCTCACACCCCTCCCTCCCCGCGCACCCCGCCTTCAGTGCTGAACGGTGCCTTCCCCAAGTTCACATGTCACCGTCCTAGCCCCAGCACGATGCAGAGGCGATTCAGGTAAAACACGTCCCAAGTGTGGGTCTCCATCCAGTGGGACTGGGGTCCTATAAGAGGAGGACACGAGGACACAGACCACACAGGGGGACGACCACACGAGGACACGGGGAGACGACAGCATCTACACGCTGCAGAGAGAGTCCGCAGGAGAAACCAACCCAGCCCACACCTGGACCTCTGGTTTCCAGCCCCCAGGACGTGAACAAACACATTTCTGTGGTTTCAGCCACCACTTTTGCAGTGCTCTGTCCCTGCAGACCCAGGGCTGACACCCCCATCCCAGAGCTCCAGGGCTTGTGTCCTAGTAACCTGCTGGGGCGACCCCCTGATGGCTCAGGGACAGGCCAGCACTCTGGGCCCCTACAGTATGAGGCCACAGTGCTCAGGGAGGAGTGGGCCCCACCAGGGGGTCTCCCAGTGTCCCCTCCCCACCGGTTGGGGCAGCTGTCCTGCACAGGTGGCCTGGGGAGCCCCACCAGGGGCCCAGGCTCCTGGGGCTTGTCCTCACCCTGCTAACTTGAGTGAGCCTGGGCCCCATGCCGTTGTGTGCAAAGTAGACTCATCAGAGCTTTCTGGTGGGGGCGGGGGTTGGGGCAAGGAAGCTTGTATCCGAGAACATGGACAATGAACCCCAGTGTTGCCTGTCCCTTCCAATAGTTGGTCTGTTTCCATTTCATGCTGTTTAGTGATCCCCACACCCATCCCTGCTGGACACCTCTTCCCCGCCACAGTGCCACCAACATCTCACGTGGCCTCCTCACCTCTCTCCGCTTCCTTCCCAGCCTCTTCTCCTGGGGCTGCCAGAAATGCAAATCACCCCATTCATCACAGGGAGGCACCCAGCAGAGGGAGACCCAGAAGGAGGGCCACACGGAGAGGCACGCGCAGGGTCTCACGGGGACAGCCACACCATCAGGAAGGGGAAGCTGGATTGCGCTATAACTGGATCTGGGGAAATTGGCTAAGCCGCTGGGAGATAGTAAATGAGATCACTACCTCACACCGTTATAGGTGGGCCAGAGAACTCAGTGAGCAGGCAAGCCTATTTACGACCTCCAGTGGGACAAGTTCTCTTAAACAAACACAGAACACACAAGCCACACAAGGAAAGATCATTAAATCCAACGAGAGTGAAATTAGAAAAGTGTATGACAAAGCCTGGCCCACATGAGGCAGTAAGACAGCCCTGGACCCAGAGCCAGCTTTGGAACTCCCATCAGCCACAGAGCGTTCACGCCCAGCGTGCACGGGACCCCTCCACATCACTCTCATACAGCCCGGCAGGGAGGGAACTGGGCGGGGTAGGCACTGGGCTCGGACAGGGGATGCGGACCAGAGCCTCAGTGAGACCTCTCTTCACAATCACTAGGTGTGAAACCATGAGAGGTGGCCAGGGGCTGGCCGGGCGCCCTCATTTGGGGAGGCTGCTAAGTACCGTTGCACACACACATCCCCCGGGACCCGGCGGCCCCACTCTGCCCCTCCAGACCCCCGCACATGCGTCCAGGAAGAACGCCAGGCGGTCCACTGCAGCTGTGTCCTTCATACCTCGTGCATAAGTCCTGCAACCAGGCACAAGCGCGCAGCGTCCGTGGACACAAAGTGGAAAGACTGTGCCCAGGGGCAGGACCTTGAGACCCAGTTCCGTGAAGCTCCATGGGCCGTGGGGATATAAGCCCATGGGGTCCATGCATAAGAGCAGTGGGGGGAGGGATTTGGGGAGGACTATCCGTGTTACTTCCCGTTCCCTCTGGGTGGTGGGACCCCAGGGATCTCCCACCTCCTTGAGCTTCCTAGCCGGACTGAGGGTGCTCTGAGTTCTTCTAAGGGCGGCTGCCCCTCTGCTCTGCTCAGCCCCACTCCTTCCTGCAAGCCAGAGCCTCAGAGTCAACGGTCCACACCTCAGGTCTGCTCAGATGGAAGGTGCCCGAAGCAGCTGGACATTCTCTCCATCTGGGCCAGGGCACCAGCTTCCCCTGCAGCTCAGCTACCCCTGTCTGACCTCCCCTCCAACCCAGAAGCAAACTCCAAAAGGTTCCAGCTTGAAAGCAGCCCCCAATCCCCAACCCTCCAGCTAGGGGACAGGGTCCTGGACCGCCCCAGATCACTCTGGCGGCTGCTCCTGATCTCCTTCCTGCCCTCCCTCTCCACACCTTCTATTCTCCAGTGAGATGTCAGTTCAATCTTTCCTAACACAGAGCGCATCCCTGCCCCGCTCAAACCTCCAGAGACTTCTCACGTCACCGCCCGCCCTGGCCTATGGACAAGGCGCTGATGACTCTGTCCGGCTCCCTGTTTCCATCTGCCTGCCCTGTGTTTGCCACACTCCAGGGACCTCTGGCACCCACTCCAAATCTGTTTCCACCCCAGAGCCTTTGCACAGGCTGTTTCTTCTGTCTAGAACGCATTGGACAAGGCCAACCTGACAGCCTCATTTCAACGTAAGGGCCCTATCTCCAAATACAGTCACTGTAGGACTTTCACATGGACTTGGGAGGGGACACGATTCAGGCCCTAACAATAGCCCAGCGGCAGCCTCAAGCAGAGCACCTGACTGAGCCAGATTAAAAGCAGTTCTTCCCGGGGAAAACCAGCTAGAGGAGTGCAAGCTCACCCTATCTGGGGGCAGACGGCGTGGAGTGTGAGATTCTGGGCACCTTGGCGCCAGGGCCATGTCACCTCCCGTGCACCAGGCCAGGTGAAGACACTTCTCTACAGGAGACTATGTGTTGACAGAGCCTTCCTGTGAGTAAAACCCCAGAATCCCACCTTCCGGTAAATCCCTTCCTTGTCTCAGCAAATTCAAGCCCGGTGTCTTGTTGTTTGCGGGTAAGCACAGACATGGCAGAATGAACTGGGTGGTAGGTGGGCTCTGTCCTAAAGGGTCTGCACGGTCACTTGGCTGGGATGACGGAGAGGGACCAGGCCCACCCTTCGGCCTTCCCCATCTTGAGGACCTCTGTCTCTCCCACTGTAAACCGCAGGGTCGACCCAACGGCCACTCGGGGCCACGTCTAGTGGAACTGTAACCTTTGGAACTGGCTCCTGGTGGACCTCCAAGCAGCCCAGCTCATCACCCCACCCACCATCCCCCCCTTGCTGGGCAGAAAGGACACTCAGGCCGAGACCCACGCTGACTGGCGGGTCATCCCCCAGGGCCTGCACCCATGCTGGCTGCGGGTTGCCGACGGAATGCAGCCTCCCGCCCGGCAAAACCCCATTACAGCTGGTCGGGGTGCAGCAGGTGCCCCAGGCCAGCCCCCGTGGCTGGGACAACCAGCAGAGCTGCCTGACCGGTTCTCAGACTCCCCTAATTGGGTTCCTGACGACTCGGAAGCTGGTAATGCACTCAGCTCTCCCAAGCCCGGCAGCAGCCCGGCACAAGGGGCCCATGAGGAACCCAGGGCTGCCTGTTGGGATCAGGCCCTCCAGAACAGACCTGCAGGCCATGCTGCGACCCCCCCCCCCCCCAACCCGCCAGAAGGCAACCAGCACCATCTGCTGGACTCCAGCCTGGGGCCCTCAAGCCCACGAACTTTTGCTGCTGCTGTGAGTCACCCCAAGATGTCCCAAGGGAGTGAACAGGCACAGGGTCCCCAGCCCAGGCATGGACACTGCTGGGGCAATGAGACAGCTGGTTGACCACCTTCTCCCCCTGAATCTCCTCCCTTGCCTCCGCCCGCACTTCTCCTGTCCCTTCCTGCCTTCCTTCCCCACCTCTCTGGCCCCTGAGGACCTCCTCCACACACACTAGGACCCAGCCCCACCCCAATGATGGTCCCCACGTGACTCTCTGCCCTGGACCTCTCTTTGGACAGCAGCCTCCCAGATGTCTGCAGGGCCCTCAAATTCAACATGCCTGCCATCGCCCCCATCGGCAGACAGCCGCACAACCTAATTAGCTGATCAAACGAGCACCCTAGAAATCATTTCAGCTCCCACCCTCTTCCCACATCTGCCAATCCTTCCGAATCCACCAAACAGACCTTCTAAGTGTCCCTGGAAGCCATTCCTTGCCCTGCTCCCCGGGGCCAGCCCGGGCCTCTCCCACCTGCCGCCCTGACTTCGGCGTGTCCTCGGGGCTCCCAGGGCCAAGGGGTCTGGGTGGGGCTGTCACCTGCCCTCGCTGGTGACTGACCTGACCCTTGAAGAATCCACTCTCTGGGCGTAGTGACCGGCTCAGGGATGTCACACGCCTCCATCTTTTCCCAGATTTCTCTTCCAGAGACAACGATTCCCGGAAGGATGGGAGGTGGGGACTTCTAGTGGTCACTGTCCCCACTTAGGTGACCCACTAGGTCCCCCTTTCCACATCCTCTCATTGGAGGTGAGCTCCCCCGGTTTACAAGTCCTCAGGGATAGCTTCTGTGGCTGTCCCCAGCCGATCTCTCCTCCTCTGAATGAAGCCCTCAGTCTGCTCTTTGGAATCTTTCTAAAGTGCACATGTGAGCCTCTTGCCCTGCTTGTGAAACAGCACCCCCAAGATTCCCCAGGATCTAAGACGCGATCCACACTCCCGCCCTGGCGTGGTATCTGTCCCCATTGTCCCCTTCATGTCCCCTTCATGCCAGAAGCCCACTTCAGGAGCAATGATGTGCTCCTGATGCCCCTCCCAGGACACCTGGCCTTCAAACTGACCGTTTCATCTGCTCAGAGGGGTTCCACCATGGCACATGCCCAAGACCTGGCTGACTCCTGGCCGTTGTGCTCAGCAGCCTCCCCTGACTCACAGGCCGGGCTGAGTTACAAGGGCTTCTCATGCTCATCCCCGCCCCTGGGGCGGGAGCCCCGCTCAGCCCGGCGCCCGACCCCCACCCTCGCCCCTGTGCATAGCGTGCACTCGACCCAGCTATCAAACAGAAGAATTACGGGCTCCAGAATCCAGCCACTCTGGGCCCACACCTTGGTTCTACCACTTCCTGGCTGTGTGACCTCGGGCAAGTGGGCAAACTTCTCTGAGTCTGGCCGTGCATCCAAAACTTAGGAGTGGGCACCCCTGGCGTAGAGAACCATTCAGGGTGTCTGACATGCTGCCTCCAAGGAGCGCCGCCCATAATGTGTGCTGGACAACGTAGGACAAAGCGCTCCAGCCCCTTGCCTGGCGCACAGTAGGTCCCTGGTACCTGTGAAGACTGTGCTGGGCACACACCACACAGGGCCTGCTTCTCTGTCTGGGCCTCTGGTCCCTCATGGGGCTTCGAGGCCCTGGCTGGCTCGCCCAGGGCTCTGCACATCCCGGCGGACCTGGAGGGCTCCTTACGATGCTTAACATGCCATTTCTCATCAGAGGCGACCTCCCGGCTCTTCCCTGTGTTTCCACCGTTTGCAATTTCTTCTTTTTTCTATTTCTGATTCTTTCTCTTTTTGTTGGATTGCTCTGGCTCTCCCCTTAATAAATCTCATTTTATTCTCGTAATTTACACAGACAAAGCTGGGTAGTTTTAATATCGTCTGAATTATTAGCCATTCTGCCACTTTAATGATATCTGCAAGTGTTCACTCGTGGATTTGCCAGCCTGTCCTCCGGGTCAGAAATCCACACGCTTCATGGAGGCAGCCCCCTGCCTGTGCCCGGCTGCTGGGGCTGCCTCCTCTGGACTGGACGGGCACGGGTAGCAGGGGTGAGGGTAGGGGGTGGGGGGCGGCCCCTCTGGGATGACTGCGGAGCCCACGGACAGAGATGCCACAAGAAATGAGAGGGGGGAGTGGCCCCAGACAGGAGCCAGGGAGGAGGCCCCTGCCTGTGTAGGCCCGGCGGGCTTCTTGGAGGAGGCAGAGCTGTAGGGGCTCGTAAGACATTTGTCATTTTTTAATAGCCACCATTTATGGAGCATTAAGCATGTGCCAGGCACCGTTTTATATATTTTACAAGAGCGAGCATGCTCAAGAACTCCATGAAGGTGGGTGCTGGTCTATTTGGGCTGTGTTACTGAGGTCTGCCTCCCCCGCTCAGAGGTCCAGGACCCTCGGCTCCCACTGGCCCCTGGACACCCACCCCGTCTCCCACATCCGGGCCACGCTCTGCCCTGAGCACTAGAGCCCAGACCCCTGCCTGTGTCTCCAGTAAGGCCTCCTGCACTGCACTGTCTGCGCTACGGACCGTGGTTACGGCCCAGCGCCCAGAGGGCATTCACAGGAGACCCCAGTGCCGGGGGACACGTCCAAGCCAGGAGAGTGGTGTTCCCCTCCAAGGACTGGCCCCTGGGGACCCCAGGGCACTGTGACCCAGGGGCCATTGTCTGTCTCCGAGAGGGTGGAGAGCCTCTCCGCTCTCCCAAGATGCACTTTTCTCATTTAAAGATATTAGAACTGTGCTCTCAAGTGTCCCCAGCCACAGCCCCAAGGCCCACATCACGCAGGATGACAGACACCGTGGACACCTTGGCCTGGCCCAGCGGGCTCCGGGCTCCCCTCTGGCCTCACGTGTCCCTTCGCGCTGCGTTTGGGCCACTGGCCTTCTCCTGACACCACCCGCCTAAACCCCCCACCCCAGGAGCACACCCCCCACTCAGACTCGCTGGGGACCTGCTGCAGGACCAACCATGTCCCCACAAACACTATGCCCCCTGCCACAGGCTCCTCCAGAGCCTTCCGCACCAGGAGCCAGGGTCTGCTGTGCGCCCCCCATCAACCTGGACAGGCCTTTGTCATTCCCTTGACAGACAGAGCAGCTGTGGAGAGACACTCTGCCAGTCAGCTTGGACAGCTCAGACCACAGACGTGGACCAAGAGTTCCGGAAGCCAGGAGGTCAAGGTGCCGGCAAGGCCATTCTCCTCTGCACGTCCCCACATGGTCGTCCTTCTGTGCACTCCTATGTCTTGCTCTCCTCTTCTCCAGAGGTCACCAGTCCCATCACGTTAGGGCCACTGAATGATCTCATCCAAGCTCAGCCACCTCAGGAGGGGACCCCATTCAGCCTGTGATAGATGCCATCTGACCCAGGACACCAGGGTCACAGAAGCTGGCCCACTGGCTTTGGGAGTGCAGGCCACACAGACAGGCTACCTGGAGAGGAGCCAGAGGCCTCTGACCCTCCATCACCCCACCCCCCAAGCTCCCTGCCAACAGCCAAGGCCAACTTACCAGTCCCATGAATCACCATCTTGGAAGGTACACTCCTACAGTGGTCAGTGCTGGGCACTCTACCTGGCTGATTCCCGAACCGTCCCAGCAGGTCTGTGGGGCAGGGGCACTGCTGTCCCCATTCTACAGAGGAGGCTCGGAGAGGGTACAGACAGGGCTGAGCAGTCTTGGCCACGCTGGGAATCCCACTGCTTCGGCCTTGCCACCTGGCCTGGCTGGCCCCACACCTGGGCAGGTCCATGGCCAGTAGCCAATCAACGGCCTCAGGGAGTGGCTGGGCACAAACTACAAAAGGCACAGACAACACAGCCAAGAGGAGCCCCAGGTGACAGGCTGCTGGTCTCTCATGGGCGCTGACTTCTGTCACCCTTGGCAGCATGGAGGGCTGGACCCTGAGAGGCTGGGGCCGACGGCGTGGCTCAGATCTTCCCACAGGGCTGAGCCGGCTCTCAAGGACGCTGGGGAATCCCGGCACCAGGGAGGACTGGGACAGGGACTGGAGCCAGACCTCAGGGCCAGCTCCCCAGCACCCTCATCCCCACTGTGGGTTGTCCTGGTTCTAGGCACCCGGGAGAACAGGTGACACAGGTGGGCTCTGGGCGTGCACCCACCGCCCCTCTCTGTGCATTCGTGCACCTGCTTTAGCCCTCTCTGCCCCCTAGGTACCCACCTCCCAACTCTCTTCTTCCTTTGCAAACAGACTTCAGATCTCACAGACCCCATAAGGAATAAAGCTGCCCCACGGCCACCTGCAGACATGGACCCATTGTCCCCAACTCCTGAGGGGAATGGTCTAGCTTGAGTCAGGTGACCAGCTCTGCTCCAAGCAGCAGGGCCCAGGGTGGGTGCCCAGGAATGTGCGCAAGCTGAGCCAGCATGGGCTGGCGGGTTCGTCCAGACACGGATAGCTGACACCGGACTAGACTCAGCCTCCTGCAGGCCGCCTCCCTTGCTCTGGCCCCCAGTGGTGACGGGCACAGGACTAGGCACGTGGCATTTTCTCCGAGGATACAAACCAAGTGGCCGAGCAGTCTCGCAATGGAGGTGACCTCTGGCTGGAGGTGTGGTGTCCGGAAGTAGCAACGTGATGGGAATCTTGGCCAGTCATTCGGAAAAAGAAACAGGATGTCTGGTCCTGAGTGCTTCACTTTAGGGACACCGGCAGACCAAGACATCCCCAAGGACAGGATGGTAGGCCCAGACATCAGCTCAGGGACACATGGGTAAGGAATCAGAGGTAGTCGGCAGGAGAGGAAGACCAGCTGGCTGTGGGGCCCACACAGACGCTGGAAAGGCTGCCGTAAGGAGGAGGAAGGGGGTGACGTCGTGCATCTTCAGGTGACAGAACAGAATCAACAAAAGCAGATTTTACCTAACATTGAAAAGACCTTCTCACAGCCGAAGCTGACCAGCATTCGATGTGGCTGCTCCTGAGGTAGTGAGCTCTCCATCGGTGGGGGTATGCAAGCAGAGGTGGGACAGCTGTGGGTCAGGGACATCACACAAGGTGAGTGGCTGGCCCTCACGCTCCCTCAGGTCCTTCCCGTCTGATTGCTCCATCCTGGGCGGGCTCCAGGGAGAAAGCGTACGCGTCTTCCTGTCTAAAAATGAATTCTTGCCTCTCATCATTTCTGTCATGTTGAGTCCTACAGTAACAGCTGTTAAGAAATCACATTCGTACCTTCTCAGGAGCTCTCTTGAACTGGAGTGCAAATTAACTTCATGTGATCTGAAATATAAAAGGTCGCTTCTCCCACAAATTAAAAGCTGGGAGATGCTTGCCAAGCTCATGAGCACAGCAAGTTCTGCAGGGACATCCGGGGGTGGGGGCACTGCCGTCCGCCCCGCAGCCACATTCACGAGGATGGCCCTCATCGCCCTCTCTCAAGGCCAATTGCCCCGGTCACGATGTCCTCCCGGGCCACAGCCTCTGCACCCTGACACCCCCGCTTCTGCCGACCTCTCAGGAACTCAGGATGCGCTCAACGCCCACACGGGGCACACAGAGCCAGGACCCCACCGGTCCCATTGTCCCGGCTTCCTCCCACAGACCCTCTGTGTCCTGTCGTATTGGAAGGGGCCTCGGGTGTCCCCAAGCTACAGCTGGGGACAGACCCCGCCTTCCCCATGTTTCCATAGGTCCCCACACCCAGCTGGAGGCTTCTAACAGCCCTTGGATCCCAGCTTTGAAAGTGGGTGAGGTCCTGACTTCTCTGCCCCTCCATCCTCATGTCCCCGACTCCCCCGCCACTAGGACCCGAGCTCCTCTGTGCGGCCATATCCACGTCTGAGCTAGCTCGGCCCCGCACTGTCAACAAGACTCTAGGTGATGAGCTCCGCCTTCCTTCCCCAGCTGGGGGGCTTGGAGGCTTGGGGCTCAGCCCCAGAGATGGAGACGTCAAGGGGACACGAGAACACGACCGTCTCAGCGGTGCCAGCATTTCTTCCATCACTCGCGGTGGGAGCAAGGTGAGCTAGAACACAAGTGACGTCGCGGCTCAGCATCTGGGGTTGGAGTGTGACAGGTCTGCCCCCGCAGCCTCAGTTTTCTCATGCATAAGAAGGCAAGCGTGTGCACCCGGCCCCAGAGGCATCCTATACATGAGATGCTGACTGGTGCCTGCTGGGTGCCTGACACAGCACATGATGGGTGGCATAGGACAGGGCCCGGACACCCCAAGGGGGTCCCAAGAAAACGAGTAACAGTGGGCAGAATGACTGAGGCACCCACCCTGGGCAGGGGACCATGCCCTGTGTTCTCAGCCAGCTCACGTCACAGGGGGAAGGACCACGGCCTCCCCGGCAAGGCCCCACGTGGGCACACATGGCCTGTGAGAGGCAGAAGCTCAAAGTCTCCTTCCCTGTGGAAATTGTGCCATGGCCACAGGCGGTAACCTGAGGCCTTGTGGCGCCTCCAGAATGATCGTTTTTCCAAATTCCCATACCTCCTCTTCTTCACCACCGTCATGATCACCATCATCACCGCCATCATCATCACCACCATCATCATCATCACCATCATCATCACCATCACCATCACCATCATCATCACCATCATCATCACCATCATCATCATCATCATCATCATCATCACCATCACCATCATCACCATCATCACCATCACCATAACTATCATGATGATGATCACGATCCCCATCATCCCCATCATCCCCATCACCACCATCATCATCGTGATCACTATCATCGTCACCACCGCCATCATCAACTCATGTTCTAAGCAGACCCTCTCCCACCTCCAGGCCTAGGCCTATGTTGTCTCCGTTTCCAGAACTCTTAGAATACCTTCACCTGAAGAAGATCTACTCAATCATCAGGTCTACGCTAGCAGAGCTTCTCATGGAACTTTCCCCTGAGCACCCCCACCCCTGCCCTCAGTGAGGCTGAGCCCCGTTCCCCATCACGGCACTGAGGACACTAGATTCAAGCTGCTTGTTGGAACATCTGTCCCTCCAACTAGGAGGTAAGCTCTGTGAAGGTGACCTTGCCCATGCTCGTGTTCCCCAGCTCCAGAGAGGGCCCACCCATGGTCCATGTGCAAACAAACACGCACCAATGACGGGACATGCACACCCACAGGATTTCTAACTCTTAGAGCGTACGGCCTGCGCCAACAAGGAAACTGCTGTGCAGAGACAGTGAGTGACTTGCCCCAGGTGGCACAGCTCCTAGAGGCCATGCCAGGACCAAAGGCCACGCTTCCCCTGCCCCAGACTTGGCACAGCAGCTCATCACAGTGCCTCTGGTTCCTGGCTCCCCACACTGGGGTCTGGTTTCCCACAGCTATTTCTACATCACTCTGGGGCCTCCCTTCCTGGTCGCTGCTCCCCAGAACCCCCACACTCCAGACTTGCACACAGACACCACTGGTCACTGCCAGGGTGGTGGTGCCATCATCGGAGGGGTTCTGAGTCACCCTGGCCTCACGCGAGCCTCCCAGGGGAGACCCTTGGCCTTGGACTTCCTTCCACTCACCAGAAGTGCGATCCAGTCTTGCCAGCCGCCCAGAGGTCAGAGCAGCCCGAAACCTGCCGAATGTTCCAAGACCCATCCTGCAGCCCCACCTGCTGTACTTTGCCGGGAGGGTTCTCTCCAACCCAGTGCACGCAGGAACGGCGCCCCATGCGTATTCTTCCGATAGTCCCGGGTACCAGGCACTGCTCCCTCTCCTTGTACGTTAACAAGGTGTCCATCTGCATAGACCCTGCATGTGGGCGTGTGGTCAGTGGAGGACAGTCCCCGTGCACCCACCAGGCCCTGGAGGCCTCGGCAACATGGGCTGAGTCTTGGGTCAAGAAGCCCATGCACACCCGTGCACACACATGCCCGCACACCACGTGTGTGGACCCCGCACACACCTTCTCGTTTCTTCTGACACCCATTGAACCTGCCCTGGCCTGCCCCCTGCTTTCCTTTCCTTTTTTTTTTTTTTTTAAGAGTTTATTTATTTATTTGACAGAGATCACAAGTAGGCAGGCAGAGAGAGAGAGGAGGAAGCAGGCTCCCCGCTGAGCAGAGAGCCCAATGTCGGAGCTCAATCCCAGTATCCCGGGATCATGACCTGAGCCGAAGGCAGAGGCTTTAACCCACTGAGCCACCCAGACACCCCTAGCCCCCTGCTTTCCAAAGGCTGCATTTGACACTCATGGTTTTACCAGGGAGGGAAACCTAGAGAGCAGATGGAATCCAGAGAAACTTCATGACGAGTTCAACCTTTCCGCAGACACGGACTTTACACGAGAGCGCAAACCTGGCCAGGCAGTGGTGTGCCCGAAGCTTCCCTCGCATGTGGGGGAGATGGGGTCTGAGGGTGGGGGAGGGAGCAGACCCCAGCAGACCGGAGTCACAGAGCGCATGTGCCCCCTGCCAGCCTCTGCTCCTCAAGTACCCCCCAGAATAGAGCAGAAGCAGTGACAGGCCCTCAGGGCTGGGAGTGGTTTTGTTCTTTAGCAAATGTATTAAAGTCAGCAACATCCCATCTAGCCCCCGGCCTCCGGCCAGCCTCCTCTGGGTCTCGCCCCCACAAACCTGGGGTCGGGTGTCTGCGTGTCGTGTCCGCATGTCCCACGGGCCTTCTGTTTTCCCAAAAGCCACAGGGAGAGGCCCCAGCTCCCCACACCCACTCCCCCAGCAAATCCCCCAGCTCTCCCTCCAAACCGAGTCTGGAATCCAGCCCTGCTCGGGTCCCAAGCCGCAGCCGCAGTCACCCTGCTGCTCCTGTCCTGTCCCTACAGCCGCTCTGCCCCCTCCAGCCAGGCCACTCTGTGTCAGGAGATCAGACAGTGTCCAACCCTCTTGCAAACCCTGCACCGGCCGCCAGCCGCTTGGGAACTATGGGAAGCCCTTCCCTGGGCCACCGCCAGACATCATCTGGGCTTGCCCCCACACTCATGCATCCCATCAAGATGACCCTCTTGTTATCCCTACAACTCGCCGACTGCACACTGCTGGCAGGGAGTCCAATGGTGTCCCCGAAGACGTATGTCCAACCCTACAAGTGCAGAGCCCAGAAAGGACCTTATTTGGAAAAAGGGTCTTTGCAAACATCATCGTGTGAAGCGTCTCCAGGTAAAGCCACCGTGGGTTTTAGGAGGAGCCAACAAGGGAGGGGCAGAGGGAGGCCTGAGACACAAGGACACAAAGTGACCACAGCTGTGGGGTTGGGGCAGTGCACTCTTAGACAGCCCAGGATGGTCAGTAGCACCAGAAGCTGGGAGAGGGGCCCAGAGCAAACTGTCCCCCAGAGCCCCTGAGGGGAACCACCGGGCCCACACGCTGGTCAGACTCCGGGTCTCTCCAGGACCGGGAGGGAGTGAATTCCTGTTGCGTTAGCCGCCTGGTTTGCACTCATTTATTCCAACAGCCCCAGGGAACAAAGACACAGAGGCCTCAGGGCCTTTGCACATGCTGTTCCCTCTGCCCAGAAGGTTTTTCTGACCTGCACCCAGCTGACTTCTGCTCGGCCTCTAGGTCTCAGCTGAAATGCCACCCACCCCTCCCACCATCCCCGACACCCTTGCCTGCCTCCTAGTTGGCCCCGTCGTGGGGGGATCCCCATGTCCAACAGGCTTGCTTACCACTTCGCCCGCATGTGCCCCACAGCATGTGCACTCAGGGACCACAGTGGATCAGGGGGCACCGCGGAAGGCCCTCACTTGCGGGGAGCAGGTTTTAGGCTTCACAGGAGGAATGGCGTCTGCGTGTGGGAGCCACCTGCTCGGCCTGGAGCGTCACTGCCTTCCTCCTCGACCACCTGCCCTGGAGATGGGGCAGAGTGGCGGCTGGGTCCTAAGTCCCCAGGAAGCCCAGTGATGCCCATGGCCCCAGGCCTTGCAACTGGACACGCCCCCTCTCTTGGCCACCTGAGCCCCGGGGACAAAGTGCGAGCCTGGAGCACACCCGCCCCACCGCTTCTCCCCAAACTCCTGCCACCTGCCGTGCTGTGCTGTGGACAGTCCCCATGCGGAGCACAAACGATGATGGCAGGCTGGGCACAGCCCCCCGGCAAACAGGGCCGTTGTTCTCCTGGCGGGTGGACGGACGCGGGAAGGGAACAGTGCAGCCTGGAGGCATCTGGAGATGAAAAATGCTTTAATTAACTTTCCCTGATGGATGTTTGCAAGGCCTTCTAGAGATGAAAGCCCTCAGTTCCCACTGTGACTTCCCGAGCAAAATAATCTGCGTAATGGGCTGAAGACACACTGGGAGAGCATGACCCCCCAAGGTCAGCCTGAGAAACCAGAGAGACTCTTGCTGCCGAGGGAGGAGGTGAAGGGGGGGCAGGGCTTGTCTTCACCGTCACCCCCCCCCCCAGGATTGGTTCTTCCCTCCCTGAACCACCTACCAGGCCAGGACCCCCAAGTACCTGTGTGCTCATTCACTAGCAGCTCCGGGAGGGGCCTGGTCTCTGTCCTATGTGGTCACTCCCCCTCCAGCCCCACCTCCCCACACGGCCTGAGTCCCTCCACATCCCAGGCCCCATTACTCCCCCATTGGGCTCAGCAACCGTCGTGCACCTGCTCTCTCCCCCACCACCCAGCGGCTCTCCCAAGGCATGACCTCTGTGGTCTCTCCCTGCCACTGTGTCTCCAGCACCCGGCCCCTCCTGGTCCTGATAGAGGAGGATGGAAGGAAGCCGGCCGGCAGAAGGGACGGGCAGTGCCCTGGTCCTGGGCTCTGACCCTCTTGTTGGCTGGGCCTTGGGACCATCTCAGAAAGGCAGGGAGCTAGGGGGCTATGAGCACAAGTGCTTCTGGGCCTGGGGTCTGCGTCAGTCAGGACTTTTCCCCTGTGGGACTTCCTGCAGCCCTGCCCAGGGGACAGCTTCTCGAGGTCCAAGATGCCCGGTCTGGGCTGGGTTCCAGCTTCAATCCAACCTCCTGAGGATTCTTGCTTCAGCCTCGCAGCAGCTGGCTTGGCACAGCACCCACCCTCTGCGGCCCAACCCCCTCTCTGTGGCCCATCCCGCTCTCTGTGGTCGAGCTGGTGCCCCAGGCAAGCCCTTGCACCCCCCAGGGATGCCGTCCCAACGCCACGATCCCCGGCGTCCACCAGCTCCCTGCTGGTATGTCTTCTCCTCCAGACAAAACTGAAATCCCAGAGGCCTAGGCTCTGGCCCCGCCTGGGCTCATCCCTGTCCGGGTGACCTGGGTTGTCATAGGCCCTCCTGAGACATGGTTACCTGTGGACAAAATGAGGGCCCCAGGGGCGAGGGTGAACCTTCCGGATTCCATGTAATAAGGTCACTGATGCATGCGGAGAGCGCCCGGCCTGCCAATGGGCTCTCTTCTTCCCAGAGGAAGGGCTGCTTCGGCCTGATCGAGTCCAGTGCCTGGACAGTGCGGACAGAGGGACGGACAGCTTAGTCCCACCATCACCAGCAAACAGCCCTGCAGGTTCCCTTGGGAACCCACAATCCTCCGCCCCACACGGGGTCAGGGAAAGTGTTCCTGGGCTGCCCCGGCCCGGCCTGCCGCCCCTCTCCAGCCTTCCGTCTTCCTCGCCCAGAACTGAAGTGTGGGGGAGAAGTGAGCAGACTTGGGAGAAGCCCGGGTGCATCTCACCCTGTGGATAAGGCTGTCCGGGGAACCAGGCTTGGCTCACAGTCCAGGAAGACCCAGCTCGGGAGGAGGAAGGGGGGTGGGCCATATGGGGGGGGGGGAGACATGTGCCATGGTGCCCATGGCCTCCCCGGGGCAGGGAAGGACACTGGCTGGTGGCTGCTGGCTGTGTAACAACAGCCAGCAGGGGCTCCAAGCCACACCTGCCTGGGATCCAGCCTGATCGGTCCTCCATCCCTGGTTCCCCGGGTGGCCAGTATAGCCCGAGTGTCCCGAGTGCTCCCATCGACAGGGGTGGACCCCAGGCCATGGCTCTAGCTCTCAAGCACTTGTCTACATTTCTGCCCCTGCCCACCCTCCGCCAAGTGGGCACTCCTGCCTATGTCCCACTCCCACGGTAACGTGGTCCCGTGGCCCTGCCACTCCACACTGGCCAGCCGTGACCCCGGGTGCAGACTGCCCTCAGAGATGGGCATAGGAGTCACTCCCCACCAAGAGGGTAGTGTCTTTCTCCCCTCCCTCGAGGTCTGGGCCTGCCGACAGCTCCCCGTGTCCACAGCTTGACCTCAAGAAGGCCCGTGGTTTTGGTCTGGGCCCCTGGAAGGCCACCCCAAGACAGCCCCACGAGGGAGCTGGTCTGGTTTCCCGCAGGCAGAGGCCCCACAGAGGAGCGCAGGCCCAGCACCAACCCCAGCCCAGGCAGGCCGCCCCCAGACACTGCCGCTCAGCACGAGGGCCGGCCACATAATCACCTGCAGAACCCCAGCTCCCCCAGCATGTCTGGAAACACCCTCCCAATATCTCCCGACTTCGCTTGCACGTACCCGAGAAAGCAAGGCCGGGCCAGCCCCTCTCATCACCTCCCCCTCGACGGAGAGCCTCAAATTCACGCCCTATAGAGTTTCCCTGGAAGCCACAGCCCTACTCCTTCCAGAAGGCAGGCCCCAGCCCAATCCAGAAGCCTCCGGGCCTGCTTTCCCTCCCGGGGCATCCCTGCCGGGTGTCTGGCCTCCAACCTAGCCTCACAGACCTGGCCTGGTCTCTCCTGCCTCCCCAGAGCCTGGGGGCCCCATCTCCCCTGCCCCCCATCATGCAACTGTCTCTGCAGCAGCCTCCTCTCTCTCTCTCTCTATGCACAGCATGACGTCGGCAACGGAAGGCAGCTGCAAACGCTTGTCAGCCTCCCATGGGCAGGGAGCTCTGTGTTTACCACAATGAGAACAGCCAGAGGGTAGAGAACGGGCGCTGTGGCCCTGGCCTCAGGGCACCAGCAGCTTCCAGCTCCCACCTCTCATGACACAAGCTCCGGGAACCCTGAGCGGCCGCGTCAGACGTCTGGCCATGCCTGAGAGGCCCCAGGCAGGAACCGCATGGGACAGTCCCGGCTGAGCCCAGCAGGCCCCACCAAGGTGCCAGGCATGGGAGGGGCCCTCCAGACCTGCCCACCCTTGGCCTCAGTACCACCTGGTGGCCCCTGGTCAATGACACGTGGGGCAGAAGAACCGCCCAGCCAAGCCCAGCCCAAATCCCAGACCCACAAAACCGTGAGCTTTAACAGAATGACTGGGGCAGGGGCAGGGGCGTGCTATGCAGCCAGGGTGCCTGGAACACACGGTAGACAGACCCAGATGAAGGCCCTGTACCCACAGCATGCGGGGAAGCGGGGGCATTTGGGAGCATCAGCAACATCCCCTGCCCCACGGGGACACGTTCAGGTCACCAGGCAGTGATCACACTGTGTCCCTGGGGCAGCCGTGAAGGAAACGCCAGGCAGCACCGAGATCCAGAGAGGGATCCCACCCCAGGTGGAAAGAACCCCCAGAAGAGACCCTCAATGGCCCTCACCTGTCACCCCTGCCTCGCTCCACCCACACTGGGAGTCCCTGCCTTTGGGGTCTATGCCTGGGGACCCCCAGGTCTTCTTGAGGACAGCCTGACACCTGTCCAGCACAGGCAGGGGGAGGACTCCGGGAAAAGCAGACAGGGCCCCAGCCAACTCTAGAGCGGGGCAGCTGTGTGACCTCCACCAGAACCCCAACCTCTCTGAACCTCTCTGTCTTCCCCTGACCACAGGGGCGGTAATCACTGCCCCTCACAGGGCCGTCGTGAGGTGTGGACAAGCTGACATCTGCACGTGGAGGGCTAGACTCCTGGGTCACCGCCAGCATCTTCCTGTCTGGCCGCCATCATGGGTCCCACTCACCCTCTGGGGCACATGTCACTTTCCCTCCCTGGGCCCCAGCTTCCTCCACTATTCAGCTAAGGGACTAGCCTCTATCCCAAGACTGCCCCCCTGCCGAGCTCTTGGGACACAGGGTGTTTGCTCAGGGAGAAGGCCCGGAGGACCGCCTCCACCCTAAATCTGGTTTGTCTCTGGAAAGGACAGAAGGACCAGCCCCCAGGTCTGTTGGGGGGGGGCCTGGGACAGAGGCACATGTTCTAGCCCTTTCCCCACCTTGCCTGCTCTGGGCACCTAATCCAAGACGGCATATGTCCTCTCTGGCCACGCTCAGCTCAGCTGGTGACTCCTGGGGAGTGCGGGGTGCTCCTTGGGGGCCCCTGCCACTCCTCGCTCAGGCTCAGCTCCTTTGACCTCAGTTGCTACTCCCTGTGGCCTGAGCCCTCCAGCTGCACCCAGAACCCCTCATCTTTCCATGGCACGCATGCACACTGCCAGAGAGCCCGAGGATGGGACGTGTCCCAGGGACGGGCCCTGGTGCCTGCACCGTCAGCGCCATAGGACTGACCAGCTGGAAGGTCATGGTTCTGGAAAGAGCAACCGGCTGGGGCATCTGATCCCAGCACAGGAAACAGCAAACCGCCAGGCCCCGCTCCCCCCGGGCGGGTACCACAGCCCCATCCATCACTCACAGCCGCCCAGAAAGAGATCCCAGCTCCGGGCAGGGACCCGGCCTGCCCTATGCTGTCACCCCTTGGTCCGTGTGCACAAGCTGTGGGTGCGGAAGGTGCACTCACTGAGCCAGTTCAGCCCGCCAAGCCCACCCCGGGAGCAGCAGTGAGACGGCGGATGGCGGTGGTCCCCAGCTTGTGGCTCAGGCCCTGGCTGCCTCTAGGGTCCGCCCGAGGGATGAGGCCAGGAAAGCAGGTCACCCAAAGCCACAGAGGACGGCTCGGTGTCCACAGGAGGGGCGCCACCAGAACAGAGGCTATATCAGGTCTCCTCTGGACCCTGTGCGCGGCGCCCCTCCCCCGGTACCCCCAGCCCCCATGGCCACCACACCCTCCCCAGGCAGGAAGGGGCCCAGATGCTGAGAGAAGGGCAAAGGGGGCCCGGCGGGCGTGGCCGAACCCCTAATGAAGCCATCGTACCACCATAATGAAGACCTCATGTACCTCCAGTGACACTTAGCAAATCCAGGCACAAATAAATAACCCAAGTCCAATTGAATTAACCTTCAACTGATCAGCGCGGCTAAACAAATTATCCCGAGGCCCGAACGAGATTAAAAGGCCTGGCGCAGACTGGGATCATTCGGTGGGAGGGTTCATTGGGTTTAACGAGTTTAAGCCAAATCCCCGGTGTTCTTTTTTCTGGTTTCAGGGCGCTCTGCTCCCCGAGTGCAGCCTTTGGGGGGCCACAGCCCCTGGGGGGTGCTGCAGAGGGAAACCAGACACACGGCGACAGGGAGAAAAAGCGGGACACCCCCTCGTGCGCAAGAGGCTGTTGCAGGACTGGTTCCTGGGGAAGATGACAGAGCCCAGCCTGATTTCCCAGGAGACCAGCAGGTGCCGGCAGCAGACACAGGGCTGTCCTTGTGGCCCAAACCCCCTGCAGCGCCACCGTGAGCAAAGCCCACCTTCCTTTGGCCCCAGCACCCCTCTTCCAGGTCCAAGGCGCAGAGTGGGGGTTCTCCCTCCCCAGAGCTGCCCCTGCCTGCAGCACCACGCATGGGGACCCCATGCACACGAGGACCTGGAGTCATCAGACTCACAGACACAGAGAGCAGACGATGGGACTAGGGGAGCAGGCAGGGGTCCGTGCATCACAGGGACAGGGTCTCCATGGGGGGATGGAACATTCTGGAGCTGGACATGAGGACGGTGCCCCTAAACTGAACGCTGAGAAATGGTTATATTTATTTTTACCACAATTAAAAATTATCCCAAAAAAGCACATGGCCTGTGAGCCAAGAGACAGGTCAGGAAGAATGAGGCAGGGCGGGCGGGAGTCCCCAAGGGGTTATCCACAGGGGAAGGAGGACAGGGAAGGGGCTCTGGGGAGGGGGCCGGCAGCTACCAAGGGCGCACGGGGTAGGGAATGGGAGGCTGGACTAAATTCTGACCCCACACAGCCCTGGGTCCCCTGCGCTGCCACCCACACACCGGGGACCTGACCCTGTCTCCCTTTTCTCTGTGGCTCCCAGGAAGGTCAGAGCTAAACCTGAGGCCCCATAAGAGCAAGTCTGGGGGGAGCAGAGGCCAGCGTGCACCCCTCTGTGTTTGCATCGTGGCCCTGACTGTCTAGTCCAGCTTATGATTCCTGCTCCTGATTTCAGATGCCCCATCTGAGGACTTACGTCCCTCCTGCTGCACGCCCCTGATAGTCCCCCCAGGGGACTTCTCGCCCTTCTTACAGCATGGGGGCACCGGGTCTCAGCGGGTGCCCGTGACAACATCTTCAAGGTCTTTGTGGTTAAGTGACCGTGCCGCTGGGGGGAAGGAGACACCCAGATAAGACAGAGGTGGACAGAAATGGGGAGAGAAGGGGGAGCGAGAAATTGAGACCTGAAGGACAGAGGGAGTGAGAAAGCAGATGGGCTCCTCGGGGATGTGCTGCCCAGAGAAGAGGCAGGCTGGAGGGCCGGGGGGTGGGAAGCGCCAGGGGAAGCAGAAGCCCCTCTTCCCCGGGGGGAGTGAGGACCACAGGACAGACACCAAGGTCCCTCCACCCACACAGGGCTCTGCAGGCCGCAAGTGTTCTGTGGCCTCTGCTGCCCCCCAGAGGTGTTCGCTGGTAACACAGGCTCTCTGGGCCGCGCAGCCCTCCTGTAGCTTCTTGTGGACCAAGACCCAACCCAAACCGCCTGGGTTCTCCATGGGACTGTGGGCACGTCCTCGGGGCACAAGGCTCCCGGGCCACAGAGGTCACGAGCATGCCTCTCTCCCGTGTCCTTTCCTCGCGATGAGAACAAAACACAACAGGGTCCACGTGAGCCGAGGACAGGGGAAGTGCCAGCACAGCGGCACTCGCTGCCCCCCCTCCCCCACTCCCCTCCCCCACCCCAGGACCAGCTCCGGACAGTGTCACACCCGGCCTTTCCCACCAGGCCGCAGACCCTGTGTGCCCAGGGCCATCCCACTGCAGCCTCCCTCGGGTGCCTTCCTCCTCCTTTCGGCCCTGATCCGCCAGTGCGTTTCAGTGCGGACATCTCTGCTGGGACCTACAGCCACCGGCTCGCCACCTGCCTTCTCTCAGCAGCCCAGAGCCCTCACACCAGCTCCCCGCTGCAAATGCTCAGCCAGTGGGAGCCTGAGAAACCTCTCTCTCCTGGATAGACAGATGACGGCAGCCCCTTCAGGGCATCAGGCAGGGCAGGCCCCAGCGGCGGCAAGAATCAGACCCATGTGCCCCGAGGGGCTGTGGGTGACGCGGTCTGGGCACTGGCGGCAGGCCATGTTCTCCATGTGGGACCCGAGACAGGGTGAGACCTCCCCTCGGCTCTGCCGGTCAGGGGCCATGTCTGTTTGCTCCCACCAGGTGTTCACTCTTCCTTTCGGCGCAGACCCTGAGCTTGGTTTGTGAGGTATGGTTTCACGGGTGCAGACGAACCCTCAGAGTCACGTCAGCACGGCCATGACCAAGGTGCAGATGGTCCCCTCTGGGGTCTGTCGTCAAAGCCGCCCTGAATCCCAACCAGCCCCGGGAACCCGCTTTCGGTTCTACTAAGGGGGCCTTCGCAGAGCCCCAGAGGCATGGTCGGGCCTCACAGACTCTGTGCTCGGCTCCTTGCTCTCAGCACAGGCTTTGGGGTCCCCCCGTGCTATTGCAGGCACCACTAAGTCCTTGACCCCTTACGAATACACAGCAGCCTCCCATCACGCGGAGGCACCCCTCTGTGTTGGCACACCCCCGCCGAGGGCGCGTGGGGTGCAGGGGGTGTCTTCTGCTGGCTGTAGACCGAGGAATGCCCCTCTGGGACACGTGGGACGTGGTGGTCACCTCTCCAGGGACTGCTAACCCGCTCTGCAGAGTGCCCGTGCCATCCCCTGTTCCCGCTGGCCCTGCACACAGCCGGTTTGTACTTGGCTCAGGTCTGCGTCTTGTTCCACCTGGAACCTTCCAGCAGGACTAGGTGTCTCCCTGTGTTATCAGTTCTGCATGCACAGAACTACAGGCAATTTGGACTCAAAACTCCTCCCAAACACTTTGCATCCAGCCCCCCAAATACAGATATCCGCCCCCCCATCCCACGAGTCCCTAGCCGAGCCGACCGACCACCTGGTCTCCATTCCCCTGAAAGGGAGCATATCACTACCTCCCCGGCGCGGCCCTGGTGTTTCTGGTCGGCATGTCGTCAAGCCGGGAAAGTCGGTCCTCCTCGAGCCTCCACCTGGAGCAGTCTACAGACATGGAACAGGCTTCAGAGCCGTGAGGCCACCTCCCACCTTCCTGGCCAGCTCCATCCGGTCCCTGCCAGGTCCCTTCTTCCAGAGTCTCTGGCCTGCCTCTTCCTCCGGGGCCCCGCCCCTCCCGTGCTGCACAGCTGTTAAGACTGGATGGGAGGCACCTGGGAGCCAAGTGGCCCATGTGCCCATTTTACAGATGAGGGTTTATAGCTGGAGGCCCAGGGAGGGGAAGGGCCACAGGTGAGACCACCCTGGAGGCCAGGGTTCCCTCGACCCCGACCTCCTGGCTCCTGAGCCCTAGCCCCCCGGAGCCGAGGCTTGGCAGACCCGCCCCGAATGCGGTCTAGTCCAACAAGCGTGTTTTGAGGCCCCGTGGCACTCAGCACTGGCTTCCCTCTTCTGGTTGGAAACAGAGCGGGAGCCGGGCCTCCATGCCGACAGGCGAACTTTGCGACAGGTTCCACACCGATAACCGCTTAAAATATTGAAAGAAAGACTTCCTGAAATTGGACATGGGTTAAGGTTTCATTTATTAAGGAGCTAAACAAATACGTGGGTGCAAGGCCATTGTCAGCCTTTCTAAGGAGGCCAGGAAGTCTCGCTCTGGGAACAGAACGTTATACAGGCCGAGCCTCACCGAGTTCGAGGGGATCAACATGCCGTCCTGAGCTCCCGGGTCTGGGCGGGCAGGGAACCGGGTCCAAAAACAAGGGGTTTTCTTATGTTTACTGTGCGGTGTTAAGTGAAAACAGTCCCACCAACATAAAACTCCAAAGCTCGGGACCGTGTAGGCCACACAGCCCTTGCCTCCTGTGGCTGAGCAGAGACTACACCCAGCAGGGAACACCACCAGCCTCTGCGGGAAAATGATGTTGCTCCTTCTTACCCTGTGCTGCAGACATTCCAGAAAAGATCTTTAAATGCTCCCTGGGAAGAGGATTTATCCCCTTTCCGGTTGAACCGCTCCCCAGATCCTTATAAACTGGACTCAGTTTTAATGGTATTCATTAATTTCCCTTGGGAAAAATTTGAATTTCACGGACACCCAGAGTTTTGTTTTTGTAATAAAATATACGCAATTGTCGATTGGTTGCTTTTAATTTTTTTTTTTCTCCAAAAACCTTGGCAGCCTGTGTTTCTTTTATCCCCATCCCCCTCCCTCTGCTTGGATAAAGCCTGGTTTGGAAAAAAAATTAATTGTTCATTGTTTTTCCAGGAAACCGGGTGCTGCTGAAGGTAATTTCTGTCTTGTGGAGAACCCTAATTAGAACTGCTTCTGATTCTGTACCACTGTGTGTTCGAGGGTGTCCGTGACCGTTGTGCACGGCGTCACTCCTTGCTGGGGCACAGAAAGGGCAGGCGTGGGTGGGGTAAAAGTGGGACCCCCAGAGCAGGGCATCCCCAGCCTTGGCGGCAGTGGGGACACCACTCAGATTCGCAGATGGCTGTGAGGTGGACATGCCCATGTGCCTGCCCTTGCCACCCCTGGGACTTGTCGTGCCCACTTTGTCCTAACCCTGTCCAGGCATCCTCCAAAACGCCACCGCCTTTCCCCAGAGACAGGATCGGGACATGAGGACCTCGCAGCCTTGGCAGCATCAGGGCCTGCAGTTAGATGTCTCCCGAGCCGTTTTGGGGGCGTTAGGGGACCGGGCAGATGGGTGAACATGGCCATGCGATGACATCAGCTCCCCACAAACGCCCCCAGTGCAGAGGCCACCAGGTCTGGTGGCACAGGTCCCGTGAAGGGAAGGCAGCTGGGGCCCTTGCATGTAATCTCGTTTAATCCTCCCAGTTACCGAGCAACCAAGAGCTGGTCTGTCCGAAGGAGCGAAGCCCCCAGCGCCTGAGGGGCGTGCATGACCCTGGTCTACACTGTGCTGAGTGGACAGAGCCAGCCACGAAGGCCACATGTCTTGGAGGGGGCCTTGCTGGCATTGTCCACATGGGCAAATCTGTGGAAACACAAAGCGGGTGCATGGTTTCCGGGGGGGTTGGGAGGGTAGGGCGCTCAGATAGTTTTTCGGGTCCATTATGATCTCCTTTGACGTGGTTGCCGATAAGGACTTGCTGACTCTCAGGTGTGGGGGGAGCTGCTCGTACATGAACTCGTTTCCCCAAGTTTCCACAGGATGGTTGGTTCAGGGACAGGCACGTGGCCCAGGCTGGTCTAGAGAGACGGGCCTGGATGTTCCCGGGCGATTGTGGGGAAGAAAGCGACAGCAGTCTCAGAGTTGAGAGATGGAGAGAATTGTCGGAGTGTCTGGGACTTCCCAGTTGTCCAGTGAGCCCGTCTGTCCTCCTCTGGAGCAAAGGTGTCTGTCCCCTCTGTCTGGAAGAACCCTAGTGGAAACACCTCCCCTCATGCAGTCCTAAGTCTCCACTGCCTCAAGGGGGTAAAATGCGCTTATCTGATGCCGTGTCTCAGGCCTGCATCACAGGCATGATCTCCAGCTCTCGGAATCCCCGGGTCCTCTTAGGAGACTGGCTGGGACACAGGAGAGGGGCAATCATTTCCACCTCCACCTGTCACAGGCTCACCAAAACCTGCTCTGTCTACAAGCCCCTCCCTCGGGCAGACCCCTGGGCCGCAGCAGAGTCCCCCTGGGACAGACGGGGGTTGGGGGAGGCGTGGACAGCAGAGACCCTCCCTCTGGCAGACCCAGGGAACAGCAGCTCGGAGAGCCTCCTGCCGGCCTGGAGTGTGCAAGCCTGCCGGTCAAGGGTCTCGGAGTCCCCGAGGCTGATTTGCTTTCAAGCCGTTCCTCACCCGGCATGTGGCAGCAAGATGTTACTCATCTGATGATGAAAGGACAAATGATTAGTAATAAAGGTAATAAATAATGCACAGATACGTAAGTAAGTATGAAAATACGTAAAGTCAGAGCTAATTCCATAAAGCTCTGGGAAATCACGGCACGTGAGCCACCTCACTCACTCTTGCCAGGCCAGCACACGTGGCTTCTCCGTTTCTGAGCCAAGAAGCTGAGGCCCACAGGGAAAGTTGCCCCAAGGCACCGTTAGTAAGGGCCGAGGGGATAGATTCCGGAAACTTCCAAGGCTGACATCTTAGGCACATGAGCCCACGGAGGGAAACAGAGTCATCACAACACAAAGCGTTTCCCAAATGCATTGACCATTTACAAGACCGGGCTCCCTTGAAATGACGGAGGGCCGTCTCTCCCACCCCACACATAGGCACAGAGCTACAAGTTCTGGAAAGCATGCTGGGAGGCTGTGGGTGAGCGGCACATCGGGAAAGACACGAGATTTCAGAAAGCTGGTGAAGGTCAAACCAGGGAACGTGGCGGCAAGTGTGGGAGGGCCTGGCAGTGCTAGACAGGCAGGCGGCAGGGCCGGCTGGTGAGAGGACAGCATTCCAAGGGCAGACGTGCATATCACAAGATTAGGAGAGGCTCTGGGGCAAATGGATGGTGCCCTTGGACCACTCTCTTCCCTACACAGCTGGAAACGTCACTGTTGGAGGATTTGTTGGAAAAATTATGACCCTGCCAAACCAACGCTTGGTTCTTTGGTGGCACAAATTAAGAGGATGGCATTCATGACCTAGAATTCCTGGAATACAAGACAAATTTCAAGATATTTTCTTTGGTCGCCACTTTTTAAGATAAATTCTCGGACTCTTCTGCCCCACCGGTGACACTATCTCTACTTAGCTCTCATTTTAAGTGAACTCACTTAAAGGAATTCGCCTCCCCCTGGAGAACCGCCAACTGCAGGCAATGAGCTGGGCCCCGTTACTCTAAGTGCCCACGTCCTGCCCACACATCCACTCGGGCTGCCAGAAAGCCCCTCCTAGACTTCCCAGCTCCTTTCCTTCATATGCAGCCTGTCCCCCAGATCTAGACCGACAAACAGGCAACAGACACTGACATAGATGATTAAGTGTCATCAAGACACCCGCCGCTCTGCTCTTGCCCATCTCTTTCTTATGGTGAGACCTTTATGTCAGAGTTGGGGGTTTTTTGGGGGGGGTGTCAAACTTGTGTCTATTTGATTACAGAGAGAAAATGCATGAATAGGTGAACAGCAGTGAACCCGCCTTTGGAAGGTTTCCCACTGCAGAGGAAGGAATTGGCCATTTGCTTTGAGGTGTGTGTGGGTGGATGTGGGTTTAAATTTAGCCCCAACAAAAACACTCTCCGAGAAATTGATACCCTTCCTCCTTTTTGAGTATTGGCACCTGGAAAAGTCATAATCTTTCCCTTTGTGAGCCTGCTGCAAGAAAGCTCAAAAGCGGATTCCTTTTGATTTTTATTTCTATTTTGATAATGTTTTGTATACATGCCTTTTATTTTAAGCCACCAGAAATCGTTTTGGAAGGCGCATGCTTCATTAGACTTGACACGGGTTGTCTAAGAAGTCATTAAATCACTAGAAAAGGGAGCAAAGATTAGGGATGCCAAGGCTTCCTACAGGGCTCAGTGGGGTGGGCAGACCAGGTGGAGAGGAACCATGCCCCCGCAGGGGCTGTCAGGGAACTGGAGGGCAAGGCCTCTGAGTGTGGGGTGCTGAAGGGCTGTCACTCGCCTAAGGAGGGGTCTGCAGGCTCAAGCTACCCCAGTATCAGTGAAAGACTCCCCCACCCTGACAACACACTGCCAGCATGGAGAGAAACAGGATGAGCCCTCAGGAGCTGTCAGAGGTGGGGGTGGACCAGACAACCTCCTGCCACTGTGGCCACCCTGGTCCCTTCTCCCACTACCTGGGCATCTGGGTGCAGAGCCCTCAGACCAGTAACCCAGGGCCGGCAACGGAAGCCCAGTTCCAGCCCTTACCAGCTTTAGGACCCGAGACAAGCTTTCCCAACCTGAACAGCCCGTCTACAGGACACTTTGCACAATGCCTGTCACCCACCACAGCCTGAGGAATCTGATGGATGGGAGCTGGAAGGGTGGCTCAGATGGACCCCCAGGGCTGGGGCCCACGGGAGAGTGGGATGGAGAGCTCGCGCGCGCGCGCGCACACACGCACACAGACACACCCGCAGAGCTGGGTGCCCCCGGGGAGTGGGGCGGAAGGCTTGCCCTGCAGACTACCCCGGGAGAGTGGGGAGGGCTCGCCTCCGCCCTGCAGCTCGCCCCGGGAGGGCTAGGGGCCCCGGGAGAGTGGGACGGAGGGCTCGCCCCCCACGGGCCACTCCCGCCCCGGAGCCCTCGGCCCCGGCCTCGCCGTGGGGCCTCCGCGCCGTCCCCGCATCCCCGCCCGGGTCAGCAGGACGCCCCGTGCCCTGGCTCCGGGCTGGAGCTCCCGCCGCACACACCCAGGTCCCTGTGCCCGCTCTCCGTGGGGCGACCTCCGCACTGCTCCGCTCCCACAGCCCCAGGGCCGCCATGTGGGTAGGGAACCCACAGCCAGGCAGCCCCCCGACCACCGAGGACACCCCGGGGGAGCAGCCAGAGGGCGGGTGGCCGAGACCCGCGGGTGGGGGATGCAGCCCCTCGCCCAGAACCGCCGCCCCTCTCCGCAGAGCTGAACCGCGCCGCTCAGGAGCCGGAGGCCCCCGCCGGGACCGGAAGCCTCCAGGCGCACTTCCGGTGGAGGGGATGACAGGGCCGGTGGGAGGGGCCCCTGCGGGGGCGGGCCCGCGTCGCCCACAAGGCGTCACTTCCGGGCGCGGCGCGGTGAGCGCGGGCGGCATGGCGGGTGGCATGGTTAGTGAGGGTGCCCCGCGGGGCCCCCGGCCTCCCGCCGCCCTCTCCCTTTAGCCCGCGCGGGGGGTTGCCGCCCTGTCCTGCGGGGGCGGTCGTTTTCCCAAGCGGAAGGGGAAGCTCAGAGGGCGGCAGGGGCGCGGCCACCTGCTGGAGCCCGGGCTTGAGCACCTGCGGCGGGTGGGCGTGGGGCCTGGTCGGGGGACAGAGACCGGCGAGTGCCCCGAGGGCCTGCCTTTTCGGCGCAGCCCGCACGTCTGCACACGCGTGCCCGGGAGCGGCTCCTGAGGGCTCCCCGTGAAGGCGGCGGGCACGCGGGGCGCCTGCTGGGGTGGGCGTGCTCGTGCCTCTGTGCGAATACCAGGCGGTGCTAATGCTGGAGCCACGAGCACCTCCGACACGGTTTGAGTGACCTTTTTTCCTCTCTTTGCTTGGTAAACATTAAAGTGCCACTGAAAAGACCTATCCATGGAAGGCAAACCCTTGCTGACTTCCAAACAGAAGACGGAAGTGGTGTGTGGGGTCCCCACGCAGGTGGTCTGCACAGCCTTCAGCAGTCACATTCTGGTGGTGGTGACCCAGTTCGGGAAGATGGGTACCCTGGTCTCCCTGGAGCCCAGCACCGTGGCTGGTGACATCAGCAAGCCCGTGCTCACCACCAAAGTCCTTCTTGGGCAGGACGAGGTAAAGTGGTGGGAAGGGGTCCCCACGCTGGAGGAAAAAGTGCTTGTGTGGCTGCGGGTTGTGAGTAGGGGTCGGAGCCCGCAGGCTCCACATTGTTTTCTGAGGCCTATGCAGCTGTGAGAGCACTTGCCTGCCCTTGGTGCGTGCTTTCCCCAGCGCATCAGTGTTTCATCTAGCAGACAGGCGGTACTGATTTTGTAGGATTTGACCCTCTTATGCGACCTTGGAGCCGGTGAGATTTGACAGACCCCACCCCAGCCCCGTAGAATACCTTCCATGATACCTTCTGGATGACAGCCAGCTGGAAGAGACCAAGGAATCAGAAGGCACCAAGAAAATGAGTGTAATGGTGCCTCTCTAGCGTTTTGTTTAGGACTGGAGTGTTCTGGAGTTGGTTGAACGCTAAACCAGTGTTGCATTGAACTTACATGGAGGGGGTTGATTATTGGGGGTGCAGGGAGTCAGGAGGGTTCCTGGGGGACACTCTGTGAAGGCACTAAGGGAAAACAGATTTTTTGCGATTAAAATGGCTTCTCTCTTTCCCTTTACCAGCCTCTCATCCACGTCTTTGCAAAGAACCTGGTGACGTTTGTGTCTCAAGAGGCTGGAAACAGAGCGGTCCTCCTGGCTTTGGCCGTGAAGGACAGGAGTGTGGAGGGGCTGAAGGCCTTGAAGGAGGTGATCCAGTCCTGCCAGGTGTGGTGACCCTGGAGCCAGCAGCCACGCCTGCTACTCAGCGAGCCGAGGGGACACACGGATACCCTCTCGATATGGAGACACTCCCTCGGTCAGGCAGGAGGAGCAGCTCTGGCTTAGCTCTAGAAGCCAGAGGAGATATGCGCGTCTCAGGCAGACCCATACTTTGGGCGCTCACATACCCGCGGATGAAGGAAAGCTGAGGAGTGTGTCTTGGGGGGTTGTGAACGGTGTTTACTAGGGTCCAAACAGCTGCATGTATTCAAGACTGAGAGATGAGTCATTAGATTGGAGTCCTGGCCCTCCGTGTGCAGGAAATTTTTTTTATTTACAATAAACGCCTATCCCCAAATACCTCACCAGCCTTCCTGGCGATACTGAGAACTAGCATCCCACGGCGCAGGCTCGGTTCAGCACACTATGCGGAGGTGGGAGGAAACCTCGTTTGGCAAGGTTCACACGCTCTACACACTCTGACTTCTCTGGACAGCTATGAACTTCCATTCCACAAACATACCTTACTGTCCTGCTGTGTGACAGGTCCAGTGAGGCGCTGCTTCGGGATAGCGTTTGCCCCCACGGACAGCAGCTCACCCCATCCCCCACTAGCCACAGTGGCGCGTCGCTGTCCATGTGCTGTGTGAGTCTACCCCACAGGATCGGAGACCAGAGAGGAGGAGGGCTCAGGGTCTGGAAGCTGGGGTCCCAGTGTAAAGAGGGGTGCCCAGCTAGCTTGGTCAGTGGAGCGTGCGACTCGATCTCAGGGCTGTGCATTCCGGCCCCACGGTGGACATAGAGATGACCTAAAAATAAAACCTTAAAAGAGATCTCTACAGAAACACCTTGGGTGGCGTCCATGTCCTCATAAGATCAGAAGGGGATGTTTTTATTTGGTTTCCCTCAGAATCAACAGCTTCTGAGACCCTGAAGTTCTTGACTTAAGAAACTCCTCTCCAAGAGGCGATGGAAAGGACTGGTTCAACCTGCCAGTCTGGTCTAGATGCAAGCGTGAATTTGCTGGAGATGAGACAGAGGGAAAGTCTTCAAGGGCTCATTCCGTCAGCAGACAGTGCCCATGCAATGTCACCATCAGCCCTGTCCCGCTGGGAGCACAGACTGGCTGACGGTGACCGCAGGAGTCACCCGTGGGAATCCTGCCAGACTTCCCAGAGTGGGTGCCAATGCTTGAGCAGGGAAGGCCCCTCCTGCTGCTGCTGTAGGGAGCCTGGGTGACCAGGGGAAACAGGCAGGCCTGTCCCTGAGAGACACAGGGCTCCTTTGTGGCCAGCTCTGCCCCACCTTCCGACCTCTCAGGTAGACTGCATCCATCCTGGCCGCTCCCACCCCTCCTGTGTCCACACTGCCACTCCCCTTAGATCCTGGCCCTCAACCCCTCTTGGATCCCTCGGCAGGACTGGGACCAGGGCCAGGTCTAAGGACACGGGAGCTGACTGAAGGAGGAGGAGATGTCCACACACACGTGGACCCCCAAGACCTGGGGTGTCCCAACGGGTGGGGAGGACCCCCCTGCCCCCCAACAGAAGCAGAGGCCTGGCGTCCTCAGATTAATACTTCAAAGCAATAGTTATGCAGCGCTCATCTAAAAATGAGGTGTTTGTGCTGTGGGATCATGACTCCTCCCATCGCACAAGCAGGGAACCTGAGGCACGGAGACAGTCTGAGTCTGGGTTCAGAGTTGCAGCTTTCAGTGTTCTGGTTTGGTCCCTAAATTCGTCTCTATGGGACTAGCACACTTGCCTATCACAGTGACCAGGCTCAGGGTACAGCCTTTGTCGCATGTGCCCTAACAGTCCTCACTCGGACCCAGAAACCTCACTCTTCTCACCATCCATGTGTTCCAGAGACGGAAACGGAGGCAGCATCACCGAGCTGCCCCTGCCGAGCCCGGGCTTGATCCCGGGGCACAGGACCCCTCACTGCTGCCAGCTGGCAGCCTCACCGCATGAAGGAGTGACACTCCCACCCCTGGCTGCCACCCCGGAAGGAGAGGTAGGTGGGCGGCGGCATGGACACCGCCTGGCAGGGGGTGGCGGACCCAGGACTTTCCACGCCGCACCCTTACAGCTGCCAGAAGCCGTCTGGTGGCTGGTGGAAATCACAGCCTGGCACTACACACTCCTGTCCCTGCAGGCTGCACGCTTCTTGGCCTTATAAATGCAGGCATGGGACAGGGTGGGAAGGCACAGGGGCCTCTGCTTCGGCCACCACGATTCAGGAGGAGGAGCCATCAGTGAAGCCGCAGCTCCCACAGGCAGTGGCTGGCGCCATGCAGATTTATTCTTGTACACGGCGCTTACCCAGCTATCAGACTCATCACCTTCCAGCGATCCGTAGGCCCACGGAAGTAAAACACGGGGAGCTCATCCGCAGCCCCCCCCAGCCCAGACTACCAGGGGCTCCTCTGTCAAGGTCACGCCAGTGCCATCTGCCCCGTGCAGTTCTCCGCTGAGCTGCGCACGGTGGCCCCCCCAGATCCCCTCCCTTGCACGTCCTCCCTTCTCCTTAGTGGACTTAGGGACGTGGCTCAGAGCCGAGGGCGAGCGAGAGAACCCAGGGAGGGTGGCCGCTGTAGGCAGTCTCTCCAAGCGGCTTCTCCGGGGCTTTGCAGCCCCCAAGCCTCCCAAACCAGATACAAGGAGCCAGTGGACTAAGACAGCCACGGGCAGGACCGCTGAGCGTCTCAGTGCCTCAGAGTGATTCTGGCAGTGAGGAGGGGGCACTCAGTGAGCGACTAGCATGCCCAGTGCATGTGTGCAGTCAGAGGGCCCTGAGTGACCAGAGATGGACTGCGGGGAGGCGCTCAGCCCCTGTGGCTTCATGGTCTGAACCCAAAGTGGACAGATGGGTTTGCAGGGCGGCAGGGAGGGAGGAGGTAGGCTCGGTGAGAAGTGAGGCCCCACTGATTCTGAGAGATCATGACGAGATGGTGGAAACCCCTCTCCTGCGGGAGCAGCTGGTGGCGGGCCATCCTCTCAGTGGCGCTGCATCTCTTGGGGAGGCCACTCGGAGCCTCTTTGTGGGGTGCTCAGAGCCAGGAGCCATCCCTTGGTGAAGGCAGGCAACCCCCCGTCTACCCTTCACTGCACCGGGGTTGGGGGGGGATCGGACGGACCGCCATCCACACGGACAGAGAGATGTGGCCACTCAAGGCCACACCCGGACGTCGGAGACTCCGAGGCCGGCTTGTACACCCCACCAGACAGTGCACAACTGGAGAGATGGGAGGGAGGCCCAGGGTGTGGGGAGGGCACAGCAGAGGGTGTGGCCGGGGCTGTACCCCGCCTGGCAGGGCCGGCCCGGTGAGGTGGGTGGTGGCAAGGAGGTGTTTTCTGGGACCAGGGAAAGGTCGGCACCCCCCGCCCCAGGAACAGCAGTACCTTGGACCAGCCCAGGCTGCTGTGAGGAGGAGCAACGGAGGTCTGGAGGCTGCACATCGGGGCTGGACCCCCACCCCCACCCCCCGGGGCCTGGAGCCCTGAGAAGAGCAGCCTGAGGGGCCCGACCAGACAGCTGACCGAGCCACCAGGGAGGTGAGCACAGGCACGCATGTGTGTGCAAGTGTGCACACCCAGAGGAGGGGTGGGGTCCGGGCCGGGGTCCCATTCACTCTAGTGGGGCAGGGATTTCTGGAGAAAAAATCTCGCACTGTGAAATTCCGAGAGTCCGGGCCTCTCTGCCCTGCCCCTTTCCACCCAAGATGACAGGGCCCTGCCAGGCCCTGGGATACCACCTGGTAACCAAAAGTGTCTCAGGTCTGCACCCCTGCCCCAGCCCTGCATGGAGGGCTGTCCCTGGGGACACACCCAGGGCTGGCAGCTGGCTCCGGGACAGCAGGCAGGTACAGGCAGGCTCAAGGGACATAGCTCCTCTCTGGGGACGGAGGCCTGGGGGAGGGAGGTAGCCCATAGGGACACAGGCTAGGAATGGGCAGTACAGAAGTGACAGAGAGCCTCAGGAGGGAGTGAAGTCCCCGAGATCCCACAGTGGGGTCCCCCCTGGGCTGACTGGCCTAGAGGCCAAGAGAAGCCCCAGGACAGTGATCTGGCCAGCAGGACAGCGGGTTGACTGAGACAGCTAGTGCAGCAGAGCGGTCCTGGGCCTCAGTGACCTTTACTGCAGAGCGGTGCTGGGCCTCACTGACCCGGGCCCACCTTTAAGCAAGGGACGGATGCTGACCTGCTGCAAGTGGGGTTCCAGGTGCAGGGGACACTGAGGAAGGTCACAGACACCGTTGAGGGCCGCGTCAGTTTCCCAGCCCAGTGTGTTCGAACCAGGGCCCTGCTCCTGCGGCTCTGGGGCCCAGGGCCCGGCTTGGCCATCACATAAGGAATCCCAGAACTGGAGCTGGAGGGACCCAGGGTCCCCGCTGCAGGCCCACAGGAGGGGAGAAGGGGCTTGAGGCAGAGGCCCTGGGGGCCCCACCGCTGCTACCCACTTCTCCCAGCTCCCACCTGAGTGGCTTAAAGAACTGAGCACCCAGGACCCTTGGTTGACAGTGGCCCCAGGCCAGTCACCCCCAAGCCCTCAGCCACAGTGGCTATTGGTTAAGTCAAGGGCCGTTGTGGGTGCCAGGACCAAAGCTCTCCAGAAGATAGCAGGAGGGCACCCCTGGAGAGCCAAAGAACCCTGGGGGGCTGGCCTTGGGGAGCGTGGTGTTCCGATGCCCCCACTATCCTCCCCCAACTTGTCTCTGCCTGCCTGGGACAGGGGCGGGGGGGGGTGCTGGACCGGGCCGGTGGCAGGAAAGGAGCCACAGGCCCCCAGAGATGTCTCCAGATGGGCTGGCTGAGAAGGGGGCCCCCGTGGCAGGGCGTGTCTGGAAGGAGCTCCAGGGCCAGCAGGAAGGCCAAGGAGCCATGGGCATTGGGTCACCAGTAGTGAAAGGCAGGCGTAGGGATGAGGAGACAGGTCTGACAGCGGCTAGAGCGTCTCAGCCACCCACGCCCCAGCTACAACCTGCCCTGAGCCTCGTCACCTGGTCACCACAAACAGGGGTCAGAGGCCCCAGCACCCCGGACCCGGGCAGGCAGGTCTGTCCTGTGCTGGACTTGGTCAGCGTCCAGCCCCGGGCAGGGAAATCAGGCCGGGCCGGCCCGGCCACCTCTGCTGAGTGTGCATGGGCCATGACACTGGCTGCTGGAGGCAGGGCCGAATTCGGGCAGGTCAGCTCTCCCATGTCTACCGCCTGGTGACCCCAGTGCTGGAGCCCAGCACTCTGTTTGTGGGGCAGGGTCCCTCTCCATCTCCTGCGCCTCCCTGACCTGGGCTCCCATTGCTCTCCGTCCCACACCCGGGCTGCCCTGGGAGGACCAGGTGGCTCAGGTCTTTCCCAGAGCTCAGAGCAAGGCAAAGGGGTGTCCCAGGTCCACAGTGATGGCAGGGACCCACCTACTGTACCCCACGGTGCAGTGGGAGGACCCCAGACTCATCTGTACAGACGGGAAAGAAAGAGAGATGAAAGAAAGAGAGGTGAAGGGCTCTGCCGAGGTGGCTGCCGAGAACATGGGCAAAGCATGGCATGGAGGGTTAAGGCTGCCCCTGGAGCAACAGGTCAGGACCCAGAGAAAGGGGTTGGGGGGCAGAAGGCTCCCATTTAGCAGAGGCCCGGGATTCTACAATACACATATGGCCTGGTGCCGACAGGAGGGCCCCTGAGCAAAGCCATGCCCGGGGGTGTGCAGTGTTCTGGAGTGGGGAGGCTTCGGAGCCAGGGATCCCTGGAGGCCTTCCTGGAGGCAACGGCTGAACAAGACTTCAGAGTAAGGCAGCTGCGGGAACAACCCAAAAGTGACACTGGGCCTGGCCTCCACCATGAGAGCAGGGATGGCCCTGGGCAGCAGGGGCCTCCCAGGATCAGGGACCCCTGGCCCCCCTTGCTGGCAGGCGGGCCTGCCCCCAGTGTACAACCTGTGGGTCAGAATACACTGCCCTTCCCCACAGTGTTTTCTGACTCTGAAGAAAGGGCCAAGCTCCGGAAATGCCTCCGTCTTGACCAGGGTCCAGGCTTCAAGCCTCTCCAGGGCCAGGGCCCCTCAGCGCTCTCCCAAAGGTCTGGCCCCACTGGGTCCAGCAAGGAAGCCCTTCTGACCTGAGCATGTCCTGCTGCAGGCTCGGTGCCCCAGCAGCAGCCCAGGAAGGCCCTAGGCCTCCCTTCCGCACCTGTGGCACGGGGGGTGCGGTGTCCCTGGGCCCCTGCCTGCCCCGTCCACGTCTCCATAGCTAAGTATACACCCTTCAGGGTCCCCAAGCCATTGTCACCAGGGGCCGTGAAGGGTGCTGCCTCCGCACGCGCTGACCCACGCTCCCAGCACCCAGGGCAGGTGGAGGGATTCGGGCACACGGGAAACTTACTCTGGCTGGATGCCGTGTAGACCACACCCGTCGCCCCAGCCAGAGCCGGTGGGAGCCACAGCCAGAGGGCCAGCTGCACACTGGGCCCGGCACAGGGTTCCAGAAGCTCCCACGGAGGGAGTGCTGGCAGCGAGCGCAAAGCCAACAGGTGGACAGGAACTCCGGGTGGGATATAAGGGGGGGACAGGACTGAACGGTGACATCTGAGTCAGCAGGACAAGGAGACAGCTGGGAGAGAAGTCAGTAGGGAAGTTTCCAGGCAGTGCTCAGAGGAGGCCCGCTGGGGGCTCCTGGGGGGCAGGGGGCCGATGGGGGTGGAGGGGTGAGGAGCGGGTTTGTGGAGGGGTGAGGAGCGGGCTCCTGTGTCCAGGGGTTGGGCCTGCAGCCTCCCACACGTGTGTGCACACTGGTGTGGATGAGCCTCTGAGCGAAAAGTGACCAGTCATTCCAACAGTTTGGCCCTTGACTCACGGCCCAGGGCCACAGGGAGAGTCAGGTAGCCACAAAGGACGTGAATGTGTGGAACTGTCAAGGGCACAGAACAGACCCTCCGTCCTGGTGCCCCCCGGCAGCGGCAGCTGGGGCAGCGGCGTGAATGGGCAGAGCACGGCCCCTACCCCCTGGACTGTCCAGAGACAGAGTGGGGGGAGCCTCTTTGCAAAGAAGCCGCTGGCATCCGGCTGAACCCAGGGACCTGCCTATCCCCCTTTCCTGACCCCACAACCCCAGCAATGTTTCCTGTGCACCTCGTGCAGACTGGGCGAGATTCTCACAACAGAAAGTCACCTGTGTTTAGGCAAACACCAGCCAGGCCCAACACCCCTCCTGCCTGCTTGGGGCCCAGGCAGAGGCCACGTCTGCCACAGGCAGGTGAGGGCACCTGGCGGCCCACAGCTTCCTGGGAGCCAGCTGCTGCTGAGCAAAGATAGAATGTCAGTAGCAGCAGGAAGGGACAAGCCTCTGCTCCTCCCCCTCTGACCGGGTCCCTCCCTGCAGGCGGCAGCCCTGGCGGTCCCCCTCCCCAAACCTGGTACAGACTCCAGAGAGCAGCCCTGCCCCACCCCCAGTGGGGCTGCCCTGGGCCACGTGGCCATGCAAATGACGCCAGGCTTCCCTGGAGGCCGGGCCTCCCAGGGCTGACCAGAGCTTCCTGCCTGAGAGGTAGGCACTGGGCCCCTACCTGCCGTGGGCTGGAGGCCGGGGGAGAGGCTGGGTCAGCCTCTGGCATGGGAGGAGCGAGGTGCCTGGTGCCCCAGCTGGCTGGCCAGCGACCAGAGAGCCGGCATCCAGAACGAGCAAGCAGGCCTGGGGAGCTGAAGGGCCCCGCAACACAGCCGGGATCCCGGACAGCCAGGCAGGGCCCAGGGAGTTGGTGGCTGCTGGGCTGCCCCCCCGTCGGCAGTGGCGGGCAACACCAGTCCGGCCTTCTCTCCGACTGCCCTCCCCTCCGGGCAGGCAGGGCAGCGGGGCTCCCTCACGTTGCCAGACATCTCGAGTCCCCAAACGTGGGCTCCCACAAGTCTGAGCAGCAGAGACAGGGACCACCCGATGCCACGGTCTTCTCCCCGATTCTGCTCCCAGGCGGCTGAGTCCCACCTGGGAAGGAGAGCTCAAGTCGGGAGTAGGCACGACGGTCAGGCTCGAACCACACAGAAGGGATGGGGAGGGACGCCCAGGGCAGCCCCGGCTGGTGGCCGCCAGGAGGAGCTCCTCCTGCCCTGCCCCCACCCTCTCCTCCCTGGGCCGGCACTGGGACTGCCAGCTGCCTGGGTGCACCTTTGTCCTCACTCCTCCCCGTGTCCTCCCTCACCTCTGCAGATGACTAATGCCTCAGGGCTCCTGGGAACAGCCCGCGGCCCCCTGGTGTCAGCCATCTGGTCACAGCCCAGCCCCCCGCCCACCATGCCCACCGTGCCCTCCGCTTCCTCCATGCCCAGTGGGCCACAGATGGACCCCGTGGGGAACAGCTCCCAGGGTGCCTCCCACCTCTTCCTCACCTCCGCGTTGGCCCGTGGCGTCTCAGGGGTCTTCGTGTGGACTGCCCTGGTGCTCACCTGCCACCAGGTAGGCCCTCCCTTTCGCACCTCTCTTGGGACCCTGCTGGCCATGGGACATGTCCCTGGCTGACCGTGCTGGGATCCGGGGCAGCCAGCAGAGGCCCAGCTGCAGGGAGGGCCGTCAGGGGTGGCAACAGGCCAAGGTGCAGGGGCGGCGGGGGGAGCTTTCCCCCAAACGCAGGGTGTGGGAGCCAGGGAGGACTGGCCTTCGGGATGGGGAGGGAATGTTGTGGGGGTGTGAGCCTGGGGCAGGGGTGGTCAGCGGGCCGGCAGGCAGGGAAGGGTGAGCAGACTCCTTTCTCAGTGAAGCTGCCTTCTGTGTGGCCTCAAACAACCACAACAGAAATAGACACAAGGGTATGAGGGGGACCGGGGGGTCACAGTACAGGCAAGAGCAGTGGGAGCCAACCGGGAGAGCTGCCCGGAGGAGGCAGGATTGGCACAGAGTCTCACCGAGCTGCTCCTGGGGCTGTGGCCGGGAAGACTGAACTGGTGGGTGGTGCGTGTGCACTTGGGCGGCGAGTAACGTCCGGGGTTGGCTGTGACTTATGGGACCAGGAGCAGCAGGGGCAGGCCCCAGAGTCCTGAGTGGGGTTCTTGGATGCCCCCTCTGTGTTAGCCTAACCCCAGCACTTCTGCGTGTCTGTCTCTGACTCCTGGGCCTCCCCAGATGGCAGACAGAGACCCCATGGGCTGCAGCCCCGCCCCTGCCCTCAGCCCCAGCCCCTCCGAGACAGGAGGGCAGCCGTCTCCGCCCTTTCAGCGCCCCCAAGGGCAGAGAGGGACTTATCCTCTGGCTTTAGGACGGAAAGGTAAGGGGGGAGAGGACGGAGAGGGCCTGCCAAGGCCACGCCGCCAGGTAGTGCCAGCCCAGGACAGAAACCACGTCTCCCAGACGCTGCCCGTGCCGGGCGCTCCTACTGCCTCAGCCGGGCGGCAGGGACTGATAAGGGACTGTTCCGGATGCCAGCCTGCCCCTGCCACTCGCTGCATTGTGCCCTCCAAAGCCCGGCTCATGCAGGGCTCCACACACAGCCTGCCCTGCCACGGCCCTCTCTCCACCTGCGCTCAGTGGCACCTCCTCCAGGAGGCCTTCCAGAGGTGCCGTGTGCCCGGCTCCCCAGCACCTCTTCCTCTTCAAGACCTTCTCGCCGCTCTTCCACCTCCCCATGGAGGACGAGGACAGTCAAGAAAGGTCTCCAGACAGACTACAATCAGCCGTATCTCCCACCGCTCAGGGACAGGACAGCACCATCTTTCCTTTCGTGTTCACCCCGTGTTTCCCACATGCGTGGGGTCACACCTGCTTTGTCCTCTGATGCTTCCATGCCCCATTATCGCACAGCAGGTCCCCCATGGGCATGCTGGGATGCCCCTTCACTGGCTGTCCAAGACCCAGTCGGCCCCACCGCGTCTTCCCCCGCGTCGCTGCAAGGGTCGGTCTCATATACAGACCCTTGCTTTCCCGATGTACCTGCCCTATGGGGCCAATCCCAGAAAGGGCATCAGGGGTCAGCCCTTTGCGGAGCCCCCCATGCTGAGATGCCAAACTCCGGGGCCACAGACGACCCCCGGCCTGGAATGGACAAACACAGGAGCAGGAGTGCGAGCAAGCAGGCGTTCCCACGGCAGAGTGTGCAGGCGGAAGGGGCCGGCCGTGCCCGGGGTGCTCGCGCTGTTCCCGTGCTGCTCTGCACGGGGGTGGGGGGACAGGGGGGGCATGTGCCCATCATGCCCCAAGCCTGCCCTTGCTCTGCCTGCCTAGATCTACCTGCACCTGCGCTCCTACATGGTTCCCAACGAGCAGCGCTACATCATTCGCCTGCTCCTCATCGTGCCCGTCTATGCCTTCGACTCCTGGCTCAGCCTCCTCCTCCTGGGAGGCCACCAGCACTACATCTACTTGGACTCAGTGCGTGACTGCTATGAAGGTGAGTGCCGTCTGGCTCCAGGCTCCTGCGAGATCCAGGGAGGGCGCAGAGAGGCCTCGGCCAGCTCGGGAACCCCAGACTCCAGGGCCGAGTCAGCTCCCCTGATGGTCAGGATCGGGGGTGCCAAGGGTGGGGGCCCTGCAGCGGGGCTGGCCCAGGGCCTGGATTGGGGGGAACGGGGGCCCTCGAAGGGGTGGGGCCTTGCTGCCACAGGGACTGCTGACAGCCGGGGGTCAGCAGGGATGGCGGGGAGCGGGGGGCCTCAGGGAGCCCAAGCTCACTGCTGCCCGCCCCGGCCCCCTGCCCTGCAGCCTTTGTCATCTATAGCTTCCTAAGCCTGTGCTTCCAGTACCTGGGGGGCGAGAGTGCCATCATGGCAGAGATCCGGGGAAAGCCCATCCGGTAAGCACCTCGCCCCAGGGCCCATGGGGGCCCCCCGTGCCACGGCAGCAGGGCCGGGCTGGGGATGGGTCCTTGCAGGCCCTGCTTCACGGACTTGCACACTCAGGTCCAGTTGCGTCTATGGCACTTGCTGCCTGCACGGCATGTCGTACTCCATTGGCTTCCTGCGATTCTGCAAGCAGGTGAGTGGGGGTGTGGGGTGCTGGCCTGCCCTGCCCTGCCCCTCCCAGCTACACCCCCAACTCCCTCTTGCTCCCCCCTCCCCAGGCCACACTGCAGTTTTGTATCGTGAAGCCCGTCATGGCCTTGGTCACCATCGTCCTGCAGGCGTTCGGCAAATACCACGACGGGGACTTCAAGTGAGGCCAGGCTGCTGTGGGGGCTGGAGGGGGGCAGCCTGGCAGGAGAAGGGTGCGGGCCCTGGCTCAGGGAGGGGGCTCAGCACGAGTCCAAGTCCTCGTGTGTGCTCCCGGGAGACTGCCAGGGTGAGGCCGCAGCAAACAGACCCAGAGGAGCGGGCCCCTGAATGCCAGGGCTACGGAGCCTCGCTGCCTTGGGCTCACACCAACCCCTGGCCTGCAGCCCACCCACCCAAAGGAGAGGCGATGGGGAGTTCAGGCCCTCAGGCCCAGGGAGCCACTGGCGGCACCTCCCGGACAGCCCAGAAGGAGCCCCACGCCAGGTCCACACGTGCACACAGCAGGTGCACACGCGTACACATGCGCACACACGCACATGGCAGTGCACACGTACACACACACTCACACGTGCACACGAGCAGGTGTACAGTGCATGCTCACACACACGCTCACACACACACAAGCCCCCACGCGCACACACACGAGCAGGTGCACATGCTCACACACACACGCTCACACACACACAAGCCCCCCACATGCACATGCACGCACATGGGCAGGTGCACACGCTTACACACGCTCACACATGCACATGAGCAGGCACACACGTGCTTTCACGTGAACACACACGCTCACGTGCTCAGTGCTGACATGTGCGTGTGAACACACCCACAGGCGCATGCACGTCACATATGCACTCCTACACCAGCACACGCCTGCCTGTGTGTCCACAGTGTAGAGGCCTGGTCCTTCAGGCTGCGCACAGGCAGACCGGGGAAGAGGGATGGAGGGCGGCCTTTGTAGGGAGAAGGGCTATGTCCTCATCACTGCATGGAGACCGCCCCCAGCTCCCTGGCCATTGTGCTCGGGTGCCGCCTACCTGCCTGCCTGGCCTGCAGGGAGGGTCTCGGCCTGGGTCACTGTCAGAGCCCAGGCTGGGATGGCAGGGAAGGCACAGAGCATGGGGCCCGCCCTGACCCTGGCATCTGCTCTGGTCCCAGCATCCACAGTGGCTACCTCTACATCACCCTCATCTACAATGTCTCCGTCAGCCTGGCCCTCTACGCCCTGTTCCTTTTCTACTTCGCCACCAGGGAGCTCCTGCAGCCCTTCGAGCCTGTCCTCAAGTTCTTCACCATCAAGGCGGTCATCTTCCTCTCTTTCTGGCAGGGTGGGTGGGCTGTGGGGGCCGCGGTGGAGCCTAGAGCCTGTCCCCATCGCACCTCATTCCTCAGTTCCCTATGTGCCCTCAGGCCTGGTCTTAGTTTCCCTGGCTGGAGCACAGGTCAGAACCACCACCCTCTCAGCTGGAAGCCATGGTGCAGGGGAAATCGCAAGTCCCCTGCCCAGCAGGTCTGGCCATTGTGGGTGGAGAGGCCCAGCAGAGGCCCGGGGCCAGGATGGGGGTGCTGCCGGACCTCACCCCGCAGACAGTGTGGGGGGGGTAGGGGTGAGCCCCAGCTCTGGGATCGGGAGGCCAGAGCAGACGGGTGGGGAGTGCCCAGATGCCCACTGGGCCATGACCCTGGAGTGGGAGGTAGCCACACCCCTGAACGTCAGCCTCTCCCTCCGTGGAACAGGACCATGGGGATGGGACATCCCAGGGCCACCCGGGGGAGCCTTTGCAGGGCCGGAACCTAGTCCTCCCCCAGACCCCACGCAGCTCCCAAGGCCTGTGCAGGGTGGGTGCCTGAGTGGCTGTCACCATCCCCCAGGGATGCTGCTGGCCATCCTGGAGAAGTGTGGGGTCATCCCTGAGGTCCAGGTCATCGATGGGAGCAAGGTCGGGGCCGGCATGCTGGCCGCTGGCTACCAGAATTTCATCATCTGCATTGAGATGCTGTTTGCCTCCATTGCCCTGCGCTATGCTTTCAGCTGCCAGGTGTATGCAGAGAAGAAAGAGAACTCACCAGGTGCACTGGCCGGGCCCTGTGCAAGAGTGGGTGGGCACATGGACGGTGGGCCCGGGGAGGAGCACAGACAGACAACCCCTGGGGAGAACACCAGCCCTAGACGGGGCCCACATCTGCATCTGGTCCAGGCCCCGAGCTCTGAGTGAGATGGGCTGGACTGGATGTCTGGCAGTGAGGGCTTGGTGCCTCCCGAGTCTGGGGGGGGCCCTGCCCACCACACCCAGAGACCCAGACATCCCTGGGGAATGACCCATTCGGGCAGGGATGGCCTGCACCTGCTCCAGCTGCCTGGTGTGACCACAAGCATAAAGGGCTCACTCCGGGCTGGGGAGAAGGCAGGAGCCAGCCACGGTGGTCTCTCGATGTGTCCCCTGGGAAGTCTGGGCTGGGATAGGCTGGCAGGGGGTTGAGGGGAGGATCCAGGCTGGGGTTCAGCCGTCCTCAAGTCACCTCCTGCTGGCCAAGCCCAGGGCCTGGGCAGCCCAGAGGTTGGTGGGGAGCAGGGCCATGTCCCCAGGGCTGGGGTCTGAGCGTGACATGGCAGGTCTGGGCAACCCCCCAACCCCATACATGTGCCGTTTGCCCCCAGCCCCCGAGGCACCCATGCACAGCATCTCCAGCGGCCTCAAAGAGACCATGAGCCCACAGGACATTGTGCAGGACGCGGTCCACAATTTCTCGCCGACCTACCAGCACTACACCCAGCAGGCCACACACGAGGCCCCAAGCCCCAGCGCCCACCCCAGTGCAGCCAGCGGCCCTGGGGGGATCCGGAAGAGTCGGAACATGGAGAAGCGGATGCTGATCCCCGCAGAGGAGCTGTAGGTCACCGGCCACCTGGCTGCCACCTGTCTGCCTGGGCCTCTGGCCAAGCACAGAGCCCCTCACCCACCAGCCCTGTTGCCAGAGGGGAAGCCCGTTCTGGGAGCCCTCCTGCCAGGAATGTGGGGCCACTGTCCAGCCTGCCTCCCACCTGCGGGCCCGTGGCTCCAGATGGGACATCGGAGCTTATCCAATGAGCTTGGGACCAGCTGGGCCCCCCTGGCCGTCTGCTCTGGGGCTGCTGTGAAGCGGGCGCCAGCAGGATGGACGGACTCCAGGCTGGGCCCCTGCAGGGAAGGGCGGCTTCCGGAGAGCAAGCAGTCGCTCTGCGAACATGGGAGCTGTGGGTGCGGACAGGTGGGCCAGTAGAGGCCTCAGCTGGGCCTTGCCAGGCTGCCGTGCAGCCCCTCCAGCCAAGGAGACTCCTGAAAGTCCCCACCCAACGTGTGGATGTGGGTCTGGGAGGTGTCCAGGGCCACCTGCACGGGGACTTCGCCCTGACCAGCCCGCAGGGCACACGTTGCTCACAGGTAAATCACACTTATTTGTACATAAACACCTGGCTTTTCTAGAGACTCCAGTGGCCTCTGTTCCTGCGGGGTCAGCCCTGGAGGAGCCAACTGTACTGGGGTGTTCAGACAAGCCCCACGGTGCAAAGTCTGCTGTTGGGGAAGGATCTGGGGTGCTGCTCAGAGCCCAGCAGGGCACAGAGCTCACAAGCAGATCGAAGGCCGTGCCCCGCACCCACGGGAGACCCAGGGTGTTGCCCTTCCCTCGGGAGCTCAGTTTCCTCCTTAAGATGGACCTCCAGCCAGCCCCACCTGCAGTGGGTCCATGAAGGCCACAGATGGACACAGGCCCAGAGAGCGCACGGGGCGCAGACGGAGCTTGCAGCTTGAGCCCGCCTTCCCTTGTCCTTCTCTCTCCTGTGTGCCAGGGCGGTGCCCGGGGAGACCCCTGAGGGTCAGAAGAAATGCAGCCCGGCCCTGGCCAGAAGGGGCTGCCCCGCAGGCTCCCTGCTCCCTAGGCCTGCAGACCTAGCTAGCACTCAAGGCTGCAGCTTCTCTGAGGGCCCCACCGGGCTGCCTGGAGAGATAAGCCAGGCCGCCACCCTGCCGCCCAGCTGGAGAGTACCCCCCCACACCGCCTTATCATGCCATCCCGGCTGCGGAACTATGGTGGGCTGCACTCCGGCTCAGTCAGCAGTTCTGGGAGCAACCAGGGCAGGAGGTTGTCTGGAGGACGCAGAGGGGGCCAGTGCCAGACCCCCTGTGGGCAAACGGGGGTGTGGCCCTGCAGGCCCCCACCTGGGGAGGGTCACACCATTAGGGCCCCAGTTGCCTAAACCGTGTGCATAGGGTATGTGGGCTGGGACCCCCTTCCAGTGACCACACTCGGTGTGGGCTCCTGGTTGGAGGGCACCTTCAGCACAGGCCCCAGCAGCCCCCTGTGCTGTGTCCACAGTGTGCTGAGGGCGGGGCCCGGACCCTAGCCTACCCCGAATCCTCACAAGCCCCGGGAAAGGGGCCCAAGGTCACACAGCTGGCAAGAGACAGACTAGCCCCCACAGAGGCAGCTCTCACACTTGTCCAGCCCCTACAGACTTCTCTGTGGGACGAGGCTCGGCTTTCCTTCAGACACAAAGTCAGGCCGTGCCCTCCGCCCACAGGTAGATCACAGTTGCCCCCACCTCACCGGCTTGGCCCTCCTGGAGGGAGTATGGGCGCTCTCGAGGAGGGGGGAGGGAGGCACGTCTTGCCATCCATGATGACAAAGTGGGCTCCCAGTTCTGGGCCCCACCACACAGGGCCTTTCCCGGCCTCGGCACTCTCACCTGGGAAATGGCCCCAGCAATCCACCCCAAAGGAGGCACCCCCGAGAGATGCACGGCTGAGCCGGGAGGAGCAGCAGCCTTTCCCAACTTCCCAGAGGCCCTGACAGGGCTGGGGTCCAGGCCTGCCCTAGCTCCAGTCACCAGGCCACCGTGCAGAGCTCTCGCAGGGGGAGCAGGCTTGGCCATGTGGGGGGCCACAGCGACGCCACCGGGCTGGCACACTCCACTCCCCGCCCATTTCACAGAAGGGAGCCAGCGGACCGGAAGGGGAGGGAACGGGCCCCCTAGAGGCTACCCCCCCCCCAACCCGAGCTGCTGGCAATGACCGTGGGGCGGGAGCAGTCCCATCAGCTCAGGCAGAGGTGAGGCGGGAGGGCCGGCGGGTCTTGGAAACCCCGAGACCTGGCCTGCAAGTCTGCTCTCCTGCAGAGGCTGAGGCCAAGTGCTGACATGTCTGCCCCTCAGAGGGATGGGGAGGGGGGGAGGCCCACAGGCCCCGGGTGCCGGCTTGCAGGAGAGCCCGCTTACTTTAGGCACCCTGCTTTCTACCCCAGGCCAACTGTCCGTCTCCCCGCCTGCTGCAGGACCTGGCCCAAGACTGGGGCACATACCACCTGGTGGGGGCGGGGAGGGGAGCTATCGGAGCTGGAGAAGAAGGCTATGTCCGAAGGCTGGACGCTCCCGGTTGGGGCAGACAGGGCACTCGGGAATTGGGCCCACCGTTCGGAAAGCCAGCCCGGCCTGACCCCCTCCCCACCTCAGGGCTGTCCTGATGGACCTCGCAGCAGGTGAGGACCACTGAGTCGGGGGGCGGGACACAGAGGGGGTGGCAGCCCCGCACGAACAGCAGTGCCCTGCACTCAGGGACTTGACCCCCCCTGCTCCCGCACCAGCCACACAACCAAGCAGGTCTGAAACCAGAAAACTCTTTATTGCAAAGGTACAAAAGCGTCACGGCAGAGATGTACAGCAATAAATTAGGTGGTGGCCGTGAGGGGACGGGGCAGGCGCGGGGCATGTGTCGTACGGACGAGGACCATGACGTGGGGTCTCTTCTCAATAACTTATACCATGATAAAAGTAGCACAAAAATAAATATTGAAACGGAGCAGCTGAGCAGCAGAGGCGAGGAAGCAGGAGGCCCCGCCCCTGGGAAGGACCCACACGTCTTAAGCCCAGAAGGGAGGGGGACAGACCCCAGGGACAGAGGTCCTTGCCTTTTCTCTTACATAAAGAGCATCCATACGTTAAACCTGTGACAGGAGTCTCAGCGAGCCGGAAGGCAGAGCACGAGAAGGCTCTGGTCTTCCCTCCTCCTCCCGGGTCCCCCCAGGCCGAGCAGGCAGCAGGGACAGGCAGAGGGCGGGCAGCCCAGGCCTCCTTCCCCAGAGCCAGGGGCGACCAGCTCCCACCCTCACCCCCACTGTAGCTCTGCTCTATTAGGGATTTACAGTAAAAACAGGAAAATTACGAAAAATCTGTACGATAAAATGTGTATATAATTTTATATATATATATACTTTCTCTCTTTTAAATATTTCCCCATGGTCCTTATCGATATCCAATGTGGATTACCTACCATGGCTATGGTATCAACAGCTTTTTTTTTTTTTTAACACACCGGGCCTTTTGCTCCATAAGGATCCAGCGCACCCTAGACCCTTCACCTCTCCCCAGGACAAGGCGAAGGCCGCATACAATGCGACGGAGGCCCCAGACCTTCACTCTTCGCTCCCGACAGCAGACGCAGAAGGAGGATGCAGCCCTTGGGGTCATCAGCCCTGCCCGAGCCTCTTCTTCCCGGGCGGGGTGACTGTGGCTTGCTGGGGGTCTCCCTCAGTGCTGGATGGCAGGGCCAAGAGGAGGCCGGGAGCTTGCGCTCACCGCCCATCCCCAGGCCCCGCAGCCCCAGCCTCTCTCCAGCAAGGCCAGGGAGAGGCAGTCCTAGCTCAGCACATGGGAGCCGGAAGCCCCGATCGATTGAGGCCTGCAGGGGTGGGAAGCCCCAGCAAGGATCACCAAGGTCATGGGGCTCCAGGTGCCAGAAAGAGCAAGTAAAGGTTCTGGGCGAGGGTTAAGCACCATGGTGGCTGTGTCCCCTTGTCCTCTGCACTGAGAGACCACCCAGGTGCCCCCAGGAGGCAGGTCCAGGCCCCGTGCCATGTCACCTCCCGTCACTGTGCCTTCCTCATGCTCAGACCCTGCCCGTCCCCTCCAGCAGAGCCATAACACAGTCCTGAGGCCCCTGCCCACCTCACCCCGCACCACACCACACAGAACCTCCGCACACCCACTCCAGGCCCTGCCATCCCTCCCTGCGCAGGGCTCTACCTTCCTGGCCCGGCAGGGTATCCCTGGGGTCACTCAGACAGAGGGAAAGTTCCCAATGTCCCTGCAACTCCTGCTGCATGGACCCCGGAGGCCCCCCAGTGACCAGTCCCCTGAACTGCTCCCCCAAGGGCCCGGTGCTGCTGGTGCCGGTGCAATGGCAGGTGCGTCCCCGAGCACACATACACGCACACACAGCCCCTTAGGCAGCCCCCCTCCCTCCCTCCGCCTTGTGCGGTGCAGTCTCCGCTAAGGCTAAAGCAGGCTCGTGGTGCTTTCCGTCCCCACGGACAATCGGTTCCTCCTGCGGCACCAGAACTCAGGGCAGGGAGGGGGTTCCCACGGCGGCTGGAGGACGGCGGCAGCCACTTCTGGGACGCGTGGAGGACAGAGCCCCCACTATCTGGGCCACAGGGCCAGGAACCTCCAGCAGACCTTCCCTCCATACCTCCCGACGCCCCCTGGCGTGAGACACCCCCCGCCCCGGGAAAAGGACAGTCTGGAGAGAGCTGGCAGGGCCCAGAGGAAGGCCGAGTGCATACGTGTGCGCGTGTGCGTGTGTGTGCGTGTGGGAAGGCGTGCAGCACACGGTCTCACAAGACCCCATCTTCAGCCAGTAGCCTCGTCCCCGCCGCGAGTCTATACTGGACTCGGGTGTTAAGGGGTCTGCTCCCCATGGGACCCTCCGATGGGCACGAGGGAGGCGCCCCCCACCCGCCAGGCGCCCCGGCCACACCCCCCAGACCCCCACCCCAGTCGGGCACTAGGACGCGGCCGAGAAGGGCACGGAGGTGGAGGAGATGTCGGCGGACTTGACGATGGTGATGACGCTGGTGGTGGCCACCTTGGTGGGAGTGACAGGCCCACGGGCCACGGTGCGGGCGAAGGTCTGCAGGGCCTCGTACTTGGAGCGCAGCGCGTCGAGCTCCAGCTTCATGCTGCTGTTCTCGCGGGCCAGCTTCTCCACCTCCTGCTGCAGCTCCACGCGCTGTCGCTCCAGCTCCTCCTTCTGCGTCACGCGCTTGATGCGGCAGCTGGCGGCGTAGCCCCGGTTCTTGAGCGTGCGCCGCCGCTGCTTCAGGCGCACCACCTCCTCCTTGGTGAGGCCCCGCAGGTGCTGGTTCAGCTCCCGCACCGACATGGACACCAACTCATCATCGCTGAGCACCGGGGCGTTCTCGCCCGCCTCCTTCTTGACCTGCAGGGGCCACGGCACAGCGGTCAGCACGGGGGCGCAGCGGGAGCCCGGAGGACGGCTCAAACCGTGCAGGCACGGGAGCCCGGGTCTGGGCTGGGGAGAGCTGGCAGCAGGCCCTCCGTGGCGCGAGCGGGCCTCCAGTCTGCCATCAGGGCATGGGGCTGCTCCCTGCAGGGTCACCTGACGCCAGCACCCAGTGTCATGCTGATGTTTCTCGGATGGGGGCCACTGGCTACACCCAGCCATTGCCTGGTTCCCATCGGCCACCCAGACTCTGCAGGGCTGCGGCCTGCATGTGTGCCCCACTCTGTACATCTCCCGGGCCCGGGGCAGGACGCACACAGGCAGGTGGGGCACGGGAAGGCACAGCAGCCCATCCTTCCGCACTCCTCAGACCCAGCGGGACCTCAAGAGAGGGCTTGGGCGTGCTTGGAGAGCCCCCTCTCCTGCCAGACTCAGCCGATCCAAACACACGCTGCCGGCCCCAGAAGCGGGGAAGGCCCGAGGAGCCAGCACACACTGTGGCTGGCCAGAGCTGGGCCCTGGGAGCCGGGGCGTGTGCTGCCTGGGCCCTGGTTCCACGGGACGGAGGCCACACTGCCCACGCCTGGGGGCTGGGGTGATGAACACCTCCTCGCCAATGGGGACCCACCCCTACCACTCGCTCCCAAGGACTGATCCCCTCCGATGTCAGAGCTGCCCTCTCCCAAGGCACGACCCCCAATTCTGTCACCACTTCTCTATAACACATCTTCTAGCCGACAGCCCCCTTCCAGGGAACACGGCTTCCTTCCTCACACTCAGGGCCATCCTGGGAAAGGCGCTGCTGGAGCCAGAAGGGACCTTTCCTAGGCCTGAGCCCGGGACAGAAATGGGGTCTGCTTACCCGCACCCCCGCTTACCTTTAACGCCTTGTTTGGTTTGGGATTAGTCGTCATAACCTGGGCACAGTCACCCGAACAGAAGGGCTTGGAAATTGGAACTAGAAAATCACACAAGAACACAGAAACAAGTGAGTTAGGTGCTGGCCAGGCTGGGGACTGGGCCTGCTGCCGTCACAAGTGACCTAAAGCGGGGACATCCCCACCACAGAGTGGCTCTGAGGAGGCTCAGCTCCTCGTTCCATGTCACCCCAAAAGCAAGATAGGAGCCAGCCAGTGCTGAGGGACTCCCCGCAGGGTGGGCAAGCTGGCCACACCCCCCACTCCAGCATCAGACTGGAGCAACCCAGACCCACCTTGTCCGGACCCACTTTGGCCAGGTGCCCAGCAGCCACACCACAGCCCTATGCCACCCCGCCTGCCAGGTCTCTGCCACCAGCGCCTGGTGGCCACTGGGTGAGAGTAGCTGTGACTTCCTGTTCTCTCTGTTGGAGCTGAGACGCTTGCACCACGAGGCACAGGATGCCACGTTTTAAGGGCCAAAGTGCGCAGCAGCAGAGACCCCTCCCGAGATGGGCTGCACCCAGCACCTAAAGGGCATCACTGGCCCCCAGGACGGCACCCTGCCCAGGCAGAAGCCCCTAGTCCCCCTGACCTAGCCTGGCTGGAGAGGAAGGAGCCCTGGGGGGAGCACGCCCCACCCTGGCCCAGCCCCACCCTTCCCAGCAAACCTACCTCTGCACAGGGCACCGCAGCTGTGACATCACCACCCGCCCTGGGCTGCCCCACAGCCCTGACCTGAGGCCCACCAGGTAGGCAGGGTCCCCCTCCAGCGGCCAGGCCAGGATCCGGGAGGTGGGGAGCCGCCGCTGCGCAAGCTCACGAACCGTCTGGCGGGAGTTGTCCTCGGCGCCCGCCAGCCCCCGCCGTAGCCCGCCCTTCTAGTTTTCGCGTCTGCATTGTGTCACACATTCTAATCATTCATGAAAAAGCCAGCCAAAGCATCCCAAGCACGATTCCCCTCTGATAGTTGCCATGGCGACCTTGGGACGTAGCCAACCCCTGATGGTCGTCATGGAAACGGAGAAGCCCACAGCAACAATGGCTTTGGGCAGCCAGCACCGACATCACAGATTGTGGGACAGTAAACAAACCCGTGCGCCACCGAGGCTTGGGGGGGGGGTGGTCAGAGGGGACCGGGCCCTAGACTTGCTGGCACACTCTGTCACTGGATTAGGGACCAGGCAGGATGAACTGAGCAGAAAGAACATCAGAGAAACGCACAGCAGGGAGGGGGGTGAGCCTCACCAAAGCCTCCATCTCCAGCGTGAGCAGGACTCTAGTGGGTGTCTCCACCTCACCTTCTTTCGCCCACAGCCCTGGGACCCCGCGTGTGGCACCGCCTAGACGCGACTCCCACTGCTCCTGCCTCCAGCAGCTTGCCTGCGTGCCGTTACCAGAGGGTGTCAGTGCCCAGGCCACTGGACCCCCCCCCCAGTCGCCCAGGCACCACGGCCGCTTTCCCAGGAGCTGACACTGGATGATGGGGAGCGGCACAGCCGCAGGGCCGGGGCAGGGCCCTCCGTCAGGGCTCCGGGCTCCCCTGCGCCCCCCACACATGTGCATGAGACAGACACGCAGCAGCATGGGGGAACCGCAGCAGTGCCCAGGAGCTGCCTCCTGACAGCAGCCTGACCCCCAGCCTCTTTGGTGGGGAGGCCACAACCAGCACTCCTCCCTCCAGATGCAGGGGTCCTACTGTGCCAGACAGACCACCTGCAGGGCCGGCAGGAGCCAGGCAGCTGGGAGAGCCCTGAGAAACTCTTCCACGGGCTGGGTGTCATCCCAGCACACGTCAGCGCACAGGGCCTGGAGCCGCCAGCACATAGCTGTGCGGTGAGTCACGGCTGTTTACAGAGCGAGGAGCTCACATTCCCACAGACCGAAGGCCCTCCCATCCCGCGAGCGCACCGCCCAGCCCGCCTGACGAGAACAGGGAGGCCCCAGCACAGGAGGGACCTCCGCTCAGACCCTGAGCAGCAGGGGCATCCGTGCCTCCCCACGCCAGCGGGCCGGCTCAGTCAGCACCCGGGGCCACGGCGCTGCATCAGGGCGGGTACACCTCCTCAGAGAACCTGCCCTCCACGACAGTGCCTGGGGGAATGGCCAGGCAACCAGGATGGTCATGAGGCAGGGCCACAGCACTCCACAGGCTCGACCCCCTCCCCTCCGCAGAGGCCCCAGGAGGGTCCACTGGCTATGTCTGCAAGGTTGAGGTCACCTGGGCAAAGCCCCACGTCCACCCACTCTGCACCTCATCTGCCTTCTGGGCACAGGACAGATGACAGCCCCGGCATAGATGGGAGAAGAGCGGCCCTGGGGCCCACCTGGGGTCCAGGCGAGGAGGGACACCTCTCTCTGTGGGAGGGTGCCACACTGGGGTCTGACCCCTGGGGACCCCCAGACCTCCTCAGAGCGCCTATTCAACAAGAGCGACATGAGGCCTAAGAGCGAATGGGAGTCCACGTGGAGGTGATCATCACCTTGAGACAAAGTTGGGGGACAAGCCATAAAGCTCTTCTCTCCGCAGGCCTTATTCTCCTCTGAAAATGAGGGGATGGGAACTAGGGGTCCCAGGCTTTTGTCCAGCTCACAACCTCGGTTGGGCAGAGCAGGTGATGCCAGGAGAGACCCTGACTGGAGGCTCCACCCGACCCCTAGTGCACCGGGAAGCCCCTGTGAAACCAGACATCCTGACACGGGTGGGCAAGTCCCAGGCAGGGGCAGACACTGTCCACGGCCCCCTGCTCACAGACACAACCCCCACCAGCTGCTGGATGGTGGGCTGCCCCGAGGGGCACTTCGCAGACTCGATGACGGCTTGGAGAGTGAGGAGTAGGCCGGGCACTGCCCAGTCTCTCCTGAGCTCAGTACATGGGCAGACGCGGCACCGTCACGCCCCTCTGCCGACCCCCGCAAATACAGGCAGCAGTGACCTGAGGTCCCTGCCAACACGCAAGGCAAAAAACCCAACGGTTTGCTTTTGAAAACAGGTTCAGAAACACGTTTCGAATGTGTGTGAGTTTGTACAACCACTGATTTTAGAACAACTGCCCTCGAACTGTGCATGCAAAGCCCTGAACCTCATTCAACCTCGTGGCCGCCAGAGCGCGTGCGGGAGGAACTACCTTCCGGCCTCAGCCAGACCCCAGCTGGGCTGAAAGACCGAGGCCCTGACAGGCCAGGCAAGAGCGCCAGCCTCACAGCTGCCCCTTCTGCTGCAGCCACCAGCCGGCACCTGCCTCTCCGGCAGCTGCACGAGAGGATGCTGTGGGCACGGAGTCCCACCACCACCGACTGACAGAACCTCAGCCACGGGTGCACACGCTCCCCATGGGCTTTCCTGAACTCCAGTAAAGTCGCCTCCTGAGCAGCTCCACGGCCAGAGTCAGGCAGGGACACCCCGAAGGCAAGCGTGAACCTCCACACTCCACTCCCACAGCCATGGGGACACTGCTGGTCAAGAAGGGCTGCGCGGTCAGCCCCGAGAGCTTGGAACACCTTGCGGGGGACTGCTCTCCTGACTGAGGAGGCTGGTTTCAACCCAATGCCAGAAACTTCATCCCGGTGTGCAGTTAAACAAAGTCAAGGGAAAGACTGCGCTGAAAAAGAATAAAAAAAGGGACCAGCAGTCTGGATGGGGAGTCAACTCTGGGGACGGCACAGCTAGGAACAAGTTAGGGAGCCCTCCCTTCGGGCTGCACAAAGAACGGGCCAGGTCATTCAGGTTCAATAGTCCAGAAGGGCCTTCCCAGGGCCAGGTGAGCTGGAGGCCAGGATCCCTGACCCTGCATCCCCTAGCAAACACTGACTGCTAGCCTACTGTCTGACTCAGCTCATCTGGGGCGACTCAGGGCCCAGGCCATCCGCAGTGCGCTCTGACCCTCAATGGCCTGACCCAGGTTCGGGACCCTGAGGGGACATCTGGTCCACCCGCAAAACCAGGAGGCTGATGGGCGCAATGGTCCCACCCAGACACCCTGAGGTCTAGAGGATGTCACAGAAAAGGGGCTTTTGGAGTCTGACAGGGCTCTGACCCTTACCTCGGTTGGACAAGCCCACACCCCGCAGGGTGGGCTCTCAAAAAAACCCTCATTCTTGGGGTGCCTGGGTGGCTCAGTGGGTTAAAGCCTCTGCCTTCGGCTCAGGTCATGATCCTGGGGTCCTGGGATCGAGGCCCACATCGGGCTCTCTGCTCCGCAGGGGGCCCACTTCCTCCTCTCTCTCTGCCTGCCTCTCTGCCTAGTGTGATTTCTGTCAAATAAATAAAATATTAAAAAAAAAAACCCTCATTCTTGTTCTGTGTGGAGTGAAGGTGACTACCACTCCCTGTGCCTGCCCCCTCCAGCCCTTCCAGCCACCTGTTCTACACCCGCTCTCCCAGCTCTCCAATGGGGTCTCCTTGGGGAGAGGGAGAAGGGCAGGAGGAAAACGGGAAGGGATGGAAAGGGCTCTGTCCTAGAGCAGATCTCTGCTCCTTGCAGAAAACAAGCACCTTGACTCACCCTGATGGGTGCAAACCCCAAAGCCAGATGCCACTGTGATGTGACCGCCTCTGTCCTGGGGGGCTGTGGGCCTTCTCACAGGGAGACCCAAAGCTGGGCGCCCCTCCCAGCTGGCTGCACAGTGGGCCCGTGTCCCACAAGCACAGGGTGACACAGCCAGCTTGCCCCGCAAGCTGACGCCTCAACTGAAGATAGGTTTTAGGACCAGGAGGGCTCATACCTCCCGCCCCGCTCCCCTCCACGTGGGGGTGTACCCCACCAGCCCGGCCCACACCCAGTCCGCAGGCTGGCCCTGGCTGGCCGCCCTCCGCCAAGACATGACTGTCTGCCTGGCTTGGAGGACGTCTGGTCACCTTGCATTTGCAGTTCGAGGAAGCTGTGTCATCCTGGCTCTGTCCGGAGGTGACTCAGGCGGCTGCTAGGCTGACAGCGGGCTGACTGCTGGACCTCCCTGGCCACACCCCAGCCCCTCACCCCCCCAGGACCCCTCAGGGTGGTCCTCTCGTCTCCAGGCTCCACTCTGGGGCTCTGTCCATGCCATGGCTGCCCAGGAGTTCGACCGGCCCCAACCTCCATGTCCAGCCAAGGTTACACAGCCCACGTGTCTGACAGGCCCCGGAGATGCGCCCTGTCCCCATACCTGCCCACCTCCTGTGTCTCCAATGCATGACGACCCATCATGCCACTCATGCAGGAATCGCCCCCTACGCCTCACCTCTCCTTCCATGTCTACCTGCTGAGCCTGGCTGGCTAGCCTCAGCCCACCTCCCTGCAGAGGCTCTGGCCCTCCAGCGCTACCTGGCTCAGGCCTTGGCTGCGTCTGTCTGGGCCTTGGTCCCTCAAATGTGGGCCCAGCATGGGTAGAAGAAACCCCCTGCCCAAAGGCCCTCCTGAGCCCCTCACTCCCATGGCTACCTGTCGCCTCCAGGCCCCTACCTCTGGCTTCCAGAGCCTCTGCGATCAGTGCTGGGCTCCTACCCTCTTCCCCCAACCCTTGCTTCACCAGAAGACCCCCTCCTGCCCTGCCTGCGGTAGGCAGGTACCGTCTCACAAGGACACATCAGGGCTGAGCCCAGAACTTAGTCCTGGTCTTTCTGTCCCAGGTTTGCCTCCCTTGCTGGTTGGAGGGCAGGGGACATTCTTAACTACACCTGCTCCCCTCAACTCCCAGCAAGAGAGAGGCATGCCACCTGAGCACACATGCCAGCACTGCACCGAAGGGAGGGGATCGGGGGCGCCCCAGCTCAGGACCTCCTGGCCCCCCCCATCCAGGGCAGCCCACACATGGTGCAGGAAAGCAGGCAGGGTGCTTCCCCACCCTCTGGATATCAGACTCTGCCTCCACAGGCCAGGTGGGGAGGCTCTGGGCTTGGTGTCCTCATTTAAAGTGGGGGTGCGGGGGGTCGTACTGTGTGATCCCTACATTTATTTCCACCTGTTCTAAAGATCTATGACTTGAAGAGAACACTTTCAATTTCCTGAAACTGGAAGAAAGAGGAAACATGACGAGTCTGTGACTTACAAAAAGCAAAAGTAAACACGGGAGCCATGCATCTTCCAGCGGCAGGGAGCAGGGAGGCGGGGAGCAGAGGGGAGGGTGAGTCACTGTTTACTGCTCAGAGCAGCCACACAGAGAAGCTCACAGCTGCCGGGTTCCATTTCCCGTGTGGACTGGACCCTAAAGCCAGCAAGTCCACTCCAGAAACCTTCAGACTCGGGAATAGCCAGGACGCAGGCCGGATTCCTCCGCTGCTGGAGGCCAGTTCATAGACTCTCCAGCTCCCGGAGACCCCAAACGGGCACGTGTGGGGCCACGGACACGCGGAGGGAAAACAGTGGGTCAGGAAAGCAAGCTCACTCAGGCAGCTGGGCCCCGGAGACAGGGCTGGGACAAAGCAAGCCCCGGAAACGGCTTCCCTGAGTAGCTCCGATTCAACTCCCATTTTTAGCAACCACCTTGAGTGAGTGGGGCTGAACTTGGATCGCGTCCCTCAAAGTTCAGCTACGTTCAAGCACAGAAAGCAAACGTGTTCCAAAGAGAAGCCCTTCATGTGTTTTTGAGTCAGGGAACTGTATTTTGGGATCACAAGAGGACCAGCGCTAGGCTGAAAGCAGACCTCCCCCTCGAGCAAACATGCCTACTGGGCTGCCCAGGGAGGGATGTTCTCCAAAAGGTGTCAGCTACCCACAAGGCAACCAAGGCTGGAGGTGTGCCTCGCCCACCTGCACAGCCCATCTTAAACTTCCCAGACCCCTCCAACCTGCTTAGAGGGACACTCTTTCAAAAGCCCCACCCCAGAAGGCAGGGTGCTGGGAGATGGCCCAGCTCCCAGAGCACACAGCTGTGCTCGCCGCCGTGAGGGCTGGAGGGCTGGAGCAACAAACCCGCGCCAATGCCAATAGCGGGGACAGGGGAGGGCGGCCGGGCCGGGCAGCCAAGCCCCACCGGCTCAGGAAGCCACTGATTCTATCTGCCGTGCGGGGCGTGGGTACACCAGCCGTGGGAGCTTCCTGAGGCCCGGCGCCTGGTGAGAGAAGGCGGCTGAGTGTGGGGACCTTCCGCACTAACAATTCATTCAGCATGGAGCATTCCTGCCTGGCCCAGGAGAGCAGCGTGAAAGGTAAACAAGAACACAATCATTACTGCAGGACAGGGAGAGCAGGGAGCTTCCAGCAACCCCAAACACCAACTGCTCCACGACTGTGTACCGCTTTGTGGAAAAGACTTCACGACACGTGGCGAGCGAGAACACCATGACAGACTGAAGGCAAAGTGGTCTGCAGCACCTTAGAGCTAGGTGGAGAGTGAAGCATGCCCGGGACCCCTCCCAGGCTCCTGGGGATGCCTGCAAAAGCCAGTGTGCACTCAGCAGGGTCACAGAAGAACCCGCAGCTGGACTTGGAAGAGATGGAGACCCCCACCCGCAGGTGGGGAAGATGAGACCGCAGGCCGTGGCATTTAGGGAAGGTGACATGTTTGCCCTAACCCCCCCTCCCCACCCCAAAGCTTCCACACCAAGGCCTCCCTCCGGGGAACCCCTGGCAGGTCAGCTGCTTTGAACGCGACACCGGTCCTGAGTCCCCTCGTCCTGGCGCTCCCGCCCTCTCCCCCATCCCCGCCGAGCGCGGGTGGGAAGCCACCGCCGGGCAGGGCAGCACCGGCCGGGTCGGCCCTGCGCGACCACGCGCTCCCCTGCACGTGGCCGTTTATTTTCAACCCCCGCCTTCCCGCCTCGGAGCGCATATCCCAGGGCTAAAGCCAAAGCAGGCGGTGGGGGGCTCGACAGGGGGCGCCGGGCCCGCCGGCACGCCCCGGGTTCCCCCAGCGGGGCCCCCGGGAGGACCCACCGCCTCCCGCTCCAGCTCGGGGTGGCCCGGGGGTCGGGGCGCGCTCCCGGGCCTGAGAAAGAAGAGCCCCGGCCCGTGCGACGCGCTCGCGGCAGGGCACCTGACGGCAGGTGCGCGGGCCGGGGTCTCGGGGTCCCGCCCAACTTCGCCGCCGGTCCAAGGCGGCCGTGACTCAGCCGCGCGCGGGCCCCGGCCCCAAACCGCCCCTGCCCCGCCCCGCCCCCGGCCCCCAACCCGGCCCGGCCCAGCCCCGCGCGGCCGCTCCTCACCTGGAGTCGCGCGGGGGGCGCGGGCGCGCGGCGGCTCCTCCCGGGCACGCGCTCTCCTCGCGCTCGCGCTCACTCTCGCGCTCCTTTTTCGGCCGCCGCTTCCGCCGCGCTCTGGGGCTCCGACTTCGCGAAGAACAACAAGTCCCCCCCGCCGCCCGCCGCCAGCCCGCCCGCCCGGCTCCCCAGCATCTGACACCGCTTCCGGGATCGGCGTCGGCGCACGTCACGCCGCCCCGCCCACCGCGCGCCACAGCCCGCCACGGCCCGGCACAGCCCAGCCCTGCTCTTGGCCCCGCCCACCGCTGGGTCCCGCCCCTCGTCTGCGGAGTTCCAGCACCGCTGCCCCGCCTGTGCTAGGCGGGCCGCTGCAACCTGTGCCCGCAGGTGTCCTGAGCCCCCTGTGATGACAGTCGTCCCCGCTAAGTGACCCCACCCGGGAGCACCCGCACTTCCCACCACAGCGCGCCCTGGCTGCGTTGCTCTTTTCTGAAGCCCCATCCCCGATGGCGCATTCTCTCATTCCCATGGAGCCCTCAGGAGACCCTGCTGTCCCCAGGGGTGGTCCCAGCGCGAGCCCACCTCGGGGTCAGGGGGCTCCCCAGAGGAGTCCAGCTGGAGTTCACGCCCCAGGGGACAGTGCGCTGACCAAAGAGGAGTGGACGCATTGCAGGGCACACCCCCCTGTTCCAGGGCCACAGGCCCACAAGTGAGGAAAGGGCAGCTGGCATTGCGCCCCCCAGGGACATCCCCATCAGTCCTTTGATTTCCCTCTGTTGATCAAGAAATGGGTAAAGAGGGGCATCCGGGTGACTTAGTCAGTCAAGCGTCTGCCTTCCACTCAGTGGTGATCCCAGGGTCCTGGGACCCAGTCCAGTATCTCGCTCCCTGCTCAGTGGGGAGTCTGCTTCTCCCTCTCCTTCTATCCCTCCCCTCTGCTTGTGCGCTCTCTCTAATAAGTAAGTAAAATCTAGAAAAAAAAAAAAAGAAGAGGATAAAGAGAATTCTTTCTCTTCTATAGGTATGGTGATAAACAGCTTTGGCCCAGGGCCTCAATGTGAAGGACTACAAGGCCCCAGGGGCCTGCAGAAGAGTGCCTGGCTAGAGCCCCAGCTCATGGTTGCAAAGGCAAGCCCAGAACAGTGCCCCTGGCTCCAGAAGGGAGTAGCCTGGTTCTGTCCCAGGTAGAGGACAAAGGTGAGGAGAGGACCCCTCTGTTAAAATGCAAAACAAGCGGAGACTACCCTGGAAAAGTCCCTGAACAGACAAAATCAGTTTAGTCATTGAAAGCGTCATTGACCTTATTCTGCAAGTCGAAGATGATCCAGGTCATCCCCCTGCTTCTGCAAATCATAAGCAAAACCGAAACTGCTTCCCGAGGTTGTCAGGAGAGAATCACGACCCAGGTCCCTGTCATGGAGGAAACATCTGGTATGATAACCACTAACCCCATGAACAGAGCACTCACCATGCTGTCACCACGAAGGTGCTGTGTGACCCCAGAGTCCCATTCCATGCCTGGTGGGAGCGCTCTTGGTTCCCCTGGCTGTGCCCCCTGTTCTGGTGGAAGTGCTCCTGGCTCCCCTGAGTCCTGCCCCTTCTTTCCATGGGAGTGCTCCCAGCTAGCCAAGTGTCTTTTTGGTGTGTGTACCATATACTTAGTAAGTCCAACTTGGGTGATTTGTTGGTTTTCCTTCTATAACGAGGCAACTTTTGACATTTCATGGTGTCAGAAGTAGGATAAAAAAATCCTCCCCCCTCCCCACACACACAATGACTCCAAGGCTGCTGGGCAGACAGGTCCTGGCTCCCACAGAGCCCACAGAGCTCAGTGCTTCCTCGCCAACCCTGAGGTTTGCGGGTGAGTCTCTCAGATCTGAGTTCTGCTCTCTGGTGTTCTAAGCTCTCCAACCTCAGTGTGCATACCTCCCCAGATGGCCAAGGGGTTTTGTGAAACATTCTCTATTTTGCATTCTGTGAGGACCCCTTTGGAGCTGTGTTTTGGAGTCCTTTCGTCTTCTAGCAGCTTCAGCATGCCCATTAAAGAATGCATCCCATTGTCTCTGAATGAGCTTTTGGACAGGAAAAAGTAAAAAACACATGGGGTTTTGTTGTTATTGTTTTGGTTTGGTTTTGGTTCTGGTTTTGGGGGTGGCGGTGGGGGTTGGTAAAGGAACAAGAAAGTAATTTTGTCTTAGAGCAAAATGATTATTCTGGAATAAGAAAGGAAAGAGATAAGAGAAGCCTAAATGGATATAGAAAGTTGCAAGAGGTTTGTGGAAAAAGATCTTGAAAAAGCAAATTAATGTGTGGTCAAGCGGGCTAAGATTGAAATGGATTTATTTAACCTCAAAAAAAAAAAAGAATTTTAGGGGGTGCCTGGCTGGCTCAGTCAGTAGGGTGAGTGACTCTTAATCTTGGGGTCATGAGTTCAAGCCCCATGTTGGGCACTTAAATTAAAAAAAACAGATTTTTAATATCAAAAGTACACTGGTACAAAGTTAGAATTTTGTTTTTCCTTGGTTAAAATCACAAACTTTTCTTTTAGGTTATCTGTCTGCCCCTAATCAGAAATTTTCAATGAACGATTCCTTTACTTTTAATGTAAACAAAGATTCTGTATTTTAGGAATGAAACAAAGATTCTGTATTTAAGGAATATAATTTTCCTGTACTTAACATTGTCTTTACCAAGTCTTTGATTACCTAGGAAAAAACAACTGAGTCTTCTCTATTAAAAGAACTCAGGTCATTTTTGCAACTCGGTAACTTTCGGTATTTCCTTTTGAAATTTTTAGTTGTCACTTTGGTACCGATGGGTGACTGGGCACTGTTTTCATGGTGAACTGTGATCCTATCTGAGTAAGAATTTTAACCCTTGGGATATTTTTGACAAACTTCTCAAAAACCAAATTCTTTTTCTTTTGTTTTAATCCGTGTTCTCTTTTTCTTTTTCTTTTTTGAAAGATTTTATCTATTTACTTGACAGAGAGAGAGAGAGCACAAGCAGGGGGAGTGCTCCCCACTGAGCAGGGAGCCAGATGTGGGACTCCATCTCAGGATCTCGGGATCATGACCTGATCCCAGATGCTTAATGGACTGAGCCCCCAGGCATCCCGCAAAAACCAAATTCTTTTTTTTTAAATATTTTATTTATTTGACAGAGAGAAATCACAACTAGGCAGAGAGGCAGGCAGAGAGAGAGGAGGAAGCAGGCTCCCCGCGGAGCAGAGAGCCCAATGTGGGGCTTGATCCCAGGACCCTGGGATCATGACCTGAGCCGAAGGCAGAGGCTTTAACCCACCGAGCCACCCAGGCGCCCCCAAAAACAAAATTCTAAATGAAGTTCTTTTGACCTCAAACTAACTTTGGGATTTTAAAAAGGACCCCTGGACTATCTTTGTTCTCTCTTCTTATAATAGAAAAATGCTGAACTAATTAGGCTTATTTGATATGTTACATTACACGAGAAATGTCAAATAAGACATGAAGATAAACTTTCTTTAGCTTACATTTGTACTAATACATGTTCAGAATATATGCATTCCAGAAATTCTATGAGATTCTTAAAAACCTGACATGTCCTGCTAGAATTTATCCATCATGATTCTAGGTACTGTTTTAAAATGTATCACAGAAATAATCAACCTTTCTTGTCAATGGCATTATAGCAAACTCTCACAGATCTTTAATCATGGCCATTTTAAGTCTTTTTGCCGTTTACAGACACTCATTGTTTTGGTCTGATGCTTTTGCAAAAATGTTCCTGCAAAAATGCTTCTTTTTCAAAGACATTCCCAGGAAAGATTCTGACAAGCATTCTAGAATGCAGCTCTTCTGATAACCTCAAGACCGTAGCACTGAACTGAGCGAGAATTTCTAAAACTTGAATGGAAAACAGATTGATTCATAAAGCCACTACCCCGAGATGAAGAAAAGCAAGAATTGATTACAAAACATGGGACGAAGGGATGGAGAGGACTGTAATTTGGATGACCTGGATCACAGCACTGCTCGTTCTTTGGTGTCTTGTTTTCTGGGTGTAAAGGACCCCTTTTCTCCTCTGTCTTAAGCTATCTGTGATGTACAGCAGTTTGGTAAAGTTGTTCTTTGCAGCACAGCTGGAAACCTGTTTCTTTTTTCCACCTATCTGATCCTCCAGAACTCAGAAACTCTTACTTCTTTTTAAGATTTTATTTCTTTATTTGACAGAGAGAGAGATCACAAGTAGGCAGAGAGGCAGGCAGAGAGAGAGGAGGGGAAGCAGGCTCCCCGCTGAGCAGAGAGCCCAATGCAGGGCTCCATCCCAGAACCCTGGGATCATGACCTGAGCCGAAGACAGAGGCTTTAACCCACTGAGCCACCCAGGCGCCCCCAGAATTCAGAAACTCTTATTAAATATTCTTATTTTTTTAAAAGATTTTATTTATTTATTTGACAGAGAGAGATCACAAGTAGGCAGAGAGGCAGGCAGAGAGACAGGAGGAAGCAAGCTCCCTGCTGAGCAGAGAGCCCCATGCGGGGCTCGATCCCAGGACCCTGAGATCATGACCTGAGCTGAAGGCAGAGGCTTAACCCACTGAGCCACCCAGGCGCCCCTAAATATTCTTATTTTTCATGACAATATGCGTGTTAGCATTGACTGGATAACAATCTGTTCTCCCGATAACAGGACAGAGCTGGCTTAGCTTCCTGGCCTGGAGAGGTTCTTGAAAGTCCAATCTGAGTTTCCTTGTGAAAAGTTCCAGCAAAGCAGAGTTAAAAGCACCTATATGATCGATCACGCTTCTTGTGCACTTGTATAAATAATCGGACTGAGCGTATTGAAACTGGTCTTAATTTGTGAACAAATTAGCCTTACTATGGTTATCTTCGATAGAAATGGGAGATGATTACAGAGAGAAAAATTGTGTTTCAATAATAACAGTCCTTGGGGATATCAGATTCTAGTGCTGTTTCTTGTCTTGGAGGTTTTGTTTTACAGCTGTAGATGGGACTAGATTCTGAATTCCAGTTTCCTCCAGAATTTGGCTAGAATGCTCCAAGCTATCCTATCCAGTTCTCCCACTCTCTTGACTCAGAATCACTATGAAACTAAAACCGTCCTAGAGCTTGTGACCAAAAGCTTGACTTCTTGATGTCAACCTCGGAGAAATCACCACAACAGCTGGTGTGTGGACAGTCTCTGTGTCTGCTGCTGTGTGGCTGCTTAGAAAAATTACTGGGGAGGGGACATTTGCACTGCAAACCAGGAAGATGGGTTAGATCGCTGTGGCCTGCAGTCGCCCCACCTGAAGACACTCCAAACGCGATATCTAGAAACTCAGCCGGCTGCTCTCCATACTCAGAAACTAATTTGTAATTTGCCTGAAGTACTAACCTTTGTTTTTCCTGCGTTTCTGTGGGCGCGTCTGTCCTTAAATTACCTGATTGCTTACATCGTTTGGAGACCTGATTTGGTGAAAGCCCACCTACAACATCGGCTCCTGACGGACGGTGTCCTCAAGTTCTCCCCGGCCTGCGTGACGGTGAGGCTGCGGGATTGCTAAGGCTCATGTGCACCTTTGTAAATAACCTCAGACAACTGTAACTCACTTAGTGTATGTGATTGGTGAGCTGTTGGCTCTCAGGAACCTCTGTTCCCAGAGACTCTTCGATCCTGGCTATTGTCCTCCTTACTGTGGTCGGACTGACCTCTCCAATAGGTCGCACACTCTCTAGGGTTTCAATGCTGGTGGGCAGCCACCCATGTGCCGAACAGTGTCCGCGAGGACCAGACAGCTGGATGAAATCAACAAGAACCACAGAAACAATGAAGATGGGGACGACACGACCCTCCGGCCTGAAGACTCAAGCAGCCAAGGCAAGAGAACCCCACTGACACATCACCAACAGGGGAGAATTGCTAAAACCCAAAACAGAGACCAACCTTGAAAAGTCCCAGTTTAGTCACAGAAGGCACCATGGAGCTTATTTTGCAAGGCTAAGCTGACCCAGGGCATCCCCTTCTCATGCCTCTGAAATCATAAGCAAAACTGAAACTGCCTCCTGAAGTTGTTGGGAGAGGATGGCGCCCCAGGTCCCTGTCATTTGGGAAACTTCTGATATGATAACCAATGACTGCGAACAAAACACTCACTGTGCTTTCACCATGCAAGGAGCCCCGCCCCGTGCTCCCGCGGGAGTGCTCCCGACTTGCCAAGTGTCTTTTTGGTGTGTGCACAATAAACTTAGTAAGTCCTCCTTGGGTGATTGGTTGTTTTCCTTCTGTTACGTAGCAACTTTTTTTTTTTTAAAGATTTTATTTATTTGGTGTATAGAGAGAGATCACAAGTAGATAGAGAGGCAAGTAGAGAGAGAGGGGGAAGCAGGCTCCCTGCTGAGCAGAGAGCCCCATGTGGGGCTCGATCCCAGGACCCTGAGATCATGACCTGAGCCGAAGGCAGAGGCTTAACCCACTGAGCCACTCAGGCGCCCCACGTAGCAACTTTTGACACATCCCAAGGGCATGTACTCCTAATCTCACTTTCCCCAGCTCTAAAATGGGCTGGGTGAAACAGAATGAGGGCGGATTCATCAGTAAGTGACATTGAAACAATGTGATGACCCTTCACACAGCACACCAGCCCTATACACCACTGCTGAATCGAAGACGTAACGCTTTTAACAAGAAACCAGACATCATGAGAACATTCTGGAAACGCGTGGCGGAGGTTTGCACAGCCATAGGGGCGTACGAGTGCCCCTCAACCGTGCACTTACAAGTGGTTAAGACAGCAAATTTTAGCTTATGTATATTTTACCACAATAAAAAAAATGCATTTTAGAAAGCCATTAAAAATATTTGCAGAGAGGGGCATCTGGGTGGCTCAGTGGGTTAAGCCGCTGCCTTTGGCTCAGGTCATGATCTCAGGGTCCTGTGATCGATTCCCGCATCGGGCTCTCTGCTCAGCAGGGAGCCTGCTTCCCTTCCTCTCTCTGCCTGCCTCTCTGCCTACTTGTGATCTCTCTCTCTCTGTCAAATAAATAAATAAAATCTTTAAAAAAAAAATATTTGCAGAGAACATGAGTGTCTCCTTTAAAACTCCAAGGCGGGAAAAATGTTTTTAAATCCTGGTTCAAAACCCAGACACACGAGAAAGACTTAAGGCAAAAATTAGTCTAAGCAAAGTCATAGTACAAAGTACACACTAGAAAAAAATATTTGCAACCCAGGTCGCACAGGTCTATCTCCCCAGTCTACAAAAGGCCCTGGGAAGGAAGGAAGACCAAATGAAAAGGAGCACAGGATGGGCACAGATCACTCACAGGAAAAAAAAAAAAAGCCCTGAAAGACAAACACAGAGAAAGGTGTGCATGATCAGAAATGCATATTAAAGCAGAACTGAAATTCCGCTTCTTATCCATCAGAGCCCAAGAATAGGGGAGTGTCCTCCAACGGCAAGGCTGCCGGTGGGGTTGCAGGAGGGCAATCTGGAGGCCCCTTCTGTCCTTTACTTGACCTCAGACCCTGCCCCCCCCCCCGAGAGCCCCATGCCACAGGTGCACCTGTTCGCAAGTGAACCTGGGGTGTCTGCGGCTCACGGTGGTGGCACTGGGTGTCATAGCTAAAGGCAGAACCATCAAGTCATCACTGCTCAGGGGCTAGCTAAGTGAGCACCGGGCCCAGAGCACCTGGGCACCAGGCAGGAGAGAAAGTTCCACGAAGATCCGTGCGCAGGGGCATAGGGCACAGGTGTGTGGGACATGGGGCATGTTGTGAATGACAGGCAAGGTGCCCAACAGTGTGTACGCTGTCCTGCCTTCAGCGTGAGGAAAGAGGGAGATAAAATGGGTGTCTGTACATCTGTCCCTGCCAAAGGGAGACTGCAGGAAGGACAAGCTCATAACAAGCATCTGCTTATACCAGATAAAGTGTCCCTCTTCACCCTGGGTGTGGGTGGGGGAGACCCGAGGGTGCTGGGCCCTGGGGAGCAGCAGGACTGCCCCTTGGCCAGCTGGGCATGCTGCCCTGCCCTCCTTCCAGAGAGCTGATGTAGGGAGTGCCACAGGGCGGACTCAGGTGGCCCTGGGCAAGGTCCAGGGTGAGGGAGGGACGCTGATCACTCTGGTGGAAAAGGAGAGGCCGCGGCTACGCTAGCTCTAGCCTGTGGGGGTGACTGCTCCCCCTGAAGGGGCCCGGTGGTCCCAGCCCTGACCCCAGGAAGGTGAGGGGTTAAAACTTGGATAGGCTGGCCTTGGGGACAGCCTGCTGCACGATCGCCCCCCCACCTCAGGCAGGCTGGTACAGCCCTCTAGGAAGTCAGTGGGGCGGGGTGTTTGCACCCCACACCCTGTAAGGGGGCAGCCTTTGAAGGCGGATGTTTGCTGACCTGGAACAGATGACTCATGCTTCTGTGCAGGGCCAGCAGCGCTCAGCGATGCCCTTCCCTCACCCCTTGCTGTCCAGGATTGCCCTTGAGGACGAGGGAGAAGCCCCCCTCCGCATGCCCCAGGTGGCATGCACTTGCCTTCACCTCTGCCTCTGACGCCACTACGCACCTGCTCTCAGGGTCCATCCTCAGCCTAGCTGGGGTGTTCCTCGGGGCCTCAGCGCCCCCTCCCCAGAGGGGTGCCTGTCCAGCCCAGCTCCCTGTGGCTGGGCCCCAGCAGGCTGAGTCCCCTGCCACAAAGTGGCCAATGGCTATGGTGGGAGCTTGAGGGTGGCTGAGAGACTTTGTCTCCTTGTCCCCTGCTCCCTTCTGGGGGCAAAGGAGGTGTTGGGCTCGGCTTGGGGAGGGGCCGGTCTTGAAACCACCTTTTTTCCACTAGCAGAGGGGAAAGGGATCTCTCCGTCTTTCAGATCCTGGGGGGAGCAGAAGCAGAAGTGGGCTTCTAGAGGCTCCCCTGGCATTGGCCAGCTGTGTGGCCTTGGGCCGGTCGCCCGGTCGCTGAGCCTGTCTGCACATCCTGACCCCGGGAGTAGGACTGACTGAGGACCAGACATGGGAAGGTCTTTGTAAAATGCAGAGTTCTCAAATGAAAAGACTTCCGTCATTGTGATGATATTAATTTGTTATGAAGTAATAAGAGTTGGTTTCCATTCATCCTTTGAGAACAATTGTGTCAAGATTCCTGAAGAACATACTTGTCCCCCACCCCTCCCACACCCTCGGGGGGCAGCAGCCACATCCTGTCTGCAAACCAGTGAGGCTCCTGCTGCCTCCAGTCACGATCTCTAGCCTGCCAGCCACCAGCATGCCCAGTAGACAGGCGCGCATCTGGCCGCCCTCCTTGGCAATTCATGTCCATGGCCACCACCGCAACCGGGGGCCCTGCCCTGCCCGGGAGAGCCACGGGAGAGCTTGGCCTGCTCTGTGGGGGCAGGGGGCACCTTGCCTGGCACCTCTGGGGCAGAGAGACTGGGTGCCACATTCGCTCCCTCCACCCTGGGACCCACGCCACTTTACCCTGCAAACACACACCCCGTTCCTGCCTGTGGAATGTGGAGACACTTTGGGCAGTGGTTCTCACCCACAGGGGGACTCGGCCCCCAGAGGACCTTTGGCCGGGTCTGGAGACATTCTTCCATCCTCGGTCGTGGCAGCTGGGGGCCGGGGGTTACTGTTGGCATCTAGTGGGTAGAGGCCGGGAATGCCGCCACACACAAGACAGCCCCTCACACAGAGACTGATCTGGCACGGAATACGGATATTGGACCGGAAAGCCACCGTCCGACAGCCATCTTCCCCTCACCCCTAAAGGGCCACGGTGCTCGAAGTGGACAACTGCGAGTCTTAGTCCCTCTTGTGGGCCAGACGCGGGCTTAGGTACTTGGCATGCTTTCATTCGACTCTTCTGATGAGCCTGGCCAGATGGCTCGGTCATCTCCGGGTTGGGGAGCGTCAGAGACCCAGACCCTGGGCCCAGACGCAGCCGTGCAGGTGGAATCTGGATCGAGTGGGAGGCTCCTGCGTGAGCATTTCTCTTGGCCTGACTCATCTTCTTGCCAAGTGGGATCACCCACGTGTCCCCCAGCCAGCTGGCGTGGCCCCTGACCGGATGTCTGTGGTCGTGACAGGCCAGGAGCCACGTTCCATGACTGTAGCACACCCCAACTCCCAGGGCAGCTATGGCAGCATCTTCCTGCCGGGAGCGGACCACGCATCTTCTCCTGGAAGCTGGCTGTGGCCTCCCAGTAGTCTTGACCTATGACGGGCAGTGGGCGTGAGGTCCAGCGTTCTGTCTGCCCAAACACCGACCAGTTCTCCAGCTCTCCAGCACCTGCTGGGTGTCCCACAGTTCACTGCAGTCTTCCACGACCTCCTAGGGTTGCATAGAGCAGGGGTGAAGGGCTTGGTCCCACCAGCCGCCCCCACGACTTCAGGCACCCGTCGCAGGCCCTGGGACCCCAGGCCACCCCCCTTCTGCCTGCTGACAACAAAATCAGGCTCAGGCTCAAATTGCAAAATGCAGGAGCACGTCATACCTAGAGGTACAGTGTTACCATAAAGGAAATTGTGCAGCAAGAGCCGGAGGAGGAGATTTGGGGGAAAGAAAGGGAGAGAGGGAAGCTACGCTTCCCACCCTCCCCAGGCCGCCACCCTGGGCTACCCGAGCTGTTCCAGTCTGAGTTTGCTTCGAAGATCAGTCAGGGGAGCAGGAACGGATTAGTTGGCTGCCTGCCTCCACCTCTCCCCTCCCTGGAGGCCCAGACCTCTAATCAACACCACCTAAACCAACCCCATCCTAAGGCTGTCCGGGGGCCCCACCTGCAGTCACCTCCTTAGCACAAACTCAGGTAAGGTCAAGGGGGCTCTTCAGGAATAACAAAAGAGGCTCCCACCATTCAGGAAATTTCAAGGGCTGTAGGAACTTGGTGCCAGGAGCCTGGACCAAACATATCCTCCTTGTTTCCACATGTTTCACAGCCACGCAGCTTCTGCCTGGCTTCTTGGGAGGAACATGACCAGCCTCAGGCACAAGCCCAGCTGGGCCCAGTGGACCCTGGCCACGATCAGTCACCGCAGAGGCCCCCTGTGCAAACGTGGGTTGATAATGACCAACAGCACAAGCAATACTGACCTGCAGGAGCCATCAAGACCCCTGGAAATTGGACACGCTTCGTCCCTGTCCCCCGTGGAGCCTGAGAACATCACGTGGACTGACCGTAATCGCTGCCCCAAAAGTCAGGACACGGGACGCAGCGTGAGCGTGCCGTTGTGCTTCTCCAGAAACAAGATAACTCCTGGGAACTGTGATTAGGACACGGAATTTCTGGGACGTGCATTTCATGGATGTATCTCCTTGTAAGAAAAGTCAAGGAGGGCCTTCTTCTCATTTCGAGTATACCGCATGCTCTTGGCAGACAATCTGCACGAGGCCGGACAAGGAAACCAAACCGTGTGTGGCCCCCACCCCGACAGCATGGGGACACTTGGATGGTGCACAGGGATAGTGAGATGAAGGCATGGAGTCAGGTCTGTGCTGCCCAGGGGAGGAGGAGCCATCACCACCCCGGTGCCTCCCCTCCCACCCCCCACCCAGCTGCAGGATGGAGAGAGAACAGGGACACAGGCCCAAGGGCGGGGACCCAGGCTCTCCATCTGCCATCCCCCAGGGGACGAGACTCTCCCCACCCAGACCACCTCTCAGTCCTGCCTGACGTGGGCTGCAACCTCCAGCCCAGACAGTCCCATGCCCGTGACCTCTGCCCTCTGCCTCCCACTACAGCTGACTGGTCACAGGGTGTCCTCGGGGGGGGCATGGGTTCCCACTAGCCACCAAAGAAAGCCTCAGCCATTCCAGGGGAAATTTCGGAAGGCGGGCGAGATGCCGGCTGGGAGCGTGTAGCTGGGCTGTGGGATCCCCTACTCAGTCTGCAGCCACGCTGTCATTGGTTCTTAAACTGTGTTCCCCGGAACTCCAGGGTCCCACAGGGGGGCAAGCCATGCAGAGGGGCCCTGAGGTCCCCTCGTGGTCTTTCAAAGGTGGGGATCTCACGGCTGGCTCCCGACAAAAGCGTGGGCCTCCTTCTCCCGGCGTTTGCACCCGCAAGCCCAGAGCTGGGCCGCCTGGCGCTCAGCCTCGGCAGCTGCCTGCACCCTGGCATGGGATCCTCGGTGTGCAGGATGTTGAGCCCCTGGATGTCGGTGTGTGGCACCAAGAGCTGCAGCCTGATGCTAACTGAAGGGAAAGAAAGCTGAGGATCTGGGAGAGGGGTGCAGGGCCTTCAGATGGGCCACACGGATCCCCCCACCATTGGTTCTTTGCTCTGCACACCCACCATCCCAGAGAAAGTGCTCTCTGCCAGCTCCCCGCCCCCGCAGCATGGCTGGGAGAAAGGTGCCTGCACCCCCCTGCTTTCTCATCTCCAGCCCCCAAACATTTGGGGGAGGGAGCAGCAGGTGAGAAACAGGACGCAGGGCCTGGCGGGTTCAGACACTTTGGATCCCCCGCCTGCTAAGCAGTCTTCCTGCTGCTGCTTGCTCCCTTCCCGTGACGGGAGACTCATTTCCTCGTGAGCCAGCCCGTTCTATTTTCAGACAATTGTTGGAAAGCACTTCCCCGCCTCCAGCAAGAGGCTGCCTCCCCGGAGTTTCCGCTCGGGCCAGAGTCTGTCCAGCAGAGTCTCGGATATCTCGCCGCCAGCCTTCCCGGGCACCAGGAGAAGAGCTGTCCTGATGGCCTCCTCGGGCGCCGCCAGCTGGCCCCACCACAGGGGCGTCTCACTGGCAGACTCCGGTCTTGAGCGCTCCGTGTCAGAATGTCCGCTAGTGGAGAAGTGGCCCAAACATCCGCCTGAGCGTAGATGAGTCTCTGAGTCGTCCCGTTCCCCCCGGGACATGGGCGTCTGAGCCCTAATAACTGCCGACACAGGGCTTTGAAACCTAAGTCTCTGGGGCTTCCAGCATGGGTGAAGTGCTTTCTAAATTTAGCAGACAAGGTTGTTGGGAACCGACCAGCCCCCCAAGGGTGCCCTGTGCCTCATTTCACCGTCCCCCCACCATGAGCGCTGGGAAGGGCCCCGCCTGGTCCGGGTCTGGGGATACCTGACCCAGGAGGGGAGACCTGGACCCCAGCGAGACACAGTCCAAGTCCAAGCCCAGCTCCGGGGCCCAGGCCAGGCAGTGGGAGCAGCTGCTTCCTGGCCTAGAGGTCGTTAGACCGCAGGCAACTGCAGACCTGTGCCTCCCCAACTCCTCCCACTCACCAGAGGGGCGCCTAGGCCAGCCCCTGTTCACCTCTGTCCCCTACTCTGCTGGCCACTAGCCCCCGGCATTTCAGGTTCCAGGAGGGGCTGTCCCATCTGGTCCCTGCTGCAAGAACCTCCCTCCTTCCCTCTCGGGGCCACGTGAGCATGCCACATAGCCGCTAGGTCAGGGCCAGTGGCAGATAAGATTCTCATGGTGACCCAGGGCCCCAGCAAAGGGGACTGGGCATGTGTGCCTCAGAGACCTGTATTTGCCCACCTGACGCACCCCTGCGGCTGAGCCCAGCTCTGAACAGTGATGGCTTCCCTTGCTCTGTGCGGGGCTGTTCCTCAGTCCTGCCCACGTGTCTCACGCGTGGGGTGTGGCCTCTGGATGCAGCAGGAGGTGGCGGCTGGGGCCACTGGGGACTCGAGTCAGGCCACCCGGTGGGTGAGAAGCAGCCTCTTGGCAGTGACCAGAGGGGGTCAAGGTGCCAGTGACGTCCGGGGGTGGGGGCGTGGTTGTGGCTGCGAGGGAAGAAGGCCACACTGAGCAAAGAGCAGTGAAGGGGAAGGGTGTCCACGGGCATGCAGGGGGCTCCTGACACGGAAACAGAGAGCAGAGCCCCCGGCACCCCCAGGTCCCAGTATGGAGCAGCAGCGGCCCCCAAACACAGAATGGGCCTCACTGGGAAGCAGAGTCCTTGCACATGTAAGTCAGGTAAGGGTCTGAGATCACCCTGGGCCCGAGTGGGCCCTCCATCCACTAGGAGGAGAGCAGGTGGCAGGGACACAGAGGGGTGGAGGCCACGGAAGAGGCAGGAAGAGGCAGCAGGGGCTGGGGGAAAAGCAGGCCCCGGGGGGCAAGCAGTGCCACCTGTCCCCCAGGAGCTGGGAGGGACCAGGAAGGACCCTCCCCGGAGGCCTGGAGGGAGCGCAGCTTGTTGCCACCTTGATCTCGGGGTTGGGCCTCCAGAACTGGGGGAGAATTAACTTCCATTGTTCAGCTCTCCCCAGCAGCCCCTGGAGGGGACTCAGCACATCTCCAGGCGCCTAGGGGCACCTGTGATGGTGTCCGTGGGGAGCCCGGGGAATGCAGACACCTGGCAGGCTGACAGTCCTCACCTCTGGGGTGGGGCTGCCTTCGTGTCTGGTCCTGCGACCCAGGCAGGCAAGGCGGCCCCGTGGTCTCCGCGGGCCAGGGTCTGATACAGCCCACCAGCCTGCAAACAGGCTGTGTGTCGGAAACTTCCTTTTCCCTGGGAAACCCACCTGATTGCAAAAATGGAGCCACACACCCCTGTGAGCTCTGCGACACGTTCCTTCCCACTTGCGACAGAGGTGGTCGCAGCACGCAGACGGGGCCATGAGCAGTTCCCTTTCCCCGCCGTCTGGTCGTTTTGGCACTGGAGGGTGGGCGTGGGCCTCTCATAGCAGCTTCAGAGGCGCAGGGCATCTGGACACCCCGCAGCTGTACTGAGCGGTCGGCATGACTAGACGCCGGGCCCCGTGGTAGTCAAGCTGGAGCCCTCATTTCTGCACATTTGGGCTCAAACCCGGGATCAGAGGTCAGGCACAACTCGCTCTCTCATGACTCTCACCAGACGTCCCATCTTGCCCGCACACGGTTGGCAGCGGGCAGAACCTCGGTTGGGGTCTGGCCCTGGTTTGGCCCTTCTTGCCGTCCCCCGACCCTGCAGCTGCCAGCAGCCCAGATGCACCGACCCCAGGGAGGCCTGAAGACGGAGACCCTGGAAGGGGCAGGTGGGGAGGCTACAGCAGCCCCTCCTGCATCCAGCACACTCGCCTCAGCGGCCACCCGGCCTGTGCTCCCGCACCATCGCTCGGGAGACCGAGAACGCCCCACTCCCTCCCCCCACCGATCAGTCTGCCCCTCACTCTTTTTGTCCTCCAGCCCAGCCATCTGTACCAAACAACCTCCACGCTTAGTGGCGTCACAGAGTGAGGAGAAGGGAAAATAGGAAGGACGAGTTTCATAACGATGAGTTGTGTTGGAAAACCACGAGCCACAGGTGAGCTAGGCAGGGCCCCACTGTCCAAAATCTGGGGCGTTTGTGCCTCAAATAAATAATGATGGTGAAGGGTTATGCTAATCTGCTGGGTAGGGAATCGCGGAGTCCATTCCTGAGGGGAAGGTAATGGGCCGTGGGGAGGAGGAAAGCTCCTTCAGACATGGGAATGCGGCCCACAAACCCAGGATGGAGAGGGAAGCCAAAAGGCACCACTTGCCGACGGTGATCAGTGATCCCCAGGACGGAGTCATGCACGGGTCCAAGAGGAAGCTAAAACTGAGTGGCTTAAAGTTGGCGGGGGGAGTGAAAGAAAGGAGAAATCCAGCAGACACACCTTCCCCGCCCAGAACCAAGTAATCAAGTTAATTAACTTTGCCAGGAATGAGATAAACTACAGTTAAGTTAAAGTCATGCGCCTGCTGATTAGATGGGCGAGAAGTTAGCATCTGTGCGCTATTCCCGCCAGAAGCGCAGAACCCGAGCCTAATCGTGAGCCCATGTGCGAACTTGGACGGGAATTCGACAAAAGAGCAAGCCAGACACTTCAAAAACGTCAGTGTCCTGAATGACCAAGGACGGCTGGGAGACTGTTCTAGAAGAAAGGCTGGGGGCTGCAGGGGATGGGGCCAGGGAATGCAGTGCAGGATCTCGGATCATCTCTGCCACAAAGATATTGCTGGGACAATAGAGTCTCCCAAGGCCTTAGGTGGACAAGAGTGTTGCTCTGATGTTGTTTCCTTGATGCTGGTAACAGCGATGTCCTCACATAAGAGGTCCCTGTTTTCAGGAAAGACACGCTCAATGTTTGGGGGTTAAGGGAATCTTCTCCTTATTCCTTTTTTTTTTTAATTTGACAGAGAGAAGTCACAAGTAGGCAGAGAAGCGGGCAGAGAGAGAGGAAGAAGCAGGCTCCCCACTGAGCAGAGAGCCCGGTGCAGGGCTTGATCCCAGGACCCTGAGATCATGACCTGAGCTGAAGGCAGAGGCTTAATCCACTGAGCCACTCAGGCGCCCCATCTTCTCCTTATTCTTAAATGGTTCAGGAAAAATTATGGGGAAAGAGAAGGGGATAAAACAAAGACAGCACACGATTAACATGGACAGACTCGGGATAAGACTATCCAGAAACACTAGGTTTTGTTCTTATAGACTTTTTGTGTTTGAAATCACGTTCCCCACTTTTTTAAAATTAGTGATTTAAGGGGTATCTGGAGGGCTCTGTCCATTAAACATCTGACTCTTAGTTTCAGCCCAGATTGAGATCTCAGGGTCCTGGGATCGAGTCCCACTCTGCTAGGCATGAAGCCTGCCTCCCTCTGCCCCTCCCACCACTGCCTCCCTCATATAAATAAATAAATCTTAAAAAAAAGAAAAAATGCAAAAAGAATGAATACTGTTACGCTGAAAAAATAAATAAAATGGGGAAAAAAAAAACACCTTAGTGAGTTAAAGTAACAATGGTCTCCACCTTGCTCATGGGTCTGTGCTCTGGGCCTCTGCCACCCCCTCCATAGGGTCACGGTCACAGAGTCTGAGATGCGGCTGGGTTCCAGGAGCCGCCATTCCAGGAACAGGGCATGGCGGCGGGCACGGTGTCCCGGCTGCTGAGTTCTGGGGGCCGAGCACTCAGGGGCGCCAGCTCCAGAGGGACACAGTAGGACCCCACCTCGCACCATTGGGAGGCTCACACAGCTTTGTGTCAAAACCACCATGCGCCGTCCAAGCAGTGACCAGGTGATGCCAAGGAACCGGGAACCCACAGGAGTGCAGAAATCATTTCACAAACAGCACATATGTCAATCGTCACGTTCTCTACCTTCAACGCTTATAATTGTTGTCAATTACACATCCATGAAGTTCGGAAAAGCCCATTTTTTTCTCGCTACAGGAAAAAATCCCCACTACTTATCATCCCACCTGCTCCTTTCTCAGTAACTTCGGGGACACAGACTGTAACGTTTTCCATCCCGAAGCACATGATTCGGCAGCTGGTAGTGCATTCACGCGTCCTGCCTCCAGCGCCAGCATCAAATCCCAGATGAGTTTATCGCCCCAAAAGAAACCCGGAACCTGTGGAGCAGTGCCCCTCTCCCACTCCCAGCACACACAACCCCCTCCAAGGCAGCTTTCCGCCTCTGCGGACTTGTTCGAGACATCTCACGTCCCTGGACCCGGATAACACAAGGTCTTTTGCGTCTGGCTTCTCCCTGCATGTTTGTGGGGTTCATCATGTCATGGCGTAGATCTGTGTTTCCTTCTTTCTCACGGCTGAATAATATTCCACGGTGCGGAGAGACCACATTTCTGTGTCCCTTCACCCGTTGACGGACGTTGGCCCCACCTCTTGGCATCTGTGCGTGGTTCCAGCCACACCTGCCTGCAGCCACCCACCACCGACTGCCTTCCTTGTCTCCCCCACCCACAGCCGCTGCCCCTGTGGGAATGCCAGGACCCACATGCATGAGCTCAGAGGACGGGATGGGCACTGTGTAGGAGCTCAGGGTGGAAGGATGACCACTGCACCCCATCACCCTGGCGAGGACAGACGCTAACAAGTGCCAGTAAGGACGTGGTGCTGGTGGGAAGTGGGCTGTTGGTCATGTGTGAACGGAGCTGCCACAGGACCCTGCAGGTACACTCCTGAGCACAGGCCCCAGAGAACCGAGACATGGCGCTCAGATGCACACCCGCTCACGGCAGGAGGAGAAAGGCTTTGCTTCCGGCTGCTACAGCATGGTACCACAAGGGGTGCTTTGAACCCTTCCTCCTCCAGGTGCTGGAGGCTGGGAGTCAGGAGATCCAGTGGCCCACAGCCTTGACGTCTGGTGAGAGCAGGTTTCCAGGCCTGCGCACCTTGCCGCAGGTCCTTATGTGGGGGAGAGCTGTAGGGGCAAGCAGTGGGAGAGAACTCACCCGTCTCTCCCCAAAAGGACACTAATCCTATCACAGGGGCCCCACCCTCTAGCCCTGGGGCTGCACAGACCCTGGGCCTTAATTCCTTCCCCTGCTCACCTCCCGGCCTGCTTCCTGGAGCCTGAGGGTCCGAATAATGACAACAACCGCAGCAGGGAGAGTGGGCCCTCTTTGTGGGAGCACTACTGGCCACTGGGTATCTCCCACAGGCTTTCCAATTTACACCCTATACTGCCCCCAGCAACGTGGCCCCAATACCACCTCCCTTCCCCTGCAGTGGGCAGAAGGGCCCCACCGGCCACACCAGAGAGCACGGTTCTGGGCTCTGAGTGATACCCTCTCCCTGGGACAAAGGAGCCTCCCTCCTGCCTGCCGAGGCCACCGGTCTACCAGTGCCCACAGACGGAGGGACTCCAGGCAGGGACAACACAGGCTTGCAATGCTGAGCTTTCCTGAATTCCTCTGGGATACACACAGGGACCCACAGCCATTTCTGTGGATGGGACCATCAGGAGGCTAGGCCCCATATCCCCTCTCTGGCCACCGTTCACCTGTGGACCCAGTTGGCCGTGCCTCCACTGTGTGTGCCCTTTGCCAGTCTTCACCTGGGCTCCACACCCTTCTTTTCCCCTGAAGTTGAGCCCTTCCTGCCTGCAGCCACAATGGACTAAGGTCCCTTAGCCTCTGCCTTGCTGAAGTATGTGGTCTGGTAGGAGTCTGGAGCTCAGTGTCTGTGCACGTGGCTTGTCCCTTCAGGCCAGGCTGTCTGCTCCATAAAGAAAGGCACTAGCTTGTGAGTGTGGGGCTGTGGGCCTGGTAGTTGCTCCCGGCCTGGTTCCTGCTGCCAGGTGGTGCTGCAGCCAGACACCCCCTGGACACACCCAGACTCCTGGGAGGAGTAGGGCCAGGGGTTTTCTGCTGCCATGGAGCCCTCACTCTAGAAGGCTGGACTCCTCCTCTGCCACCAAAGGGACTGGGAGAGGTTGCAGAGACCCACTGTGCAGGTGGAGAAACTGAGGCTGGGACGGATGCCTCTCCTCCCCCCCAACTCCCCCCCAACCCCGGTTTTATTTTTTTTATTTTATTTTATTTATTTATTTGACAGAGAGATCACAAGTAGGCAGAGAGGCAGGCAGAGAGAGACGGGAAGCAGGCTCCCTGCTGAGCAGAGAGCCTGATTCGGGGCTCGGGGCTCGATTCCAGGACCCTGGGATCATGACCTGAGCCGAAGGCAGAGGCTTAACCCACTGAACCACCCAGGCGCCCCACCCCCACCCCGGTTTTAATGAGGGCCGTGCCCACTCCCAGCCCTACCTAGTCCCCTCCTCACGCTCCACGCTGAGCACCCCAGACCCTGCCCTTGGACAACTAAACAGGACAGCAGGACCCTGGAGGTGCAGCGCGTCGGGGTCAGAATCCCGTGCCCCTTCCCCCATTGCGCGTCCTCGGGAGCATGGCTCAGTGACGTCACCCTCACCTGCATCAGCAGGTGCTAGACGGCTCGGCGCCCAGCCGGCCTCCCGCCGCCAGAGAGCGCCGCAGGCAGCACGCAGCGGTCGCAGGCCCGTCGCCGCCCGTGCGCCCCTTCGGCGGAGTTTTGCTTCCGGTAGGTCCGGAAGTGGGCTGCTGAGGGTGGCGACTTCCGGTTCCGGGACGGTCGTGCAGGCTGCGCCGGGCCGGGGCTGGTGGAGGGTGGTTCGTGGGCCGCGGCTGCCGGCGACGCTGCTCCCCGCCCGGCCGCTCGGAGGCGGGCATCCGCGGCCTCCCGGAGTCGCCCCGCGCGGCGGTCTCTGCCCGTGCGCCCGCAGGCCGCAGGCCTGACGGCCCCAGGGCGAATGAATGAATGAGCGGGGACCGCGGACCCGGCGCCGGCTTTCTCCGCGGCTGACACCTCGGCGGCCAGCGGCAGCGCGGGGCGGGGGACGGGATGAACCGCGCCAAGCCCGCGACGGTGCGCAGGCCCAGCGCGGCGGCCAAGCCGTCAGGTGTGGGCTTGGGCTGAGGCCGCGGCGGGGCTCCGGGCGGCGGGCTCCCTGTGCGCACCACATCCCGGGCGGGGGAGTGGCGGGCGGGCTGGCGCTGGGAGCCCAGGGCGGGGGCCTGCTTGGCGTCAGATCGGGCTCTGCCACCGCGAGCTCGGTCTGTCCCTTGTTTCCCTCTGCAACGCGGAGGTCGCGGCCTGGCTGACAGTCCTGCCCAGGCCTGCTCTGTGGTGAGCTCGGCGTGACTGTCAGCCCATGTTGTCCCTGAGCACTCCAGGCATGGCTGCGCCCTGGGCTTGCTGCCACTTGTCCCTTGCCTGCCCTGACCCCTGTTTAATCCCCTTGGAGACCGTGGGAGGTTGCAGTCCATCTCCAGCACCCTTCCCACCGCCACCACCATGTAAAGTGCATGTTTGCCCACCTCCCTTCTCTGCAGGGCACCCACCACCAGGAGACTTCATTGCTCTGGGCTCAAAGGGTCAGGCCAATGAATCCAAAACAGCATCTACCCTGCTGAAGCCTGCCCCTTCTGGCCTGCCTTCTGAGCGCAAGCGGGATGCTGCAGCCGCGTTGGCAGGCGCCTCTGCCCTGACTGGCCTCACCAAGCGCCCCAAACTCTCGTCCACACCCCCCCTGAGTGCCCTGGGGCGCTTGGCTGAAGCTGCAGTGGCGGAAAAGCGTGCCATCTCTCCATCCATTAAAGAGCCATCTGTGGTCCCAATTGAAGGTAAAGTTGGTTTCTGGGCTTCCCTTCCCAGAAAGCACATCCCACCCTGCGGCCGCCTCCTAGGGATTCACTGAAGGCGGCTTCCCGGCTTAGCACCAGAGTGGAGCACAGGTCCTCTGGAGAAGGGGAGAGAGGAGTCATCAGGGAGTCTGTTCTGCAAAGCACTCCTCACACAGGTGCCTTTACTGCCATGTGTTTCCAAACTGCGATGGAGATGGGAAGTGTTAATGGGACCCAGGGCAGCGTGGCACAGGCGGGTCTCAGGCCCCAGCGTGCTGCGGGAGCACGTGCTGGCAAGTGAGCTCAGCGGCCTGTGCCAGCGTTCTGTCAGCTGGGAGATGGATGGATGGTGGCTCTTCAGCTGTCCCCACATCATGGGGGGGGTGCCCCTTCTGCACTGACAGCGGCTGTTCTTTGGGGAGTGGCATCCTTCCTTTGCCCAGCGGTTCCTCTGATGAGCTCGCTGCGTGTGTCCTCTGTGACACGCCTGGTCTGCGCATTGGCCATCAGTAGAAGCGGAGACCAGAGCCTTGTTTTGTGGGCTCTGTGTTCTCGTGCGTTCCCCTCTCTGCCTGCTGCGTGGGCGTTTGGACTTCAGTGATCTCCACAGACAGTGAAGGGCTCGTCTGTCTCCGTTTTTTCATTTCAGGAGGTGCTACATCAGTGACGTCCAGGGAGAGTTTGTTGTTTTGTTTTTTTTTTTTTTATTTTATTTATTTATTTGACAGACAGAGATCACAAGTAGGCAGAGACACAGGCAGAGAGAGAGAGAGGAAGCAGGCTCCCTGCCGAGCAGAGAGCCCGACGCAGGGCTCGATCCCAGGACCCTGAGACCATGACCCGAGCTGAAGGCAGAGGCTTTAACCCACTGAGCCACCCAGGCGCCCCCAGGGAGAGTTTTTTAAAAAATCACTTATAATTCTGTTATTTACAGAAGAGCTTTTAGTCTGTGTACATATCAGGTTGGGCCTGCTTTTCTGTGTCATCTTCCCATCGATTATTTCTGGCTGCTCCACGATACCCTATAGATCAGATCCGTGAAATACCAAGCCAGCCCCAGGTTTTGAGCACAGAGGGATTCACACGACAGCTTTGGCACAGGGAAGACTCATGAGGGATCTGTGACGTTGAGCCTTGAAGGCTGGACAGGGTTTTGACGGGTGGTTGAGGACATTAGAAAATGAGCCGCTGAGCGAGGCATGTGTCCTGGAGAATGGAACCGTGCCCCGGAGCCCCGGGGCAGGAGGAGCAGAAGACATGGCTGGGGCTTGTTGGGCTTCAGGGGTGAATCAGACCTCTCATCCAGGCCCAACCCTCCCCAGTCCGCCACCCTGCCAGCCCCACGTCACCTGCTCCTGGCAGCGAGGGCTGAGGCCCCGGCTGGCATCTCCTGTACGAGGTGCTTCTGGAGATGAGATGAAACGTGGTTATGGAAAGCGTGCACTGAGCAATGAAGCACTTTACAAACATGTTAAGCAAACAGAAGGCGGAACACAGCCGTGCATAGCCCCGGGCATGTGGAAGGTCGAGGTCTTCACGGCATCCAGTGAGTCTGCGCAGCCTGCTTGCCTTGTGTCCCAGGCACCTGGAAAGTGTCCAGTGGGTATCACTGAGTCCTCTGCCCTCGCACGGTTAACTCACACCAACGGCAGCACCTTCGCCTGTGTGTTTACATCTTTAAAAACCACCAGAACACTCTCTCAGATCAGAGAAGACGCTACAGTGGGGATTGCAGTCTCTGCGTCTGAGCGACACACTGTCGCGCCAGGAAGGGGCGTGGTGAACATGCGCGTGCTCCGGGGGCTGACTGCACAGGGAGGCCAGTGAGCTCCGCATGCCATGGACACAACGGCAAAGGAGGCAGGGAGGAAGCATGAAGAGATGGTAGAAGTGAACACGGGAGAGAAGGTCAAAACCCAAGGAGCAGAGACCATTGAAGCAAAACCCTGCAGGGCGGATCTGAGGAGAGGGCCAGCAGCGCCAGGCGGGGAGACCAGCAGAGAAGCCGCCACTGTCAAGAGGAAAGGCGATGGATGGCATTGGGCCAGTTAATTTGAAAACTTAGAAAAAGTTGATCTATTTGTAGAAAAATATCGTGCAGGAGCAGCTAAGCCCAGAGTAGCTATGAGGGATGTGGGGAGAGGTCTGGAGGTGGCTGGGCCAGTGCTCGGAGTCTGGAGGGTGCTGTTCCTGTGGTGGCCCGTCGTTGGCTGGGTCGGGCCCCGTGAGGAGGGCAGCATGCACCCTGCTCCCTCCCTGGCTGTTGGCCTTGGAGGTGGGGGACCCGTGGCACAACCCTGAGACCCTCACTCACGGGACTTCTGCGGGTGTACCCTGTTGTCCCCTGGCTTTGGGAGGGACCCTGAAGGCGGGTTCTGCTCCTGGCTGCCCGCTTTAATGATGCCCTTCTTGTACCTGCCAGTGCCGCCCTCCGTGCTGCTGGACGAGATCGAGGCCGCCGAGCTGGAGGGCAATGACGGCCGGATCGAGGGTGTGCTGTGTGGGGCCGTGAAGCAGCTGAAGGCCACGCGGGCCAAGCCCGATGGCGCACTGTACCTGAGCCTCATGTATCTGGCCAAGATCAAGCCCAACATCTTCGCCACAGAGGGGGTCATTGAGGTGAGGGCCGGGCTGAGTGAGACGGGCCCTCATTCTGGCCTCATGTCCCGTGCCCTCCCACCAGGCCACTTCTCCAGAAGCTTGCCAGCTCTGCCCCGTGTGCAGGGCACTGCTTCCCTGATGACACGCCGTCTCTCGTAGGCTCTGTGCAGCCTTCTGCGGCGGGATGCCTCCATCAACTTCAAGGCCAAGGGGAACAGTCTGGTGTCCGTGTTGGCCTGTAACCTGCTCATGGCTGCATACGAGGAGGATGAGAACTGGCCTGAGATCTTCGTCAAGGTGGGTTTGCCTCTCCTGGCGGCTCCCTGGGAGAAAGAAGAGGCCAACCTGGGTGTGTCCTCTCGGGAGGCTGCGTATCTGGCAGCCGGGGGCGTCTGTCTCCTGTGCTGGTCGCTGGGGAGGTCATTCTGGGAGCCCCCTCCCACCCCAGGCAACTGGAGGTGCTTGGGGAAGCACCTGTCTTGGGAGCCGCAGAGCGCGGGCAGAAGAGAACTGCCCAACAGGGGCCGGAAGTGGGGATGTCCGACCCATGCAGGTGTACATCGAAGACTCCTTGGGTGAGCGGATCTGGGTGGACAGCCCGCACTGCAAGACCTTTGTGGACAACATCCAGACGGCGTTTAACACCAAGATGCCCCCCAAGAGCATGCTTCTGCAGGGGGAGGTGGCGCGCAGCGGCGGGGATCTCAGTGCTGGTAAGACACGCTGGGTGGCTGGGCTAGGCAGTGTCCGGGGTGGGGGGTAGGTCACCACCCTCCATGGAGCCCGTTGTTGGCGGGGATGGGTGCTCACAGGGTGGCTGGGGGACGTGTCCACAAGTGGCTGGGTCCACAGGGAGCAGCCCTCACCCTTCCCTCACGGAGGAGGAGGACAGCCAGACGGAGCTCCTGATCGCTGAGGAGAAGCTCAGCCCCGAGCAGGAGGGCCAGCTCATGGCCAGGTAGGCATGTCGTGCGGCCCCCTGCCCGTAGGGCCCTGCATGTGGCTGGGAGGCTGGTGGGGTGGGCCCGTGGGGGGAGCCAGCTCTCCTTCCTTCGTCCCCCGCCCCTCTGGCCTAGGTACGACGACCTCGCAGAGAGCGTGGAGGAGTACGTCCTGGACATGCTCCGCGACCAGCTGAACCGGCGGCAGCCCATTGACAACGTGTCGCGGAACCTCTTGCGGCTGCTCACCTCCACCTGTGGCTACAAGGAGGTGCGGCTGATGGCCGTGCAGAGGCTGGAGATGTGGCTGCAGAACCCCAAGGTGAGGGCGGGGGCGGGGCCTCCTCCAGGGCGCTGTGGGGGCTGGGCTGCGCCCGAGGCTGATGGGGCGCTGCCCCACCCCCTGTAGCTGACCAGGCCTGCCCAGGACCTGCTGATGTCGGTGTGCATGAACTGCAACACGCACGGCGTGGAGGACATGGACGTCATCTCGCACCTGATCAAGATCCGCCTCAAGCCCAAGGTCCTCCTGAACCATTACATGCTGTGTGTCAGGTGCGGCCCGGACAGGAACCGGTGGGAGGGCGGCAGGGCCAGAGGTGGGGAGCTGGAGGGCGGGCAGGGGAGTGGGAGGGGACCCGGGCGGGAGCCATGGGCAGGAGGGTGGCAGGGTGGGCGGCCGCAGTCCGCACCAGCGCCCCTTGATTTGCCCTGCGTCCAGGGAGCTGCTGAGCGCGCACAAGGACAACCTGGGCACCACCATCAAGTTTGTGGTCTTCAACGAGCTCTCCAACGCCCGGAACCCCAACAACATGCAGATCCTCTACACTGTGCTGCAGCACAGCTCGGAGCTGGCGCCCAAGGTAGGGTGCTCGGCGGCGCGGGGGGCCAGCCGCAAGCCCGGGAGCCCCTGTGGACGTGGGGAGAGGAGAGGAGAGGAGCACTCGGCGGCAGCTGCAGCCCCGGGCGCTGGGATGCAGTGGGTGATGTGGGCCGAGCTGCGTGGGAGAAAGCCCAGGAGGGCATAGAGGGCCCAGGTAGCAGCACCCGGTGGCCTGACTTCAGGTCGGGTTCGGAGCGGGTACAGCCCCGCCATGGGGCATCTTCTTCAGAAGCCCGGGCTCAGCTTGTTCGGGAGGAGGCAGCACTGAGCCCCTCAGAAAGGCCCCTGTTTCCAAGCCAAGGCTCATCCCACCCTTCTGAGGGCTGGTCTTTCCCAAACAGGGCCGGCATCTCTGGCATTGGCCTTCGGGTCCCCAGTATGAGAGTTCCTGCACTCCAGGTGCTTGTGAAGGGAGAGCCGAGCACAGCTCAAGGGTCGTTGCTGGAGCGAGCTAGGGCAGTAAACGGCGTCTGCGCGGGGTGCCGCTTCTCGCCGCCACTCTGCCATCCCCTCTTTGCTCATCCCCACAGCCCGGGAGCCTGGCACACCTCACCGCCCAGGCACTGGTTTAACGAGGCCTGGTCCCCCACGAACCAGCTGCCCTGAGAGTGAAAGCCGTGTCCCGCATTGTGCCATGCTGTCTGGGAGCGGCCAGTGTGGAAGCGTTCCTGCTTGCTCAGGCCCAGTGTGCTCCAGGGAGACAGACATGGCCATCTTTCCTGCAGGGCTGTGGGAAGCCTCGCGCAGGGCCAAGGGAGGCCCCGACGGGAGGCCTGCGACAGTAGGGGAGCTGGTGGCGGTGGGGAGTGACCTGTCTGGGTGTCCTCTCTCCTCCCAGTTCCTGGCCATGGTGTTCCAGGACCTGCTGACCAACAAGGACGACTACCTGCGGGCCTCGCGGGCGCTGCTGCGGGAGATCATCAAGCAGACCAAGCACGAGGTCAACTTCCAGGCCTTCTGCCTTGGGCTCATGCAGGAGCGCAAGGAGCCCCAGTACCTGGACATGGAGTTCAAGGTGCCCCCCACCCCCGTGCTCTGAGGCCTCTTCTGCCATCTGTGGGTGGTGCCCCTTGTGGCCAGCAGCTGGTCTCAGAGGGTGGAGGGACTGGCCGCATGTGGGTGGCTCCAGATGGTGGGCCTTGCCCGGCTTTGTCGGCTGAACCTTCTTCCGTCGTCTGAGCTTTTCGTCGACCTGCTCCTGGTCCCTGTACCTCCTCGCGCACGTTGTCTCCAGGCACAGTGCTCTCTGGGCGTCCTCCTGTGCCGGCTGCCTGTGGGCTGGGGGCCTGAGCAGGGCCTCTGGGCTGCGGGCCCCTGCCCCACACCAACCTGGCTGTGCGGGGCTGTGCTTACAGGAGCGATTTGTGGTACACGTCACAGACGTCCTGGCTGTGGCCATGATGCTGGGCATCACGGCGCAGGTGAAGGAGGCTGGCACCGCCTGGGACAAAGGAGAGAAGAAAAGTAAGGACCCAAGACAGACCGGATGCCACCGGTCTTGAGCAGGGCCGGGGGCCATTCCCAAGGCTGCAGGCCATCCCCCGGGGGACCCACCCACCATCCGGAACACTCAGGGAGCTTCTGGAAGTTGCCATTGCCTGTTCTCTGGGCCCAGGGCCTGCTGTCTGCTCGGGTCATCTGCTCACTGGGGGCCATTTCGGGCTTGCAGTCCCACTTCCGAGAGCGGGAGGCCGGTGGGTGGTCCTGCTGCTTGGCCTTATCATGAAGCCTGTTGGCAGCCCGGCAGCAGAGGCTGCCCAGGTGTCTTAACGAAGTCATGAAAAATGTGAGGAATGAAACCGCTGGGAATTTGGGGATTTTCTTTATCTGGAATTTCCCCGGCCCACAGGAGGCTTACATGGTGCTCCCTGAGTGTTCTCCGGCTGCGTTGGTGTCTGTCAGTGTGTCGCTCCTGTAGCCCGTAGGAGGCACGAGGATGGATGCTCAGAGACCCCATCCCTGCCCGTTCTCACCCCCGACCCCTAGAGGCTGTGGTGCAGGCACACCGTGACCCTGCATGTCCTTTTCAGACCTCGAGGTACTGCGCTCCTTCCAGAACCAGATCGCTGCAATCCAGAGGGATGCCGTGTGGTGGCTTCACACCGTCGTCCCCTCCATCAGCAAGCTCGCCCCCAAGGACTACGTGCACTGGTACGGGCCGGCTCGCTCTGCTTCCACGGCGGCCCCTTCCCTGGGCCCAGCCCACGGGAGCCTGCCACGCTGGATGTGGCCAAGCACTGGCGCCGGCCTCTCAGCTAGAGATGTGCCCCGAGCAGGGGACATGGGCTTAGCTGTAGGGTCTGGTCTGCCTAGGCTCTGAGAGATGCCCCGGAGTCCCTGCCTAGAGCATGCAGTTTCCACCCCGCGGAGCCCAGTGGGCTGGGGAGAGCCCCGGGCACCCGCACCAACAGCCCCTCTGTCCCCCCAGCCTGCACAAGGTGCTCTTCACGGAGCAGCCGGAGACCTACTACAAGTGGGACAACTGGCCCCCCGAGAGCGACCGCAAGTGAGTGTGCCCCCCGCGTGCGCAGGGGCGGTGGGGGGGCTCTGCTCCCATGAGCACTGTGGACACCAGGGCTCCGTCTGTCTGTTCTCCTGGATCACCATCCCTGTCCCCTCCCCTGTCCCCGTGTGCTGTACCTGCCGTGCCTCTGAAGTGCCGTCCACTCCCAGGGCTCCAGCCGGCCCATGTCCACGGGACCCTCAAACTCACTGCTGCCTCTGGGCCTCCAAGCAGCCACGTGCACGCACCCTTCCTCCCTGGGTCGGTGTCATGGCCCGCCTCCCGAGCATTCTTGAGTGGCTCCCTGCTGCCCAGTCCAGCTTGTGCGCCTCCCGCCCCCGTACTCCGTGCCCTTCCTTGTGCTGTGCTGTGGGCGACTGTGGGTGGTGGCTGGTTTATCTGTGCCCCTAGGGGTCGGGCACCTTCTCTCTTTGTTCCCTGGCGTGGCTAGGCTTTGTCCACGGAGGCCTCAGGAGCAAGTGAGCACAGGCGCGGGATGGTGCCCCCCTTCCCTGCCCCGCTGAGACTCGGAGCCGGGGCCTCTCCTGCACGGGGTGGGGGGCATGTGCAGCCCCCTTCCGAGCCAGCCCTACCTGCTCTGCCCACAGCTTCTTCCTCCGCCTCTGCTCAGAGGTGCCCATCCTGGAGGACACGCTGATGCGCATCCTGGTCATCGGGCTGTCTCGGGAGCTCCCGCTGGGCCCCGCAGACGCCATGGAGCTTGCCGACCACCTGGTGAAGCGAGCCGCGGCCGTGCAGGCAGACGGTGAGGGTCCCTTCTGATGGTCCGGGCACCCCCTCAGTGACGGCCTCCCCCAGTGGGCCTCTGCTGCTCATATCCCTGCAGATTCCCCTTGGGCACCTATGTGCGTGCTCCCAGGCTGCTGGGGTGGGCCTGCGTCCTGGCATCTAGCCGGGTGTCTGCTCCGTCCCACAGCCCCGTGCCCGCTGGACCTGACTGGTCCCTGGAATCGGGGATGGGGCAGCGGGCATTCATCTGGAAATGACTCAGGGCGCTGTGTCTGGGGCTAGCCCTGGGGTCTGCGCTTGCTGTCTGTGGGATGCTCGGCGGGAGGTGCAGCGTCTGCCCCCGGAAAGGGCCACACCAGCAGTCCTGAGGATGGCACCCATGCCGCAAAAGCCACTTGCCTCCTCCGGCTGCCGCGGGGCCCGTCTGTGCCTTTGGCCCACCTGCTTGGGCTGCCCGGGTCCATCCCTGTCCCTGCCCATGCCTCGGCTGCTGGAGAGCAAGGCCCCGTCTGCCTGCTGTCCTCCCGTGGCCGAGCCCTGTGCCCCGGGCTGCCCCTGGGGCGCGTGAGCGGGCTTCTGGCAGCTGCATGCGGCTCTCGGTTTCAGACGTGGAAGTGCTGAAGGTGGAGAGGATCCAGCTGATCGACGCCGTCTTGAACCTGTGCACTTACCACCACCCCGAGAACATCCAGCTGCCCCCCGGGTAAGGCGCTCCTTCCCTTCTTACCCCCTCCCTCCCCACCCCTCCTCCCATGTTGGGCGCGCTGGGCGCAGATGCCTTGCAAGGCCCGCAAGGCTGGACATGGAGCCAGACAGCTTGCGGGGGCCCCAGGCCTGCTGTCCTGCCCGCACCCGCATCTCAGGGACTCGCAGCCCAGCTGTCTGTGGACACACACACACACACACACACACACACACACACACTCCCAGGCGCACAGCAGGGGTTCATGGGGAGTCCCCCATCCACTTTATCGAGCTGGGGTCCGCATAGGCCTCACCCACTCAGAGTCGCTGGTGCGCTGGTTCCAGCAAATGCATGGGGCTGTGCTGCCACTGCAGTCCTGGTTTAGAGTGTGTCTGTCCCCCTCAAGCCCGCGCCAGGAGCCGTCCCTGCCCTGTCCCACACAGCCCTCAGCAGCCTCTGACCTTCGCTCTGTCCCCTGTGGCTGGGACGTTGTTGGACACCTCACAGTGCTTACAGAAGCTGGAGACCCATGGCCTGCGTCTGGCCTCCCTCGGTGGGCTGCACGTCGCTGGGCTTCAGCCAGGGTTCAGTCGGGGGGTAAGACGGCCGCACTTCCTTTCCTCTCCTGGCTGCGTAGGCTTGCTCCGTGCAGATGCCACGCTTTGTTTAAGCTCCCGGTGCCCGGAGAACGCTGCCGAGGACGTTCTGGCATGCTGTGCAGACCTGTGTTTCCAGGGCTCCTCCTGGGGGGCAGGGGTCACGTGGTTAACTGAGGTGCTGCCGACTTCCCCGCAGCAGCGCCCGGGGCTCCAGTCCCGCTGTGTCCTCGCCCCGCCAGCGCCTGTGTCTCCTGTGCTCACCGTCCCAGCGGGTGCGCGGAGGTGTCCTGCCGTGGCTCCCATGGGCGCATCTCCGAGCACTGACGGCGCTGAACTTCCCTTCGTGTGCTGTTCGGCCATGTGTCCGTCTTGTCCGGAGAGATGTCTGTCTGGGTCCTTTGTCCATTTTTAAGTTGGGTGGTTTGGATTTTTGTTGTTGGGAGCTCTCTATTCTGCACCTAGACCGCAAACAGGTCTGTAATCTGCAGGCGTCTTTCTGTCCTGCAGGTTGTCTTTCCGGGCTCCTGATCGTGCCCTTTGAGCCTCTGAGAGACAAACACTTTAGCTGTGGGAAAGTCCCGTTCTGCTGGTTCTCTCCCAATTCTTGCCCTCTTGTGTCATTTCTAAGGACACATCCCTCATCCGGGATCATGAGAACTTGCCTCTGCGTTTTACGGCTTCAGCTCTGGAATTTAGGCCTCTGATCCCCGAGTTAGCTGTGTGAACCGAAAGGCCGGGTCCAGGTTCGCTGTGCCACGGCAGACAAGGTGTTGCCCCAGCACTGTTTGCTGGCCGCGCTCACGTGGCTCGTCCAGGTGCCTCCACCCTGCTCCGTGCAGGGACCCACTGACGACATGGCCCCGTGTGCTCCTGTACTGCCGCGCAGCTGTCGTGGCCTCCCCAGGCACACGGAGCTCTCTCGCGTGTCCTCCCAAGAACTCGAGAGTTTTAGCTCATCATGTCCGACTTCATTCTCCCTCCGTGGACGGCCTCCAGCATCGTGCGCTGAAGGCTCTTCCCTTTCCCCGTCCCACTAAAGGTTTGGTCACCCTGGTCGGCCATCAGGTGACGATGACGTGTGTTTTCTTCTGGGCTCTTGGTTCTGTTCTGTTGGTGCGTGCGTCTGCCGCGTCCGCGCCGCTGTCTTCACACCTGTGGGCGAGGCTGAGTTCCGAAATTGGGACGTGGGAGTCCTCCAGCTTCGTTTTGCAAGGCTGTTTTGGCTCTTTGGGTCCTTGTGTTTCCCCGTGAATTTTCGGGTCAGCTTGTTAATTTCTAGAGAAAAGCGCAGCGGGGTTTTGGCGGTATCACTGGGTACAGATGGGTTTGGGGGTGTGGCCAGGTTCACGGTGTTGAAGCTCTGGTCTCCGTTCATTTAGATCTCTTCCTGCTGTCAGCATCGGCCTGCCGCTTCTAATGGGTCAGTCTTGCGCGTCTTCCGTTGTTTGTACCTGAGGATTTTTTTCTTCCCGATGCTGTTTGTCATGCCCGGAGTTCATTTCTTTGTTGCCTTTTTGGGTTGCTGCTGCGTGCTGTTTCCCGACCTGCTCGCTCTCACTTGGCAGCCCGTTCACTTATCTCCAAGTCGGCTTTTTGGATCTCCTTTGTACTCAGCAGCAGCGGCGTTCTGCTTCACTCTCTGGAACGTTCTATCACCCGAAAGAGCTGCACTTTAATCAGAAGCGTGTTGTAAACAAGATTTTTAAGTCACGGAGGCGGTGTTAAAGTTTGTGTGGGTGGATAGAGTGCCGCTTTGGGCTCTCCAACGGAGAGAGTAAGACCCATAGGGAACACTAAGATCTCGCGTCGTGACCGCCCTTGCCCACACTTAGCAGCCGGCACGCCGAGGCTCAGCCGGCGCGGGAACCTGGGCGGTGAGTCCCGGGGCTGGGCTCTGGGCAGCGTCGTGGTGGCCGCTGTGCCCTTCCTGGGGACGCCAGTGTTCCTGAACAACTAGGTCCAGGATTTGTGGAGTCACAGGTGTCGACATTTTGATCTCTGAAGTAGTCCCCTTGCTGGTCCATCACCACCTCGTCTCCGGGCCATTCCACCCTGGTCAGGACCGAGTCCCGTCACTGCCTCACGCTGCCGAGGCCAAGCCATGCCAGGGTTTCCTTGCATTTCAGGTACCAGCCTCCGAACCTGGCCATCTCCACCCTCTACTGGAAGGCGTGGCCCCTCCTGCTGGTGGTCGCCGCGTTCAACCCTGAGAACATCGGTGAGCCTCCCTCTGGCCAGCTCGCAGTCATCCCCCCGCCCCCCGCCCCGGGTGCTGCTCTTAACATCCTGTCGGGACTTCTTGCTTGTTGAAATCCGGGGTGGAGCCTGCCCAGGGACTGGGCAGTGGACCGGGGCCTCAGATGGGCAGGAGTGCTGCGTGCTGGCCACCAGCCGCTGTCTTGTTGCTCCCTAGGCCTGGCCGCCTGGGAGGAGTACCCCACGCTGAAGATGCTCATGGAGATGGTGATGACCAAGTGAGTCCACCTGGGAGGACTGGGTACACATGTGAAGGCTGCCTGGGTCCACGGCCGCTGAGCTACACGGTGGGCATGGGTGCTCGACGCCTGGGCTGGGTGACTGCGCCCTGCTGTCCGCTGTGTTCCCGCAGAGCCGAGCCAGTGGCCGGGTGCATGTGTTACGTTTCTGAGTGGCTGTCACTGGTGGTGGGTTCCACCTCAGAACCCGTGACAGCTGGGTTGCTCGGCGGAGCTGTGTGTGCCTCTGGGAGCAACTGGTTGGCCTACAGATGCCGTGTGGAAGGCGGTTCTGGTCTAGGGAGGAGTGAGCGGGTGTCCAGGATTCTGATGCCCACCGGGCTCGATTCTGCGGGTGGCTCATGAGCTGTGGGAGGGAGAGTGGCTTTACAGACACGGGGCTCCTCCCAGGGCCCCGACCCGGCAGCACTGCTGACGGCCCAGCAGCCTCTCTGGAGCACTTGGCAGCCGAGGCTATCTGCAGGGCATCGGTTGTGACCATCCTTGACCCATGGGCTGCTGCTGGTGGCCACAAGCCTCAGACGGGCACAGAAGCGCGTTCTTTCTGTTTGGTCCCCAGCAACTACTCATACCCCCCGTGCACCCTGACGGACGAGGAGACCCGGACGGAGATGATTAATCGGGAGCTGCAGACCTCCCAGCGGGAAAAGCAGGAGATCCTGGCGTTCGAGGGCCATCTGGCGGCGGCTTCCACCAAGCAGACCATCACTGAGAGCAGCAGCCTTCTGCTGTCGCAGCTCACCAGCCTGGACCCTCAGTACGTGGAGCCCACGCCCTGGGGCCAAGCTGGATGGGGTGGCGGGGCTGGGGGGGTGCAGCTGGAGGAGCAGACGGAGGGACTTCCGGGCCTCTGGGGGCGGCCTCAGGTGGGACATAGGCCGACCCCCTGCCCTCGCATGCGGCCGTTGTTCTGGGGACTCTGTGTGCACATGGCTTCCTAACACTTGTCCTCTGGGACCTTCAGAGGACCCCCTCGGAGGCCTCCGCCCCACATCCTGGACCAAGTGAAAGGCCTCAACCAGTCCCTGCGTCTCGGGCACCTGCTGTGTCGGAGCCGAAGCCCGGATTTCCTCCTCAACATCATCCAGAGGCAGGCATGTTCCAGGTGGCTCTGGGGTGCGGGGCTGGGGCCTGGCAAAGGCGTCCCAGGCTTTGGCATTAAGTGAGACTAGCCAGAAGAGGGCAGCCCGGGACTCTGGGCCGCGGAGGACGGGCTCCGTGGCTGTAGGCAGCTGCCTCCATACGAGCAGAGTCCATGTCCTGTGGCCGCGGGCACGCGGGGAGGCCGGTAGACGGGCCACAGTGGGGAAGCAGCAGGCTCGTTCATGCTGGGCAGGCTGAATGTGTGTGTCGCCCGCCCAGGCCTCCTCGCAGTCCATGCCGTGGCTGGCTGACCTGGTGCAGTCGAGCGAGGGCTCCCTGGACGTACTGCCGGTGCAGTGCCTGTGTGAGTTCCTGCTGCACGACGCGGCCGACGACGCCACCTCTGGGGAGGAGGAGGAGGAGGGCGAGAGCAGAGAGCAAAAGGCCAAGAAGCGGCAGGTCGGTGCCCTCCCCTTGCCTCCAGGCCCCCCAGGGTGCCAGCTCGTGCCCGCGGCCCCGCAGGCCCACTAGGGGTCTCCTTTGCCCCTGCAGAGGCAGCAGAAGCAGCGGCAGCTGCTGGGGCGCCTGCAGGACCTGCTGCTGGGCCCCAAGGCCGACGAACAGACCACGTGTGAGGTGCTGGACTATTTCCTACGGCGCCTCGGCTCCTCCCAGGTGGCCTCCAGGGTGCTGGCCATGAAGGTGAGGTTTGGCCCCCCACCCCCTCGCTCCATGGCGTGGGCAAGCCTGTATGCCCCTGGGTTCTGCACACTGGAGGGGGGATGGGATGCCGTCGGGGGGCGCTGGACCCCGAGAGGGACCGGGCAACCTCATAACCATCCTTGCCCCGTCTTCTGAGGGGCTGGGCGACTGTCCAAGGGAACTGGCTCGCACTGCTCTTGTCGCGTCAGCTCAAGTGTTTGTGACCAGACGCGGTGTCCTCGATAGTCGGGTGGCCCTCGTCTTCCCGGGTCTTTGAGAGAACGTGTCCATCCCCCGAGACCCACGTGCGGGTTGTGGCCGAGACGTGGCATGGAAACGTCTGCCTGCAGGGCCTGTCCCTGGTGCTGTCGGAAGGCAGTGTGCGGGATGGCGAGGAGAAGGAGCCCCCAATGGAGGAAGACCCCGGGGATCCGGAGGCGCTGCGCGGCTACCAGTGGCTTCTGCGGGACCTGCCCCGGCTGCCTCTGTTCGATAGTGTCAGGCCCACCACCGCTCTGGCGCTGCAGCAGGTGGGGGAGGTGCCAGGATGGGGGTGGGGGGTGGGGGGACACAGCCTACAGCTGGAGCTCACGTGGCCCTCCGTCCCCAGGCCATCCACATGGAGACCGACCCGCAGACCATCAGCGCCTACCTGGTCTACCTGTCCCAGCACACGCCTGTGGAGGAGCAGGGCCAGCACAGCGACCTGGCGCTGGTGAGGGGGTGGGGGCAGCTCCGGGCCCTTGTGGAGGAGAGCGGGACCCATAGGGCAGCCCCTGGGGTGGGTAGCCGGGCCTGCACATGCGCCTCTCACTTCCTCTTGACCTTCTGCCCAGACTCAGCATCGGGTGTGAGGGTCCTGGCATGCTTGGTGCCAGCATAGCCGTCGGGGTTACCGGCTGGCTTCGACACTATCTTTGCCCCCCGGGGCGGTGGCACCTGGGCTCGGAGGTGGGTTGTGCACCCCCCACCCAGGCACACTGGCTTGGGGCGGACAGGACAGGAGCCGGGCCAACCCCGGGGTGTTCTGGCAGCTCTCCGTGGGGCAGTTCCCTCCAGGGCTTGGCCGTTTCCTCCTCGCCTGCTGCCCTGGTCAGCTTTCTTGGGACCTTGCTGTCCCATCCGCCTGCTCTGGCTCGGTCCTCATGCGGCTCCTGCGGACCCCAGGCTTTGTGGGATGAAGGCACGCAGTCAGTAGAGGTCCTTGGAGGTGGGCTTCTTTCCAAGTGTGGATTCCTTGCTGAGGGCTGGGTGGGAACAGCAGCCCAGGCCCCGACACCTCGCCCCGAGTCTGCTCTGGTGCCCGTGTGCCGGCGCTGTTGCCGTGGGTTTCACATGAACACTCCCGCGGCTGTTGGCTTTTCATTTTGGGTCTTGAAAAAGGCGTGCGGCTGTTGCTCTCGGGCGGGGGCGGATGCCAGTGTCCCTCTTGGGGGCCAGGTGGACATCCCCTGCCTTCGGGGTGTGTGTGTCACTTCTCGCCCCACCACGCCCAGCCGCCAGGTGGTCTGACTTGGGGTGTGTGCACCAGGGCCCCTCCCTCCGCCTTGGGCCCGCCCACCACATGCAGCTGGGTCTTGGTGATCCTGGCCATGGCAGGCTGCGGCTGCCTGTGGGCCTGGTGTGGAGACAAGGGCTGGCGGGGGGGCGGGGGGGCCCTCTGACGGCTGTGCTGCTGCCCGCAGGACGTGGCCCGGCTGGTTGTGGAGCGCTCCACCATCATGTCCCACCTGTTCTCTAAGCGCTCCTGCAGCGCGGAGTCGGACGCCGTGCTCGTCGCCCTGCTCTCCATCTTCTCCCGCTACGTGCGGCGCATGCGCAAGAGCAAGGAAGGGGAGGAGGTGTACAGCTGGGTAAGGCAGGCGGCTGCTCCCCGGGTCGGGCCCCTCCCCAGTCCAGCGGCGCCGTGGCGCAGCCCAGCCACCTTCCCACTTCTCCTGCAGTCCGAGTCCCAGGACCAGGTCTTCCTTCGCTGGACCAGCGGGGAGACGGCCACCATGCACATTCTGGTGGTCCACGCCATGGTCATTCTCCTGACGCTGGGGCCGCCCCGTGGTGAGTGGCCGGCGGGTGCGCGAGGGCCAGTCCCAGGGTCCGTGCCAACGGGCTCTCTCCTCCATGCCACGTGAGCGCCAGCCCCACCCTGCGGAGCGGGAAAAGCGCCTGCACCCACCACAGTTTCGGGCAGGTCCCCGTTGGGTGGCGGCAGGGTCCGCAGGTTAATAAGCCTGTGATCTCCGGCCTTGCCACCCTGGCCTGTAGTGGAGCGGCCGTGGGAGGCGATGCCTTGCTGTGTCTGCTTCTCTGGGCACTCCCGGCGCAGCCGCTGAAGCTCGTGGTCTCAGGAGGTGCAAGTGTGGACGCGGGACTGCCTGCTGAGCGCACTGAGCTCCAGAGCTGGGGGGTCCAGCTCCTTTGCACAGGCCCGCCCCTCGCTGGCCGTGACCTGTGTCCCTCCAGGTGGCTGCACCCTTGCTGGCCTGGCAGCCTTTCCTCTGTCCCTTCCTCGCCGGCTGCCATGGACCAGTCTGCCGCATGCTTGTGTCCAAGAGGGGAGGGCGGGGCACTGGCTTTGCTAAGAACGTGGTCCCTGTCGGGCGGGTGAAGAGGATGCGTCCCCTCAAAAGGACAGGAGTTCACGAGCCCTGGGTGACTAGGGGGCACTGGCCTCCTATCAGCCCTGGGGAGTCTTCGGAGCGGGAAGGGAGCTGGTTCAGCCAGGCCCGGGAGCCCAGGACGGTGCCTGTCCATGTCGCAGCCGCCCCCGAGGTGGACTGGCCAGCTTCTGAGTCCCTGCGTGCCCTCAGCGGGAGTCATGGGTTAGACCAGGAGCAGGTGCAGCTCACGTTGGCTCTCCCGTGCTGTGAAGCCTCTGTTCCCCCAGACACAGCAGGGAGAGGAGGCTCTCCCAGCCTCGCTTCCAGTCCCTTGGGGCCCGGCGCGCATTTGCTGCGGAGGCTGAGCTGTTCTGCCGCTTACCCCATCGTCTCTCTCAAAGCTGGTGACGGCGAGTTCCAGGCCCTGCTGGACATCTGGTTCCCGGAGAAGCAGCCTCTGCCCACAGCCTTCCTGGTGGACACGTCAGAGGAGGCGCTGCTGCTGCCCGACTGGCTGAAGCTGCGCATGATCCGCTCAGAGGTCCCCCGCCTGGTGGACGCCGGTACGCGGCTGCCCGGCCTCCCACCGCCCGCCGGGCTGGGCGCTCCCACCACCGCACGTGCGAGAGGACAGCCCCGCAGCCTTGTTGGCACTAGGCGTCTGTCATCCCGCAGGCGCGTCTGGGGTTCCCGCTGCGCCTGGAGCCGCCCTGGGCTTCGGGGCGAGCGCCACATTGCCCGGCCCCTGCCCACCGGCCCCTCACAGGCAGGCAGGGAGGGGCACACAGTGCCATAGGACAGGGTTCGAGGGGAGAGGGAAGGGTGCTGCGCTGGTGCTGGAGGATGAGTGGCTGCGGGGTGTCCCGCCTGAGGAGCAGCACTGGTCCCACAGCAGCCAGTGGGCATCCGGTCGGGTAGCACCTGGGCAAGTGGGGGACAGCCTGGGAGGCAGTTTGGTGCACGGTGGGCTGAGTTTGGGAAGTGTGGGGAGGGCACGCTGTAGGGGAGCCAGCGACGACTCCAGGGGAGCTCAGGGGCCAGAGGGAAGGAGCCATAGGGAGAAGGGTGGGCAAGCCCACCGTGAGCCGGGCGGGGAGGGGTCGGGGTGCTGGATGGGGGCTCCACGAGCCAGCGCCCCTCTCAGCCCTGCAGGACCTGGAGCCGCAGCAGCTGCTGCTGTTCGTGCAGTCCTTTGGCATCCCCGTGTCCAGCATGAGCAAGCTGCTGCGGTACCTGGACCAGGCGGTGGCCCACGACCCCCAGACTCTGGAGCAGAACATCATGGACAAGAGTGAGAGCCGGGGCCCTCACGTGTGCTGCAGACCCCGACTGAGCGGCTCGGGCCCAGCACGAGCGATGGGCGGTCTGGGGCGGGAGGCACCGGGGGCGGGCACACCTAGGAGAGGCCGGGCTGCCCTGTTCAGTGCTTCCCCGATGTCCATGTGTGCTCAGGCTTTGAGGAGGGAGGAGCCACAGGGGTGCGCTCTGTGCGACCAGGTCTTGGCTAAAAGATCCCCTAGCTCAGCTTGCGACACTGTGTGCTGAGGTGTTTGGGTGGCAGGGTGGTGTTTCCAGCACAGATTTCTGGAGGGTAGGGAGGCCGTCGCTGCTTCGGGGCTCGGGTGTTTAACTGCTGGTTGTTGGCTCGCAGATTACATGGCCCACCTGGTTGAAGTTCAGCACGAGAGAGGAGCGTCCGGAGGCCAGACCTTCCACTCCCTGCTCACGGCCTCCCTGCCTCCACGGCGAGGTACCAGCCCATCCCCCTTCCTCACAGCTCCCCACATGCCAGCATGGGGCCTCCCGAGACCCGGGGCACACTCTCATCTCCGGCCAGCGTCTGGCTTCCTGTGTAAAGGCCCTGTTTCTTGTGGGCCTCAGCAGGCCCAAGGGAGGCTGGGGTGCTTGGGGATACCACCACCACCCCCGGAGGCCGGCCAGGAAGTGTCGTCAGTTGAAGCCTTTCCCCATTTCTCTGCAGACAGCGCAGAGGCGCCCAAACCCAAAAGCAGCCCGGAGCAGCCCTCGGGGCCAGGGCGGACCCGGGCTGTGACCCAGGTGCGGGTGCTTGGCCCCGAGGACGACCTGGCCAGCATGCTCCTGCAGGTACCGCTGCCGCTACCCGGGACGAGCTCTGCAGAAGGGGGTACCCTGGGCCCAGACAGGGGTAGGGGCTTCACCCCAGAACTCCACATCCATGGGGAGCCCGTTGCTGGGCGTGAGCCGGGGGGACCACAGCCTGGCTGCTCACCGGCCGCAGGCCTTAGCGTGCTCATCCAGAACTGCGGCCAGGATCGTCCCCTTGCTGGGCTGTCGGCGGTGTCTGCTCGGGGGCGGGGCCTGGAGGCACGGCTGGTGCAAGTGCTCAGCCCAAGCGACGTCCTGGGGGCAGACGTGGTGTGCTCACGTGGGCGTTGTTCCTGCGCTGCTCCCACTGCAGTGGCCAGCGCCGAACCTTCAGCCTGCTGGGAGCTGTGCGTGTAGAACAGCCGTGGGAGCGCGCATGCCCCGGCCGTCACCCTGCTCCCTGCTCTGCGGCTGGGCCTCTGCTCCACGCACTGCACGTGCGCCGCCTGCTACCCGGGGTCCTCCGTGTGGGAGCTCACCTGCTCACGTGCCCGCATGCACCCTTTACCTCCAGTGGGTTTCTCTGGAGTCTGGGGCCGTGCCTGGGAGCCCCCCTTACCCGCCAGCTGCAGTCTACGCACCCTCTGGGGTCGGTGCCCGGTTCTGTGAACGGAGCAGCCAGTGTTTGCTGGGCGGTGGGATTGCCTGTGGTCTCAGCCCTAGTGGGGCTCCCCATGCAGGCCCATCAGGAGTCCTGGGTCCCCTCCCTGCGCCTCCTGGGGGCATCTGGCAGGGACGGGGAGCTGCCAGCAGTGCCCGGGCAGGGTCTGGCCCACTGAGCGTGAGCGGTCATGTCATGGGTGCAGGGCACGGCGGGCCCACCGGGGCCGAGCGTGTCCTGATGCTGCCCTTTGCTCTGGCGCAGATCTTCCCGCTGAGCCCAGGCCCGCGGTGGCAGAGCTCCAGCGCCCGCCCTGCTGCCCTCGCACTGCAGCAGGCCCTGGGCCAGGAGCTAGCCCGCGTCCGTCAGGGGAGCCCCGAGGTGACGGGTGTCGCCGTGCGCCTGCTGCAGGCCATCGCCACCCTGCTCAACTCGCCGCACAGCGGGGCCCTGGTGATGTCCATGCACCGGAGCCACTTCCTCGCCTGTCCCCTGATGCGCCAACTCTGCCAGTACCAGGTGGGTGCGGGCGCCGCAGAGCCCGGGTCCGCGGGGGGCCTGCAGGAGGCCGCGTTGTGTCCCCCGGAGCTGCGCATCTGCCTACGGCCGCCAGCTCTGCCCGTGGAGCACCCTAGCTCTGTGCCTCCATGGCCTGGGGGTTGGCTCTCAGTGGACAGAGGAGACAGGCTCCTGCGGAGCCAGGCGTGGAGCCCCCGCCTCTGCTGACGGAAGCTTTCCAGGAAATAGGAGGCGCGGGGGTCGTTCCAGCCCACGTGCGCCGGGTGTGGTAATTCTACCGTAGCTGCTGCTGTGCCTGCGCAAGCGTGTGAGCGTGTCGACGTGCCTGTGCGGGTGCAAGGGTCTCTCTCTCCAAGCTGCACGGAGGTGACTCGCAAACAGTGGGGTGCCCTGTCAGCTGGGGCTCGGAGAGACTGTGTGTGACCTGGGGGGGCGGGGTGACAGCCGGGGACCATTCTGGCCACGCGCCCACGCTGAGCTGCCGCTTGTCCCCACAGCGCTGTGTGCCCCAGGACACCGGCTTCTCGTCACTCTTCCTCAAAGTGCTCGTGCAGATGCTGCAGTGGCTGGATGGCCCCGCGGGGGAGGGGGGGCCGCTGCGGGCGCAGCTCAAGCTCTTCGCCGTCCAGTACTCCGCGCGCCACAGGATCGGCGACGGTGAGGGCCAGCCGCGTCCTGCGGTGGGGGCCCTGGGCTTGTTGCCCCTCCCCCAGGGGCAGCGGGGAGGGGGGATAGCCTCGTTGATACTGGGGTGTCAGCTCTCGGGCTCTGTGGGCCCCAGAGGGGCGTCAGTGTGGACAGGGTTAACGGTCGGAAAGCAAGGGCTTTGGGGAGCGAGGTAGCATCCTTGGCTGGAAACGCACGTGAGGCCTGGGGGCTCCCGGGACAGGGTGGGCCACAGCAGCGGGTTGGAGGTCTGTCCCCTGGCTTATACCCATGCTTCCCGGCAGTGCGGAGTGGGTTCCTGCGCCTAGCCGAGGCCCTGGCGTTTCAAGGGGACTCGGAGGTGGTCAGCTCCACCGTCCGGGCTGTGGTCACCACCCTCAAGTCAGGGGAGAAGTGTAGTGTGGAACCCGAGCTCGTCGGCAAAGGTACCTCGGGGCTGGGAGCTGGGAGGACCCCCGGCTTGGCGGCCAGCGCAGAGGATCTTCTCCCAGGTGTCCCAGAAATGGGAGCCGTAGAGAGGAGTGGCGGTCTGGCAGGAAGGGCCCGCCCCCGACACGGTGGCCATGCCCGGGCTCTGCTGTTGGCCTCGTGTGCACGTGGGGAGCCCACCCCCAGAACCAGTGCTCACCGCCGGCCGCCCTGGCCTGGCCATGCAGGGGCCTCGTTGGCCTTAGGGGGGCCGGGGGTTGTCTGTCCTGGAGTCGGGTGGTCTGGAGCCTGCCTATCTGTCCACCAAGCCGGAGCGACCTGGAGCACCCTTGTCCCCACAGTCCTCCAGGGTCTGATTGAGGCGGGGTCGCCTCACCTGGAGGAGCTGCTGGCCGCGCTCTTCGCCACCGCCCCCGCGTCCCCGACCCTGCGGCCCGTCACCGTGGTGAGCTCCCTGCTGCTGCAGGAGAAGGAGCCCCCAGCCCCAGGGGATCCGGAGGCCGACGGCTGTAGGTGAGCCGGCAGGGCTGCGGCTGGTCTGTGTGCGCCCCCCTGGCTGGCCATTGCTGAGCCTTCCCTGCTTTCCCTTCAGCCTGGAGGCCGTGCAGTTGGGTCCCTGCTCCGGGCTCCTCGTTGACTGGCTGGAGATGCTGGACCCCGAGGTGATCAGCAGCTGCCCCGAGCTGCAGCAGAGGCTGCTGTTCTCCCGGGGCAAGGTGGGCTACACTCTGCGCCGAGGACCGAGGACCGGCGCGACCCTGGGTGTGGTGGGGGCTGGGCTCCCGCGGCAGCCCCGTGTGGTGGGGGCTGGGCTCCCGCGGCAGCCCCTGCCTGGACAGTCTCTTTGTGCTGGTTCCCGCGGCCGCCCGGGCCTGACTTTTCACTGGCCTGGATGGGTGTCCTGTCCTCGGTGACCAGTCACTGCAGTGGCCGGATCTGGCTGTTCAGGCCGGTGGGGAGGAGGAGGACCAGAGCTTTGTGGCCCAGGGCCTCCTGCTGGGATGGGAGACACCGTGCTGAGCGGAGTGGAGAGTGGAGCCCAGCACCCCGCCGGGGATGGGTCCCCTGAGGACCCTGTGAGGGCTGCTGGGGGTCTCAGAGCCCTCCCCCCCATCACCCTCCTGTGTCCCTAAATCTCTCAGGGTGCTGCTGCATCTGGGGGCCTCGGACAAGACTGGGGGGGTTCTGGAGGCAGGACTTGGGGGTGGGGTTGGTTTGTTGTCTTCGTTCACGGGCACTCGCTATCTCTGAGGAGCTGGTTCAGGTCAGCACACGTGGCCTTCACAGCACGCCCCAGCCGGGCCCCACGTCCTGCACAGACTGCCGAGGCTGCCTTCCAGGCAGGAACTCTGGGTCTTTCTGGAAACAGCCTTCTCCCTCTGCTTTCCAGTGCCTCAAGGCCAGGTGGCCAGTCAGCCCCTCAGGGACCATCCCCGGTGTCCTTCTTCCCCAGGGCAAAGGTCATCCCGGCCCCCAGGTGCCGTCCTTCCGACCCTACCTGCTGGCCCTGCTCACTCACCAGTCCAGCTGGTCCACACTGCACCAGTGTGTCCACATCCTGCTGGGCAAGAACCGGGAGCAGAGGTGAGCACCCCTTCCCCGCATCCCTGCCCGGCAGGCCAGGTGGTATGGCGGCAGCACCCAGGGGCCCTCAGGGCATCTGGCCCGGCGTCCCCCACTGGCGCCCTGGAGGGGGTTCCTGCAGTGGCTGTCACAACCCTGGGGATACAGAGCCCGCCTGGTCCAGGTATGCCTGCTCTGGGTGACCACCCGGGCAGACGGTCTGCTCCCCGGATGGTGTCCATGGCTGTCGTCCACGCCGTATGCAGGGGAGTCAGATGTCCCCTCTGCGTGGCCAGCAGGCCCTGATGGTGGGCAGGACCGGTGTTGGTTTTGCTGGAGACAGGGTGCATGTCCTCGAACAGCTGACCTGGGCCCCATGTAGTTTGCTGATTGGGAGGTGGTGTTTGTGGCCTGAACTTCTGCGACGGTGCCTCGTCCTACCGTTTGTTCTCCTCTCCCGCTTGGAAACTGAGGCAAAGCTCCCACGTGCTTGCAGGTTTGACCCTTCAGCGTCTCTGGACTTCCTCTGGGCCTGCATCCACGTTCCACGAATCTGGCAGGGAAGGGACCAGCGCACGCCCCAGGCAGGTGTTGGGGCGCGTTGCCCTGCAGGGTGGGGAGAGGCGAGTGTGGGCCCGGCCCGGCCACCCGGGCGCTGACTGCGGTGCTGCTTGCAGAAGCGGCGGGAGGAGCTGGTGCTGCGGGTGCAGGCGGCAGAGCTCATCGGCCTGGTGGAGCTGATCCTGGCGGAGGCAGAGGCCAGGAGCCAGGACGGGGATGCCGCCGCCTGCAGCCTCCTCCAGGCCCGGCTGCCCCTGCTGCTCAGCTGCTGCCGGGGACACGACGAGAGCGTCCGGAAGGTGACAGCGCACCTGACAGGCTGCATCCAGCAGTGGGGCGACAGGTGAGGCTCGAGCCCCCTTGGCCACGGGCCCCCGGGCTGATGCCCCGCGAGTCCCGCCTACCCAGCAGCCTGCTCCGTGTCTTGCAGCGTGCTGGGCAGGCGCTGCCGGGACCTGCTGGTGCAGCTCTACCTGCAGTGGCCGGAGCTGCGCGTGCCCGTGCCCGAGGTCCTGCCGCACAGCGGAGGGGCCACCAGCGGCAGCACCTGCAAGGTGAGCGGGGGGGCAGGGGGTGCTCGGGGCCACCTCCATTCTTTACTGCTGGTGCGGAGACCCGAGCCGGGTCGCGGAGAAGTGCGCTTCCTCGGGTTCGAGGAAGACAGCGTCATGCAGGCAGTGCCGGCGCGTCTGGGCAGCTGTCTTTGCCCTTGTCGGCGCCTGAGGGCAGAGCCCGCCTTGCCCCCCTGGCCTGGAGCGTCTCTCCGAGGGCCAGAAGCCGTCTCTTCTCCTTCAAGCAGCCCCTCAGGCTGTGGGGCGAACAGAGGGGCCATCTGCCGGCACCCCTGTGTCTCCTTCCCAAGGCACTGGAGACACACAGCCTGCTGCCCAGTGGCGGCTGTGTGCGCCGGAGGGGCCTGTCCCCCACGTATCCCCCATCCGGGCATTCCGTCCCCCACCCCAGCCCTTCCCAGGCAACTCCCCCTGGTGTTTGTCTGGGCACGTGCCCCTTGTGCACCCAGAAAACGGGGGGCCCGGGGTGAGTAGCTTCTCTGGTCACTGCGCGGCCATGCCAGGCCTTCGAGGGACCCGGGGCACCCCGCCTCCAGTGAGCCCCGTCATGGGCCTTTCCATGGTGGACTCAAGCCCCGTAGGGGGGCAGGCATGTGAGACACCAGAGTTGGGGGTGGCCCCTGGGGCTCACCTCCCCCATCCCCTCAGCTGGACGGCCTCATCCACCGCTTCATCACCCTCCTCGCGGACACTAGCGACTCCCGGTCTTCGGAGAACAGAGTGGCCGATGCTAACATGGCCTGCCGGAAGCTGGCTGTGGCCCACCCCATCCTGCTGCTCAGGTACAGGCGCCCCAGCAGGCCTCTCCCGCTCCAGGCCCGGCAGGCCCTCTGGGGCCTCTTCCTGCGCTCCGGGGCTTGTACAGGAACGGGGTCTGCGTGGACAAGCTGCCATGCACGGTGCAGGGCAGTGACGGCTGCTTCCTGACTAAGCAGAGCCTGGCCGAGAGAGCCCTGGAGCGGGGGTTGGGAGAGACAGCGCCTTATAGACACGGAATCAGGTGGGACAGACAGGGTGGCCAGGTTGCAAGTGGACATGTCCGCAAGCCCCAGACCCCATGGGGAAGCTGGGGTGTGCCTGCCTGTCATGTCCCCTAGTGTGGGTTTCCTGCGGGGCTAGGCAGGGGAGCTGGATTCCTGGGGGCATGGACCAGTGAGCGCTCTTGGTCGTCCCCAGGCACTTGCCCATGATCGCTGCGCTCCTTCACGGCCGCACCCACCTCAACTTCCAGGAGTTCCGCCAGCAGAACCACCTGACCTTCTTCCTGCACGTGCTGGGGGTCCTGGAGCTTCTGCAGCCGCAGGTGTTCCAGAACGAGCACCAGGGGGCGCTGTGGGACTGTATGCGCTCCTTCGTCCGCCTGCTTCTGGTGCGTCGTGCAGCCGGCGTCTGCTTGGGCAGTGGGGACGCGGGATGTTCACCAGGCCCGTGTGTCCCATCCCTCCTCTGCCCGCTGTCCCCTCCTGTGGCCCCCGCCGCTGCCCGGCCTGGCCTGACCTTTCTGCCTGAGGCTGACGGGTGAGGGCAGACACGGGACATGGGCTCTGCAGGGCTCCGGGTGCCGGCATCAAGGGCAGGCCTCTCTAGCAGCTTCTGCTGCCCGCCCTGGGGACCAGCTCCTCGCTGGTGGCATGCCCAGGGAAGGCCCGTGTTCTGCAGAGGGCCGACCAGGAGCCATGGTCGGGCTCAGTGCTGCCGTCTCTGTAGCTACTGTCGGTGCTTGTTAGACACCCGTCTGGCTGCACCGGCGGCTCACAAACGGCAAGGCCATCTTTAGCACAGGCATCGCTGGCATCCAGGGTCCGTCCTGAGACCTTCTGAGCAAGTGTGGGGGCAGGGCGGGGGTGCTCCGGCTGTGAACACAAGGCTTCTGCTTTGCAGAGCTACAGGAAATCTTCTCGCCACCTGGCGCCCTTCATCCACAAGTTCGTGCACTTCACCCACAAGTACGTGACCTGCAATGCCCCAGCGGCCGTGGCCTTCCTGCAGAAACACGCAGACGCACTGCAGTGAGTGTGTGTGCGCGTCCGGTCTGGCCTGCTCGGGCACTCGGGCTCCGTCTGGCGAGGGTCCCACTGCCGGGCTGCAGGCGTGAGGGCCTCCCGAGCCGCGGGGTCAGGGGGCCTGCAGTGCCAGAGCCCAGGGTGGTGGGGGCTGGGGCCGCGCAGCTCTGAACCCGCTTCGCAAAGCTCTGGCCTCCCGTGCCCGCCCTCCTTCCCGCCATGTCTGCCGTCTGCGACGTCTTCCTCACAGAGTACCTGTGCTCTCCCCAGCGACCTGTCCTTCGACAGCAGTGACCTGGTGATGCTCAAGTCCCTCCTCGCGGGGCTGAGCCTTCCCAGCAGAGACGGCAGAGCCGACCGGGGCCTGGATGAGGAGGGCGATGGTGAGTAGGGCCCATGGGGGTTCTGCAGGCCTGGCAGCCCTCGGGACCATCCCGGTGTCCATGAGCATGCCCGGGCCTCAGCTGGGCCATAGCTGCACCTGCCGTGAGGTCACGCTCCATGCTATGGCTGAGAGGCTTGGGGGGCAGGTCCCAGTGGGCTCACGGTTCCCACACCCTTGTTGGGTGCCCACTGTGTCCCGGGCGTTGTGCTCCGGCCTGACGCAGTGGCCGCATCCTCTGGATTTGTGTGGGGTGCCAGGGCTTGGCAGGGACAGCCCTTGCTTACAGGCGGGTTTTGGAGTTTGGGTGTTGAGTGCTGGCAGGCCATTCCCCTGGACGGACCTCCCTGCAGGCCCTGGCCAGACTGTGCTCCCGGGGTGGGCTGTCTCTACCTCCGGCCTGACGGCATTGACTTCCTGGCTTCCAGATGAGAGCTCGGCCGGCTCCCTGCCCCTGGTCAGCGTCTCCCTGTTCACCCCCCTGACAGCGGCAGAGATGACCCCCTACATGAAAAGGCTTTCCCGGGGCCAGACTGTCGAGGGTGAGTTTGGGAGCCAGGCTCCCGCAGGCCAGGTCAGCCGCTGGTGGGTGGTGGGCTCCCATCAGAGTTCTGTGGTGCCATGGCTCTCCAGAAGACAGCAGGGTCCCTGCCAGGCTTCAGGAGGAGCAGGGCTGTCTCCGCACGGTCAGGGGCCTGAGAGGGCCTTAAGGGAAGACGCAGGGGCTCGAGGTGGGGACAGGCTGCTCGGCTGGTGGTCTTACGGGGCAGCAGGCTGCAGACAGCAGGGGATCAGGGACTCCTGGGGCTGAGAGGCACCTGCAGAAGGGAGGCCTAACTGTGGGCTGCTAGAGGGAGGGCCAGCAGTGTGCAGGGTAACAGAGGGCAGGGCAGCACAAATTTGGGCTGTTGGATGCACCGTGGTGCTGGCGACCCCCAGAAATGGCCCTGCGTCTGGGGGTCAGTGTCCCTGTGCAGAAAGGAACTCCGGGAGCTGGGTGCCTCCTGGCAGTGGGAGTGGCTCTGGGCAGCCAGTGACAGGCAGCTGGGCAGGGGGGTTCCAGCTCAGACCACTGGGCGCCTCAGACCTGCCACACAAGGGTTTGGGGAGCCTGCACCTCTGAAACCCTCCCGGTCAACCAGCACCTACACTTTGGGGTCGCTGGCCTGGTGGGACTGGGAAGCCAGCCTGAGTCCTGGTGCTTTTCACCGGGAGGCGCTGGGGACTCCTGGGCTTCTCCAGCACTCAGGTGGCATGGAAGGTCGTGGAGGTCCTGGCACCAGCGATCTGAGGCGCCGTACTGCGGCCAGAGCACAGGGTCCCTCTGCTGGAACCTGTGCTGAGGCTAGACCAGGGACTGGCCAGGGGTCCCTGCGGAGCCCGCACTCTGCCCCCACCTGACAGGCAGGGTGAGGGCCAACATGGCCTGGGGTCCTGCCGCACCGTAGGTTCTGGTCCCAGGGCTTGCCCCCTCTTGCCTCTGGGCTGCGTGGGGACACAGGTCCGGCCTTGAGTCCAGCAGCCACGACGTGGCCCTCATGTGCCTCTCTGGCTGTCTCAGACGTGCTGGAAGTTCTGAGTGACATAGACGAGATGTCTCGGCGGAGACCGGAGATCCTGGCCTTTTTCTCGGTGAGTGAGCTGGGGGGCCAGGGGAGCCCATCAGCCTTCTGGTAGGAAGCGTACCAGACTGGGGTACGGGGCACCAGGCGTCTGAACCTGGCCCTGCCCCAGGGGCTCACAGTTGAGGCGGGAGCCCACCCCTGGCCTGGGCTGGAGCCTGCAGACTACCAGTGCTTCCCACCCTGGGTCCTGAGGCCGTGGCGGTGGGGGTGGGGTGTGGGGAGCAGGGTCTGTGGTTGCTGTTGGCGGCCTGGGGGCTGAGGGACTGAGCTCCTGCCAGGAGGGGATCCCCAGTAACAACCCCCCCCCCCCCCCCGCAGACCAACCTGCAGCGGCTGATGAGCTCTGCCGAGGAGCCCTGCCGCAACCTGGCCTTCGGCCTGGCCTTGCGCTCCATCCAGAACAACCCCAGGTGAGCCCAGCATCCCCAGCACCCCGGGCCCCAGCCCTGTCTGGGTCCCCTCAGCTCATGTCCTGGCTGAGGCTCTCCAGGGCGATCTCGGGCGCGGGAGAGGTGCCCGCCTGAGCGCACGCCTTCTCAGCTTTGCAGCCGACTTCTTGCCCACGTTCATGTGCTGCCTGGGCAGCCGGGACTTCGAGGTCGTGCAGACGGCCCTCAGGAACCTGCCCGAGTACACCCTCCTCTGCCAAGGTGAGCCCGACCTGCCCCGCCCAGGGCGCCTAGTGCCCCCAAGGCCTTTGCTCCCCGACGCCTGGCTCTCAGGGGGGCCCAGACGCCCTGCTTCCAAGAGCCACCAGCTCATCGGGGCCAGACGTGTCCTGTCCTGTCTCCCGCACAGAGCACGCGGCCGTATTGCTGCACCGGGCCTTCCTGGTGGGCATGTATGGGCAGATGGACACCAGCGTCCAGATCTCCGAGGCCCTGAGGATCCTGCACATGGAGGCGGTGATGTGAGCCGGCGTGGCAGTCTGACCGCATGCTGCCCCTGCATCCCTCCGCCGGCCGCCTGCTGGTCTCCGGGGCGGGGAGAACATCGAGCCACTGCAACAGTGTCCATGGCCCGTGGCTCCGTGCCTGCGGTGACAGGAACAGATGCTAATGTCCCGGCGAGCCACAGCAAGGGGATGGTCTGAAATGAAACGTTCTGAATTCTCCGAGTGCGGTCTGTGTTCACCTCCCTCGAGTCGTCTGGGGGTTGAGCAGGGCCCAAGATGGGAAGCTCACTCCCTCGGCCTCTGGTCCCTACTGTCGCTCTCCGGCAGTCAGGAGAGGGAGGTGTCAGCTCCTGGGCTCCTGGGTTGGGCGGGGCTTGCTGGTGGCACCTGCGACCTGACTCCCATCCCGCCCCAGAAGGGGCCACAGGCCAGGACCCTTGGCTGTGAGCACCTGTACAGAAGCCAGCCAAACCGCCCTGGAGCACTGGCTGGGGGCCCCGGATGATCCCATTCACGAGAGGAGGGGGGCAGCCCTGAAGGATCGTGGGGGTGCGAGTATCCCCCAGTGAAGCTGCGGGAACTGGCATGGGGGCCCTGCCCCAGAACTTGACCTGGAGGCACGGGGTGGGCCAGTGCCCCACAAAGTCAGCCCCTCACATGAGGCCCCAGTCCCTGGCTGCATTCGCATCTCACCAGTTTGGGGTGGGACGGGGGAGCCCCCGCACCCCGGCAGGTTCCCAGCAGCATCCATGTCACCCCAACCTTACCCTCCTACCGGCTAGTGGCTGCACCCCCACCCCCACAGGTCTCCTCCTGCTCAGCGGGGGCTCCAGGGGGTGCCGGGGCTGAACTGGCCCCAGAGCTGCTGGGCCTTGGTGGGGAGGCAGGACGGTCCGGGCCAAACCTCGGCCTCAAGGGAGGACTGGCCCTCGAGCGTGGTGAGAGTTGGCGCATGCCCGGCTGCTCCGTGCTCCTTGCCCCTCGCTCCACGGACCCCTGCACCCCGGCCTGGCCTCAGCACAGGGACGGCTGCCGTGCCCCTCCCTGTGTGCAGCCGGCTGGCGCTGCTTTCCTTCTCCGGAGCCCCTTCCCAGGTACCCTTGCTTGCTGGTCCCGAGCTCTCCGCAGGTCGGCCCCCACGCCCCTGACCCCACGACGGCCCCCCGGGTCCAGATCCTGTCACTTCTCACATGCTGTCCCCATCCTATGTGGCTCACAGTGCCTGATCCGGGGCACGTGACCCTGGCCTGACCCACCCCCCAACTACAGCCCAGAGACCCCGAGAAGGGTGGGCTTTGAGGGGCTGCCCAGCCCAGCTGCTGGGGTCGCGTACCCAGACGCACCCCAGGTACTACAGGTACTACAGTACCTCAGAGTGGCGCCTCCTCACTGAGGGGGCCCCAGGATTTCCAGTAGGTGGGTGGCAGGCTGCCCGCCAGCTGGCACACGGAGCCTCTGGCACTGGCATGTGGGAAGGGTCCCAGCAGGCAGGGAGGCAGCTCACCCAACTCTGGGCCTAAGGCCAAGGTCCAGGGGAGCTCAGGGCCAGATGCTGCCTAAGCCCCTGTCCACCTTGGCCTGGCCTGCCCTGCTGCTCCCCTTACTGCACAACAGCTGCCCGACAGAGAAGGGCGACAGGCAGGGGCTCAGCTCTGCCATGGAGAATGCGGGAGCCCCAGGGACCCCGAATGCTGCCTGCCCCTGTCAACGCGGGAAGACCAAGGCGTCCTGGCATGGGGGTAGGTGGGCAGGCCACTCGCTGCGGCATTGGCCATGGTGCCAGGAGTGGTGGTCGCCCGCGGGCCTGCAAGGAGCCAGGCACAAGGGTGAGACAGAGGCAAGACAAGGGTGAGACACGCAGAGGGACCGGGGGGCTCGGCGTAGGTGTGCAGGCCCTGGCTGTTGCGGGCAGGGTGCTCCAGAGACGCTGGCTGTTAGCTCTCTGCGGGCGGTCCGGCCGGACGTCCGCTCCTGGTCACCGGCAGTCTCGGCATTGCAGCCCAGGCGAGAGGTGCGAGGCGGGGTAATGGGCTCTGGGTCTCTGGCCGGGACTTGGATGGCTGAGATGCGAGTGCTGGGGGCCGTGGGGCCAAAGTCTGTGCTCTTGACCACCACCAGCGCCACTCCTCGTGTGGGGAGATGGACAGAGATCCCAGCCACCCGGGTGCACAGGCCGGGCCGAGTGTGGGAGAAGGGGCCCGGCAGGGGTGTGCACGCTCCCAGGTTCCAGCTTTGTGGGCGAGGGAGCGCACAGGAGTGAGGATGTGTGGGGCCAGCTGAATCCCTCGCTTGGGGTCATCTCACCTCCCAGAGGGTCATGAACTGCCCTGCCCACTCGGCCCCTGGCCTGAGCATGGGTCTTTGCCCCCACAGGCTTAGCAGGTACCTGGAGCTCAGCCCAGTCAGGACCTTCCGGGTCCTGATCTTCCCCACCAGGTCAGCACCCTGGGCTCAGTGCCATCGTGCTGTTCGTTGCTCCACGGCAGGCTGGAGGTGGGGTCCCGGCTGTGGGGCTGCTTGTTCCTGAGGGGGGCTGTGCCGAGCAGCCAAGAGAGAGGAGGAGTTCCGGTCTCTGGGAGGCTTGGCTCCAGACTCTGGGTTGTCAGCGGGGACTGGGGGAGCCATGGTGTGTATGCTCCTGCCCGGCCCTTACACCTGGGCTCTCCCCGGGGGCTCCCACTGGTGGGACTGGCTGTCAGAGCCCGCCCGTGACCTTGGCCTCTGTCTCTCTGATCCCCCACGCCCCTCAATGATGGCCACCCACTTCAGAGCCCAGGATCCCCAAGGTCCAGCCGTGGGGAGGTAACATTAACAGGGCCCCTGAGGATGGGTCCCCACTCGTCTGTTCTCCATCAGCAAAGCCCAGTGGTAAGCCGGGTAGGGAGCTCCACTCCGCTCTGGGGCTCCGAAGCAGTCCAGCGCCAGACTCGTGGCCCCCTTCACTGTAGGAGAAAGGGGAGGCCCCCGGGAGGACGCTGGGCCAAGGCCAGCCCCACTGCAAGGGCAGCTAGTCACTGGGCTTCCTTCAGCAGGTGGGAAGGGGTGCGGCCGGCCGGGTGAGGCGTTGCCATAGTGACTGGGCACCACTTCCCAACAGCTTCAGAACAAACACCTGGTTTTATTTTCAGTCCCGGGAAGGGGTGGACCCTGACCGGCCTGGCACTCTCCCGACCAGGCTCCCCAGGCCTCGCGCCCCCACGTTCACCCTGGGAGTGCTGGCTGACAGCCCGTTTTCACAGATGAGGGCGGTGAGGGCTCACAGGAAAGATCTGCTCGGGTCCTGGGTCAGGACCTTCCTCCTTGTCTCCTTAGAGCAAACGAGGACTGACCCAGTTAGGCCCAGCCAGTCCGAGGTGGGGTTATTTCAGGTGTCGCAAGGGAGAGTGTGGCTCAAGGCCTCCCGAGGGCGTGCTGTCCCCTCCCTCCCTGAACAAAGGACCCGCTAGGAACGCTCTGGAAGGACTGTCCAGTTCCCTTACCCCAGAGCCCACTCACCAGTCCAGACCCCAGTCCAGTGCCCCGCCCAGCCTGACCCACAGGACCAACAAGGCCTACGCCTGGGGAGTCAGGAAGAGCTCTTCACGAGAGGTAGACCACCAAGTGGGTCTTGAAGGATGAATAGGAGTTTTCAGGCGAGGATTCTGCCTATCAACCTACAGTTGGAGCCGCAGGGCTCTGGTCTCTCTTTGGGTGTGAGTGGTGAGTGCACGGGGCTGCTTCTCTGCCTGTGCCCTCCTGGCCTGTGGGGGATGGTGGGGCTGAGTGGGGAACAAGGGGCCGGCCCACACATAGTGGGCCTGGGTGGTCACTTGTCTGGCAAGTGGTCTGGTCCTGCTGTTCCCAATGGGGAGAGGAGGCGTCGGGGGGAGGTCACACAGCCACAGGCAGAGAGGATCTGGGTGAGCTTGGGACTTCAGCTGCAGGGCCCGGGGTCCCTGCAACCACATGAGGGCTGACCTCCATCTAGCTGCACAGCCAGCCTGCTGCCCCTGACCTCAGCCTCCCTGGAGGCCTCCCGAGGATGCGGAGTTGGAGCTGGGGTACCGTGGAGGGGCAGCTGGGTCCCAAAGTCTCCTCAGACCCTCTCCTCCTTGGTCAGCATTACAACCCGCATCCCAGGAGCCCACGGGCCAGACTTGCAGCCCCGAGAGCCTTTGGGATGGCAAAGCATGGGACCACAGGAGCCGAGGGGCCGCCTGGTCAGAGGCCAGTGGGAGGGGCGTCCCCAACCCTAAATTTCTGAGTCCTTCAGTCCTGCTCTCGTAAGGCCAGGGCAGCCTCACCTGACCTCTCACCCCCAGCCCTGGGGCAGCCCCCAGCTCTCACACCAGCCCAGCTGTGCCTCGGGCACCTCCTTCTCCTCCTAGAGCCTGCATCCACATCTGTGAAATGGACCTGAAGCCAAGGCTCAGGGTGGCTGTGAGCGGCGTCTGACAGGAAGTGCTCAGTAAATGACCTGCTCTGTGAACAGAGACATGCAGGGAGCCGCCCAAGGACACACAGCCATGAGAAGCAGGGCCCGGCTTCCGTGGGCCCTGGGCCTGCCGCCTGGCCACCCCCACCAGCCCCTGCACGCTCTGTTTACCAGGGGTTGGGCAGGCCAGGCCTCATTACAAGGGGCTCCTATAAACGGCGTGAGGAGGATTAATAATGTATTTATAACACATCGTCGCGGTAGCCGAAAATGATCTATAAATGTGCGGTAAATGTTTTATAATGTTTTTGTAACCCGTTATAAATGATAAATGGCAGACTATGGATGCTGGATCAAATATTTATAACGCATTGTGTGCGACGTTGGGCTGCTACAGTTCAGGAAAGCCATTAATAATAAAGTGGATGGAAATGGAGAAGTTACCGACATGCCCAGCAAAGCCATTTATAATGAAATGTAAAATTTGGCTGTCGGAAGCAACCGACGAGCCCTCGTCGAAGCACTGGCCAGGCTCTCCCGGAGCCCAGGAAAGGAGCAGGGTCATGAATTATTTGTGAGGTGTTCCGACGCGAATGTGTACCACCCATAGCACGCCATATAAATATGCTATTAATATACCCCAGGTGGCATGCATTATTCATTGGGCCTAATTAATTAATGGGTGGCCCCTGAAAATGGGGTGTCACGGCTTCCAGCTCCCTCTCCTGCCCGGGCCGCAGGCACAGCATTGGCGTCCCCAGCAGTCTGGGTGAAGCTGCGGCCGACCTGACTGTGGCCTTGGGAACTGGGGGACGAAGGACATCCCTGAGGTTCTGCAGTGAGGCCAGTGTGACCCCCCAAATGTCCTTCCTGTGTAGGCCACGCACAAGCGGGCTGTGGTCCACTCCGGGGGCACTTGGCCCAGCTCGCCCTGCCAGGTGTCCATCTCCTACAACCATGACTGCTGTGGCCCATGGCCCGGGCAGGAAACCATATCTCCAGCAGTCACCCGTGGTGCCATTGTCCCTAAACGCCCGAGGATGAGAGGCCGTGTCTTACCAGGAATAAGAGGAAGCCCCAGAAGTGGGGAAGCTTTCACAAGGTCCCAGGGCGAACTGGTGTCTGAGCAAGACACCCACTTGGCCCACACGTCTGATACCAAGCCGCATCTTCGGAGGGAGCCAGGGCCCCCACTTCTGTTCTGTGGGTCTCTGTGGGCACCCCTGTGCAGTGTGGCTGCTCCCATGGGCACCCTGGTGTACCGCAGGACATAAAGGCTCTGAGAAGCCCCGCAGAGAAAGCAGCAGGGCCAGGACACCTCCCTTTGATCTCGAGCCCCCTCCTTGGTCCCCCCAGCCATTGCCTCTCTCCTGGTTTCTCCTCTCTGCCTCAGAGGCTTAAGGTGCTGCTGTTCCCGCTTGGCCCATCAGTCCTGGGTCAAATTAGTTACTCCGGGTGGAATCCAGTTGACAAGTCTGCGGGTCCCAGCCCACCACTGGGACTCTTCCTTGGGCCCAGTGACCAATGCCTCCTCCAGAAACCAAACTGACACACCAGCTGTGGCTAGCTTTGGGATGGAGATTAAGAATGCCTCTGTCCCTGTCCCTCCCCTTCCTCCCAGAATAGGCCCCCATCATCACTAAGAGGGGCAGAATATTCTGGAAGCAGGTGGTGGGGGAACTGATGTTGTCTGGCCTGGAAGTCCTGCCCCCAACACCAGGGTGACCACGCAGGCAGGACGCCAGGACGCCAGCCTGTGCTGATCCACGGTCCTCAGGTCCTTGCCCCACACTGGGGCTGGGGCTTCTCCAGGCTGGGTCCTACCTGCTAGTCAGGTAGTCCCTTCTCTTCTTGGAACCTCAGTTTCTTGGGCTACTTCTTCTCCTTCTCCTTCCTCTTCCTCTTCTTCTTCTTCTTCTTCTTCTACTTCTTCTTCTTCTTCTTCTACTTCTTCTTCTTCTTCTTTTTGCTTAAAAGCAGGGCTTGAACTCAACCCTGAGATCAAGACCTGAGTTGAGGAGCACTTAAAGATAAAAATCTTAGAAAAAAAAAAAGTCAGACCCTTAAACACCTGAGCCACCCAGGTGCCCCGATCAACCCACTTTTAAAGGATGGCTGTGTTAAAAGGGGAAATGGGTGTGAAACTGACAGACTGGAGTAGGGGGCCTGGCGGCCCTGCCCCCTTCTCCCCAGTTTCTCTGTGCGAGCTGCCCTCGCCTTCTGTATTCCTCAGACCCATCATTACTGCCTCAGGGCCTTTGCACACACCCTTCCTTCTGCCTGGGAAAGTGTTTCCTGCTCTCTCTCTGTGGATCCTTCAGGTCTCAGTTCCCACGCTCCCCCATCAGGGACACCCCCTGCCACCTTCTGAACCAAGGATCCTTCTTCTGCCATTGAGTGAATGGCACCCCGTGAGCCCTTGGGATGCCATACCGGGGCACTTTTTTTTTAATGATTTTATGTATTTGACAGACAGAGATCACAAGTAGGCAGAGAGAGAGGAAAGGAAGCAGGCTCCCTGCTGAGCAGAGAGCCCGATGTGGGGTTCGATCCCAGGACTCTGGGATCATGACCTGAGCCGAAGGCAGAGGCTCTAACCCACTGAGCCACCCAGGCGGCTAGGGGCACCTAGGGGGCTAGGGGCACTTTTACCTTTGCTTGTGAATGCGTCATGGGAGGGGAAAGCCAGCTGGTCGTGCCAGCAAAGTGCTCCTAGCTGAGCCCAGTGCGTGTCCCTGTCTCACTTGCCCAGAGGCCCACATAGCCGTCTCTGGTCAGTGAGGCCTCAGCCTTTACCTGCCTGTCCTGTGCACCTGGCTAGCAGACCAGGCAGGATGGGGAGTGGAGTCTGCGTGTGTGCCTGCCCCCTCTGTTAGCCGGAACTCAACCCCGCGGCCCCACTGTCCTGCAGGAGACGCTAGAAGAGTGAGCCCAGCAGAGGAAAGCATGAATGTGGAGGTCCAGAGGCAGGACTGCGAGCTTGGGCGGGGGTGGGGGGGGGGGGCACAGCTGTGGGAGGAGAGGCAGAGAGGCCCCGGTGGGGAGGAGGGGAGGATGGCTGCTCTGATGGCTAGAGGGACAGCACCTTCCTGGGGAGCAGAGGAGACTTTGAGCACGCTCTCACTCGCACTGTTCCAGATTTTAGGTCGAGAATACACTGTAGGTGGTAAAGCTGATGCAGAGGCAGGGTCAGAAGTTTCCGGTGGGGGGCGCCTGGGTGGCTCAGTGGGTTAAGCCTCTGCCTTCGGCTCAGGTCATGGTCCCAGGGTCCTGGGATGGAGCCCTGCATCGGGTTCTCTGCTCAGCGGGGAGCCTGCTTCCCCTCTCTCTCTGCCTGCCTCTCTGCCTACTTGTGATCTCCGTCTGTCAAATACATAAATAAAATTAAAAAAAAAAAAGAAGAAGAAGAAGAAGAAGTTTCTGGTGGAATCAAGCTCAGACCAGGTGGTGGCGGTGGAGGGGGTGGTCATGGTTGGTTTTCTGCAGGACTACATTTGGCCATGGAGCAGACAAGAAGGAGCCATTAACCACTGTGTGGCCAGCTGTGGGTAGGGCCTGGTTGGGGTCCTGGAGGAGGGGCTGAGTTCAGGGGATCAGCAGGGAAGAGGCTCTGAGGCCAGAAAGGGGGGGGCAGGCGTGATAAGGACCAGGAGATATGACGGGGCCTGAACTTTATTCGGAGTGCTGCAGAGGCCAGGCAGGAAACTGCTTGTCCAGTTGGCTTTCTAGAAATCTCCCTTGGCTGCTGGGGAGGAATGGGCTATGGTGGCTGGAGGGGACAGTAGGGGGAAGTGGGAGGATTGGGGGTACCCTGGCTTGGAGGTCCTGGAAGGGAGCAGGGTCAATGGAAGGACATGACATGCTCATGGGGACCCCACCACAAATACTGCTCTCTCAGTCACTGTCCCTAGAGGAAGCTACGTGTGACCAGCAGGGGCAAGAATGTATCTTAAACCCCTGGGACCGGAGATCCAGCCATTCCCCACTTTCCCTTCTGAGGGAGGTGGGCCTCCAGCCATGTGTGTGTCTCTTGTGAGTCCCTGTGTTCACCCCCTTCCCTCCCCCCAGGCCTCTCCCTTCCTCCCTGGCTTTTCCAGTTCTCCTAACTGCTGCCCTGGGGGGGCAGGAAAACCCAGTTGGTTCCTCGTTCCAGGACCAGCTACCAGCCTGGCTAAACTGGCATGGCACTGTCCTTTGTCCTCCTGCTGGGAAACCCCCAGCAGGTCAGGGCAGTGGTCATTGTCAGCCTTGATCCCAGGTCTGGGGGCTCCCTGTCTAGCACCCGCTTGCATGTCGCCTGTGATGGGGAGCTCACCACCCACACACAGGCCTCACTCGCATTGCTGGGCAGCTGGATGTCCACCCGGCAGGACCCAGCTGCAGTAAAGAGCTGGAATGCCATGTCCTGGCTCTGGCCTGGAAAGCCATGGATTTTGCTCCTTCAGGTGGGCACAGAGAAGCTACCCCTTAGCCCTGCCAGGGACCAATCATGGGGAAACACCTTCCTTCCTGTGGGCCTCGTCTGGACAAGCCTTGGAGCTGGGGGGCCGGGAAGGTGAGGTCATCTTCCATTTCTGGCATCAGTGTTTCTGGCTGTCCAGCAGCCTGGCCTCAGCCAGGGCTCCATGAGAATGAGGAATGAGAATGAGGAAGCCGCCTAGGTAACTGGGAGTCCCACAGGAGGTGCGTCTCCCCCATGACTTCTGTCCCAGATGCTCTGGGTGGAAAAGCAGGACACAATGGATCAGCATGAACTGCGAGGGTCGCAGAGCCCCGGGAAAAGCCCCGGGAAAAGCCCCATGGACAGGCCCAGAGTGGGGAGACTCCTGGAGGGCATGACCTCCCCCCCCACAGTGGCGGGGGTGGGGGGTGGGGGGGTGGGGGGGGTGGGGGCAGGCGGGGACCTCGCCCCCTTGCCAGCCTCAGAGCCCTGGGCTGTAACCTGAGAGGCGAGATTACCGCCTAGCCTGGTCCCCCCCCCCCCCCCCCCCCCCCCCCCCCGCCAGCGTGAGCACCGGGAGGAAAAGCCTCTGAAAGCCCAGGAAACTGAGGGGCGTTCCCGTGCTGGGGGGCTCAGGGGAGGCCTCCCTGGGGTCAAGAGTGCTCAAGGTCAAAGGCAAGCTGGGCCCTCCAACACTTCCTAGCCTGTTTCCCCGTCTGTAGAGCGGCTTTGTCCCTGACTTCTCCACGATGGTTGGTGGGAGGGCGTTTAAAAGAAAGTCCAGGGGGCACCTGGGTGGCTCAGTGGGTTAAAGCCTCTGCCTTCAGCTCAGGTCATGATCCCAGAGTCCTGGGATCGAGCCCCATATCGGGCTCTCTGCTCAGCAGGGAGCCTGCTTCCCCTCCTTCTCTCTCTGCCTGCCTCTCTGCCTACTTGTAATCTCTGTCTATCAAATTAAAAAAAAGAAAAAAAATCTTAAAAAAGAAAAAAAAAAAAAAAAAAGACAAGAAAGTCCCGAAGCCGCCCAAGAGCAGTGGAGGTCCGAGGGGCTCCTAGGCCAGGTGGGGTGGGCGTGGCTAGGGCGGGGGCGGGCCCTGGAGAGGGCGCGGTCGGCCTAAAGTGAGCCTGGAGGGAGCGGACCCTAGGGGCCGTGGCCCTTCCCTGGAGGCGGGGCCACTCGGGGGCGGGCCCCTCAAGGGGGCGGGGCCTCTCGGAGGCAGGCTCCGGCCGCGCTCCCGCCGGCGGCGAGGCTCAGGCTCGCAGTCGTTTCGGGGCTCCGGCAGGGATCCGGCAGGGTTCCGGCTGGGCTCGGGCGGCGGTCGGCGCCGGGGGTCGGCGCGGGGAGTTGGCGGTCGGCCCGGGCAGCGGCCCGCGACTCCGGGAGGCTCAGTCGGAGCCCCGCCGCAGCCGGGGCGCGCGCCGCTGCCCGCATGGCCGCCACCAAGGCGCTGCAGCAGTGGTGCCGGCAGCAGTGCGAGGGCTACCGGGACGTGAACATCACCAACATGACCACGTCGTTCCGCGACGGCCTGGCCTTCTGCGCCATCCTGCACCGCCACCGGCCCGACCTCCTGTGAGTGCACCGCAGGCGGGGAAACTGAGGCTGGGGCCTGTGGCGCCGCCGGGCGGGGCGTGTGTGCGGAACCGCGCGATGGGCGGCGCGGAGCGGGGTCCCTGCGGTCACGACCCGCCCGGTGGCCTCAGTTTGCCCGTCCACCGAGTGGAGCTGGGTTGGAGCCAGGCCGGCCGCCCCCGCTGGCTTAGTCAGTCCGTGAGTCAGGCCGGGCTCCGACACAGCCACTCGGCCCACCCCGCGGGTTCCCTGGGAGAGGGCTGGCAGGGCTGCCCTTCTGCATGCCCCCCCACCCCAGCGCCTTGCTGCCCAGGGACTTTCCCCCAGATGGAGGGAGCTGTGTCTCTGCCCCAGGGGGTCCAGGCACCTTTAAGAATGCAGCCCAGGGACAGTGTGGGAGAGGGGCGGGCACAGAGCTGAAAGCCCCAGACTTCCTAGTTCTTGTCCCACAGGCCTGCCTGGGCACCCTAGAGTGACAGGTATGAGGTAGAGGCTGAGCCCCTATCCCTGGGAGACAAGAAACATGGGCAGGGGAAGGGACTAGGGCGACTGCCCCAGGAGGTTCTTGGAGTTGGTGGCTCGCAGGCTGGATCTTGTCCCCACGTCTGTCACGAACAGCATTGCTGAGTGACTGGGACCTGGCTTGCTGGGGCAGAGGTCTGTGTGATGATGGCCTGGCCCCCGACTCAGGTGAACTAGAGATGGGTAAAGATCCAGGGGAGGGTTTCTGGACTGGGGGCACCAGGGCTCAGGAAGAGTGTCCTCAGAAGTCCACCTGCCTTCTGGAAGAAGCATGATGTTCAAAAGCATTCTGAGACGCCGTGGCTGGATCCAGGGGTAGGCTGGGGTGTGTGTTTGCCAGGGAGGTCTTGGGGCTGGGAGAGGCCAGAGACAGTACCTCCGTGAGGCCCCTGTCTGCCCAGACGGGGGGAACTGAGGTCTAGAGGCCAGACAGCCTGCTGAGGGCACAGAGCACAGAGCCGGGGCTGGCCCTCGGGGCCCCTCCCTTGCACTCAGAGGTACTCTGTACTCTCAGGCACTCTACAGGGAAGCTCGTCTTGACAAAGGCCTGCACGTACTTCCTGCTCCTGCCCCAGGTTGTGAAATGCATTGCTGGAGCCTCCTGGGGACGCCCCATGTGGCATTTAGGCAGCAGCTTCTGTCCCTTGCCCAGGGGTGCACCTCAGTCATGCCTGGAAGCAGGGGTGTTGGGCAGAGTGGGCTTCCACAGTGAAAACCCTAAGCTGAGCTTTGATGGGGAGGAGGGCTAAGGGTGGGACCCGGACAGGCGGAGCCCCCCAGGGAGCATGCAGGGTCCGAGGTGAGGCAGCTGGGACCGAGCAGCAGGAGAAATCCACGGTTATAGGCAAATGGGGTATGGCCGTCTCTGAGCCAGCAGCCTCAGGACGACACTGTGGGTGTCACTGGAGACTTAGGGCTTTTCCAAGCCCTGGACCTTCTGTCTGCTCTTTGCTCTGCTGGAGTAGAGGCCCCCCTGTGGGTGTGTGGGTGCGTATGTGGCGCCTGAGCCTGTCCCAGCAGGCACTGCCCAAGCGCGAGCACAGGTGTGCACATATGGGTGTGTACCGTGCTGGCACAAGCAGGCGTCAAGCAACTGGTTCTTTAACCGTTAATGAGTGCCTGCTGTGTACTCAGCACTGCAAACTGAAGAAGGTGGACTTGGCCCCTGCCTCAGGGAGTGACATCAAGGGCATCAGTTATCTCATTTACTGCTGACTTGGATTTTGTCCATCTGCCACCACTGCCCTTTAGGTCCAAAAGGGTGGGGATGTCTTTTTTGGTCACTGCCTGCCCTCAGTGCCTGGAACTGTGTCTGGCCCCTGCCGGGTGCCTGGTGGATAGGAGCACATAGCTGGAGAGCTACAGATAAGGGCGTGCACTTGGGGCTCCGTAGGGACAGTAGGGGTTTGGGAAGTGTCATGGCAAGGTTGGGGCTCTGCAGGTGCCTGTGTGCGGGGGCGGGGGGGAAGAGGCCATGTGACCATGGAGGCCGAGACTGAGTGATGGGACTGCAAGCCAGGGAACGCCTGGAGCCCATGGGGAGGTACAAGGAACAGATGTTCCCCGCGAGCCTCCGGAAGGAGCACGGCCCTGCCGGTGCCTTGATGTTGGACTTCTGGCCTCCGGAACTGGGAGGGAGTGGGTTTCTGTTTGTGGTCACTGGTAGAACGTTAGTAGTTTTTGATGCGTTGCGGGTGCTGGAGGGCTGGTGGAACGCTGTGCATGTACTTGGCGCTGTGTACATGCTGAGTATGGGTACACATGTGTCCTTTGTTGTGCCCTACGCACCCCTCCCCCACCCCAGTCCCTGTGCGCCCCCTCCACCGAGGGGTGCGGGGAGGGGAGGAAGTACGCAGTAAGGAGTAGTCCAGGATGCTGTGTCTAGGAGGACGCCTCCAAGGCCAGACTGAACGAGACCCTTCCCCCCATGCTCCCCGTCCTTCAGAAGCCTTCTGGCTACAGGAGAGTGGACATCCGGCTCTGTGTCCTCTGACTTGGCCACCAGGAAGTCCTTCCCTGCGCCCCATCTCCAGCCTTCCTGCTACACCAGAGCCGTTTCCTCCCGCGGTTTCCTGGGGAACAGCTGTGAAGGAGCCCGGGCGCTGAGCCGGACCGGTGGTGGTCAGCTGCCCGACGCTACAGCTCCGCTCCTGCGGCCTGGCTCCGGGAGGCACGTGTGACATGCTGGTGGCCCGCAGGGACCCCGGGAGGCAGGCGTACCCGAGATACCTCACCGGAGCTGGCCGGGCAGTAGCAGCCAGGGCCCCTCTCTGGTCAGCTTGCCCCAGAGTGCTAGGCTTTCTCAGGTGGGCCTCCAGAGTGCCCGCCTGCAGTCCATGTCCCCAGGGACGCCACCTCAGCCAAGCAGCCAGGTAAACGCCAGAGCCACCCAGAACAAACGGCCCCTTCCTGCCTCGGGAGGTAGACCTGTCAGGGCTGGAGCGGGCGGCTGGGCTCCTTCCCCTTCTGGGCTGACCAGGGGTGGCTGTGGTTTTCGGGGGAGATGCAGGAGGTGGGGGTGGCGGCTGCCACCAGGAAGAGGGGGAAGGAGGCCTTTCCAGCCCCTCGGTCCTGAGGTGGGGGGACCTGATATTTCTCCAGGTCCCTCCGGCTCGGAAGGCCCATGTCAGGACTGGAGCAGAGCCGGTGGGGGGGACAGTGACTCCCCGGCCGCAGCGGGGCTCCCTGAGATGTGCGTTGAGACTCGCACGGAGTCCGGAGTCCGGAGAGCCCCCGCCCAGATGCTTGGAGACAGCACTGTTTCCCTTCCTGGGCCAGAGCAGAGGGTGGGCTGGGCCCAGGCGGCGGGGCTGGCCTCCCCTCCCACACCAGCCTCTCGGCCAGCGGGAAGCTGCCTGGGGACAGAGGCCTTCTGTTCCCCAGCCTGAGGGCCTGCTGCCCAGGCCCCCGCGGCCTCCTTCTGGCCAGACTCTCCAGGATGGACCCAGGAGGAGCTGCCAGCCCACCTCCTTGGGGCCACCCGGGGCCAGTGACCTGTGATACCCGCCTCAGGCCACCACAGAAGCCCCAGGGCTGACTCTTGGCCGGGCCCTGCCCCGGGCCAGGGTCAGGGTCAGGGTCTGCTCTGGCCTGGGAGAGGCCTGCGGCTGAGCAGTGAGGCTGAATGGTCTCACTTGTCCACCAGGTGCAAGGAGGTGGGGCCCTGGGCCCTGCACCAACTGAGACCCTTCTCCCTGCCTCGGGCCTCTGGCGCCTGTCATGTCCCATTCCTCCCCATGCTGTCCATCCTGCCGAGGTCTGTGCTCGCGTCTGCCCGGTGCCTCCCTCCCCTTCTGCCGTGCGGCCTCAGTCTTGTCTCTGTCCCTCTCCATCTCTGTGTGTTTGTCTCTGTGTCTCCCCTTCCTCTCCTCTCCCCTTCCCTGTGGGATTAACTCCAGATGGACTGGGGGTGCCTGGAAAAGGCGCCTTCCCTTCGGTCAGCCCCTCCCAGCCCAGCGCCCACCCCCTGCGTGGCTGCGTTTTGTTCCGGGAAATAAACAGCGTGAGGTCAGCTCTCCAGGAATTCGGAAGGGGGTACGCATTCCTCAGAGCCCCGAAAGCGTGGGGGCAGGAGGCGGGCTGGCGCAACAGTGTGAGGTCAACAGTCGTGGTCAGCTGTGGCCGGCGGCGGGGGGCCGTGCCCTGGCTCCCGTGGCCAGGCCAGGGCTGGGCCCACGCCGGCGCCCGGCTGACGGCAGACCAGTCAGCGGCCACGGGACACACGAAGAGACCCAACGAGTCCGTTCGCTGGCCGATGTCGAAAGAATAGATGGACGCCCCAGAAGTCCCCTGGCTCGGGGAGCCTGGGAACTAATTCATCAGCCAGTGTGTGCAGAGCCCCAGGCACCTGGGAGTCGTACCAGAACGGAACTGAATTTAAATGACAGGAATTTGACTAAAACACGATCTAACCGGGGTAGAAGGGGTGGGGGTGCTCTGGGCCGCAGCCGCCTTACCGACGGTCAGCCAGCACGGCCCCTGAGGGCGCAGCTCATGCCTTTTGGTCCAGCAAGGCCTTATATGCCACCTTCCCACCTCTCGGAGGGTTGGCCGAAGCCGGGCTGGCTGGCTGTCAGGCCTGCTCCACGAGACACCACACATGGGGCGGCTGGAACAGACGTGTGTCCTCTGAGTCAGGAGCCAGGAGGTGGGCCCCTCCGGAGGCTCTGGGCCTCCCCCCTGGGCTGGTAGAGGGTCGGCTCCCCTCTGTGTGCGTCCGGGACCTGATTTCCCTTTTTATAAGGACGCCAGTCTTTCTGGATTAGGGCCCACTGTCATGACCTCCTTTGAATGGGGTTCTGTCAGTAAAGAAGATCCTGTTTCCAAAGGTCACGTTTTGAGGTCCTGGGGCGGGGGTTACTCTCCAGCAGATCATTGTGGGGGGCCCAGTTCTGCCAGTCCCCGCCAGAGTCCCTGATGGCGGAGAGCTGGTCCTGTCGGACTTCCTGGCAGGGACGGGTGTGGCTTCTCCTTGGCACTCTCTGAAGGGTTTGCTGGGCAACTCAGTCCGGAGATTTCTGCCAGAGCTCCGGGCCAGGCGGCCCTCAGGGACAAAGGCAACGCTGACCAAGGCCCCTGCTGTGGGGGTGTGAGCTCACACGGCCACCAGCCAGAGGCAGAGAAGAGTCCGCTGGGGCCCTGCGGGGTGCCTCTGGGGAGGGGCCATGGAGGGTGCATCAGGCAGGGCCAGTGTGTGTCCCACGGAGGGGGCAGTGTGGGCCGAGCTCAGGAGGCTGGGAGGGCAAGACCCTGGGCAGAGAGCTTGCTTCAGGAAGGGTGCGGTGGCCGTGAGACTGGCCTGGGGAGTCTGGGCCGGCTGTGGAGGCCTTGAGGGCCCAGGGTCCTGGGGGCAGGGTGGTCCTTGACCTTGAGTGGAAGGGCCATGGGGCAGGCTCCGACCTGCCCATCTTGGCGCCTGCTCAGCGGGGCCGGCACCACCTCGGTGAGGTGCTCTCTTGGGGTCTGGGCGAAGCGATGCCCCCCTCCCTGCATTCCGCCAGGCGAGCTGCTGCGCCCCCTCCCCACGGCAGATGCAGGGGCCGGGGCCTCCTTCCCCCGCGTGTTTGCAGACAAAACAGACCTTGTTATCCTGCCCTCCCACCACCGGGGCATCTTGCTGAGGACACGGCCGTGTGGGTCAGTGACCCGGGGCAGTTCTGGAAAAGAGATTGAACTTTCAAAGGGATGGGATGGCAGAGGGAGGGGGGCCGTGGACGGAGGCCCTGGCTGCCGAGAGCCCCCTGGGCGACGGGTAGAGACGGGCCCCTCCGTGTGCTGTGGACACTGGTGGGACAGACGCCGGGTGAGCTGCGTGTGGCTGCGCTGAAGAACCAGGAGGGTGCCGCGCCCGCCCCTCTGGCCCTTTGTCCTCCTGGAGACAGAGCTGCCGCCATCTTGTCCCATGCACAAAAGCACCGTCTGTGCTCATGGGGTGGTCTTAGCATCTGGAACACGTTACCTGGGGGGTGGTCCGAGCGGACGGCGAGTGCTCCCTGAAGCCGGGCAGGGCGATGGACGCGGGGCTGGAGGCTGGCGGGGGCCTCCTTGGAGGAAAGTGGGCGCACGGCAGGCTCGTCCCCTCCCTGCCGCACCCGCTGCAGCCAGACCCCCCAGTTCCCGTCAGAAGCTGCCATCCTCCTCCCAGACGGGGACACTAAGGCCTTAGAGAGAGAGGAGAGGGCTCCCCCAGGGTCCAACAGTGCAGGTCAGGATGCAGCTCCCAGACTGAGCCCTTCCCCATGCTGCGGGGCTTCCAGAACCGTCCAGCACGTACTGAAGGGGCTGAGCTGCAGCGGAGGCCCCGCCAGTGGGTATCTGAATGGCCTGTGTCAGGACGGGCGGCTGCTGGGCCGGCCATATTTCCTGCTTGGAGCCACCTTGCAGGGGGGCAACGAGCTGAGGTGTGCCCGTGTTGGGCGGGGGGCACGGAGTCCTGTCCAGGCTGGGCCTGGCACCTCGGACATTCAGCACCCCTGAGGTCAGGTTTTGGCAGTGCCCTGACTAGTGGGCAGTGTGGAGCTCCGTCCCCCACTGCCTCTTATGTCCACCCCCTGCTCTCACCCCTGGGACACGGGCCTCCGGTGACCCACGAGGCCCACAGGCTTCTGGGAGTTTGGAAGCAGCCCACTCAGACGTGTGCTTGGCTGTGCTGCCCAGGCTGGTGCCTTTGTCTTGACCAGAGGTGCCTCTGAGAGGACAGGGCTCTGCGGTGGGTCCTGCCTTGGCTGTGGCCCTTCCCCACCCTGTGGGGACCCGCTGCTTGGAGCATGCTGGTCAGCCTGGTCGCCCAGGTGCCGACCAGTATTGCTGAGCCTGGAGCAGGGCCAGCTCTGCCCGCTTGGGGTGCTGGGTGACCTCGTGCCTCAGTCTCCCTCCCTGAGCTACTTTGGACACCTGTCTTTCTCTCCTCCAGAGACTTCAATGCTCTCAGGAAGGAAAACATTTATGAGAACAACAAACTGGTGAGTGCCCCATTTCTCCAGTGTTCCCTGCACTGTTTACCCAGGTCCCAGATCCCCTCGGGCACCCCCAGGGCAGCTGTGGGAGCTGCGGGCCTAGCAGGTGAGCACCTGGTGGCCAGAGATGCGCTGCTGAGCTCCGCAGCCGTCCTGAGCCAGGTCACCCTACCCCAGAAATACAGCCTCTGGTCTGGTACCCCGGACCTCCTGGTCACCTTCTTCCTGTGGGGGAAGGCAGGGGTCGGGAGTGGTTGGGACTCAGTTCCCACCCAAGGCAGACGGAGGCCAGAGATGGCTCTGGGAGGACCAGCCCTGGGGTGGGTCCCGGCGGGCCGGTGGCCCTTCCCCGCCCTGTGGGGACCTGCAGTGCGAGCCCGCCAACCACCTGGCTGCTGGGTCCTGAGCACACTGCCTGCCACACCACCGCCAGACCCTTCCCTGCCTCAGTTTCCTCGCTGCAGAACACGCCCCATTGTCGCCGGAGGCCGTTGCCTAGAGAGCCAGACTCGCGCCCTTCCTCCCAGAGCTGGCTCTCCAGCGGGGTGTCGGACTGGGCTCCGGGGAGGCAAACCCAGGTGTCTGCGACCGACCCTGCCCAGCTCGCGGATGGTTTGCCTTTCAATTTGACTTAATTTAGATAAAATAAAGGACAGATTCACTTCCTCAGCCGCGCTCTCCACGTGTTGCCCTCAGGATGGACAGCTTGGACGGGAGCTCGTCCATCGTGGCAGGAAGTCCTGTAGGGACGTGGTAGCGTGCGCCAGCAGGATGGATTTGCAGGGACAGTGCGGCAGAGCTGGGTGCGGCCTCATGAGGGGACAGGACAGGTCCTGCCCCAGAAAGATGGAGCCCTCTGGACACTTCTGGGAGGGGCGCGCCTGGTGGGGGCTGTTCCCCGGGCAAGGGCGCTGGGCAGGCAGGGACCTGGGTAGTAGGAGAAACAGCGAGGAGGGGCGTGGCGGAGCAGAGTGGGGGCAGGGCTGGAAGAGCGTGGGGGAGGCGGTGGGAGCAGAGTGGGGCTGGCTGAGCGTGGGAAGCGCTTGGCCTCCTCCCCCAGGTCTGCTTTGTGCGAGTGCTCGGGGTCCACAGGAACTGTGTTGACAGCGGGGTGGGCGCAAGGGGGTGATGATGGCCGCAGGAGGAGTCAGATTCTGCATGTATTTTGAAGGGGAGTCAAAGGAGATTTTGAGGCTTTTGGCCTGAGCATGGCAGGAAGGTCACCCCTGGAGCCCTGTTTCGGACACCTGGAGACTGAGGTGTTGCCCTCGGGTGTGGTGTGGCTATATCAGCAGTTAGGGGAAGGGTGCACGTGGGACTCGAGGACCATCAGGTGAGGGACATTTGCAGGCGGGAGACGGCAGGCTGGCCACGGCAGGGACTGGCTCCTGCGTGGCCAGGATATGGTTCCTGTTGTACGGACTGGTCAACTGAGGCTCAGGGAGGTCATGCAGCCTGAGCAGAGCGTGAACCTTGAACCCAGAGCTGTCTGGGCTCGAGCGGGTTTCTGGCTTCCTGGAGGTGCTGATGGGCTGACGGGGAAGGAGGAGGGGTTGTCCCCCAGCCCACCCATGCCGACCACCCCTTACCAGGCCTTCCGTGTGGCCGAGGAGGAGCTGGGCATCCCAGCCCTGCTGGACGCTGAGGACATGGTGGCCCTGAAGGTGCCTGACCGGCTGAGCATCCTGACCTACGTGTCCCAGTACTACAACTATTTCCACGGACGCTCCCCCAGTGAGTCAGGAGGCCCTCTCCCACCTTGCCTCTGCACAGCCCTCTCGGCCCCCATGACCCCCCCGCCAGCTCAGCACCGGCCGCCAGCGCTGCCCGGTGGGGCAGAAAGTGGGCAGGGAGGCCCTTCTGGTGCCACATGTGTGGGGCTCCCTGAGCTGTGGTCTCCTCCCCGGAGGAGCAAAGCCCCCTCATGCTGCTGCAAGTGATGAGCACGGGTTCAGGCCCTGCAGGCCCCCCACACACCTGTCCACCAAATGGATGCGCCCAGATCCTGCCTCTCCTCACCCTCTCCGTCTCAGTTTGCCCATCTACACGCCTGGAAACTATGCCCACAACTCTTGCCTCAGGCACCTTGGCAGACCCTGTGTGGGCTCCCGGGCCTGGCTCCAGAGGCCGCACCCCCTGCCACCCCATTTGATCCTGACATTTGGCCTTACAGATACCAGGCTGACCCTGGCAAGCCAGGGCCTCCAGGCAGGGCGTGTGGGTGAGGGACAGGCCCGAGGGACTTTATTCCAGCTGCTTTGTGCACCCCAAAGCTCAGCCACTTCCCCTCCCCCCCACATTCCTCATCCAGGCCTCAGAAATCCCCGGAATCACTCTGGGCACAGGACCAGCCCCGCCTTCATCTTTCCACTTTGTGGAGAAACAGAAAAGTTCCACTTCCCTGACCCCAGATTGGGGCTCTCAGAGCCAGAGGGGAGGGCCGTGAGGGAGGCCAGGCCCCCCCCCAGGGAATGTGTGCCCAGTTGCTCTCGGCCACCCCTCCCGCGCCCCCAGACAGCGGGAGCTGCCCTTCCCAGCAGCCCCGGGCTCCCACAGGGGACCTGGACCGGGGTGGCCCCAGATGCTTTCAGAGCCTGACCCTGCTTGTGTCATGGCAGTTGGGGGCATGGCTGGTATCAAGAGACCCTCATCGGAGTCCAGCGAGGAGCCGTCCGGGAAGAAGGCCACATCCCAGCCGGCCAGGCCCTCACCCACTGCAGCCCAGGAACAGCCACTGTCTCCAGCCAACAGAAACCCCACCATCCAGTGGAAGGACGGCAGCTCAGGGGGCCTCCTGCCAAAGACCGTAAGCGCCCCAGCCCCGCCTTCCCTCTGGCTCCTGGCAGAGTGTGACCTCTACACTACCTGGGAGTGGGGTCCTATCCCGCAGTCGGGATAGGATCCCCCCCATTGTACCCATAGGTCACTGAGGCCCAGGGATGTGGTGAAGGCTGCGCACAGCTGGGACCCTGAGGCCCGAACTTTGTGACCTTCTGCCCCTCCCTTGTGGGTGGGCCAGGAAAGAATCCTGGGTGTGTCCTCCCGGCCCGCCCAGGGCCTTAGGGTATCCCCACTTTCAGAGGCGGGGATGAGGCAGGGGATATGCTGTGGTTGGGCGCCCCCTGCTGTTCAGGCCTGCTGTTAGGACTGCTGCCTCCCGTGGCTGCAGGAGCTCGTGAACCTGTCCTCTGTGGCCCCAGACCCCCTATGCTGGGGTTGGGCTGCAGACCCTGAAGTTGAAGTCTGGCCGGCTGGGGCATGGGCCCTCCTGGCAGCGCCTGGCAGGCTGCTCCCCTCGGGGCCTTAGTTGTCTGGTCTGTAAGTGGGATCTTCTCGCCCACTGATGGGGCAGCGGTCAGGAGGGAGGCCTGGGAGGGTGCTCAGAAATGACAGCTGGTACCCTTCCCATGGTCCAGGCCTCGCCGAGCAGCTCAGTCAGCAGCACCTGTGGGGTCTGCGACAAGCACGTGCACCTGGTGCAGCGACACCTGGCCGACGGGAAGCTCTACCACCGGAGCTGCTTCAGGTGGGGCCGGCGCGTGGGCCTCGGCATGTGCGTGTGCTCGTGTGTGGGCGTGTGCTGCGCTGAAAGGCAGTCCCTGCCTTTCAAGTGAGTCCCTGCTACACGGGTGGACGTGGGGCTGCACGAGCATGTGCCCGGGCGTGTGCGTGAGTGGGGCGCGCATGCCCGCCTGGAGTCCTCACGGGTCTGCTTCTGCCCCGCTTCAGGTGTAAGCAGTGCTCCAACACGCTGCACTCTGGGGCCTACAGGCCCACCGGCGAGCCCGGTGTCTTCGTGTGTTCCAGCCATCACCCCGAAGCCACATCCGCAAGCCCCACGTTGCGGGCCCCAGGCCCCCGACAGCCAGGGGCTGTGCCCTCGGACTCCCCGCCACGCAGTGCCCCGTGGAAGGCCCAGGAGGCAAATGGGCTCCGAGACACAGGGCCAAAAGCCAGGCCAGCGGCCCGGGAGCCGGTGGTGGGCAACTCAGCAGCCAAGCGTGTCCCCACTCCAGCTGAGCCTCCGGCCGCCGCCTCCTCCCACGTCCACGCGGGTAGCTCAGCCAGGCCCAGTTTCTCAGTGGGCCTCCAGGGTGGCAAAGCCAGCATGCGTGTGGCCAACAGCTCCCCAGTGGGGTGGTCACCGCTGGTCCAGGACATGGCAGCCGTCAGCCCCCGTCCTGCCCTGATGCCGAGTGCCGCGGACTCTCACCCGGCCACCCCGCAAGGTCCAGTGACCCCCCATGTGGCAGCCCCCCAGACCAAGGTCAGTGTGGGCCCAGCGTCTCCAGTCCCAGCAGACACCCCAGATGGTACCCCATCAGCTTCCAAGATGCAGCAGGCCCGTGAGAGATTCTTCCAGACTCCCGGGGCTACCCCCAGCCCTGGCCTGGCGGGCAGGGCCCCAGCTCCAGCAGATGTGGCTTCTGGGGACAACAGCAGGGAGCAGGCACTCAGCTGCCTCCGGAAGGCCCTTTCCAGGTTCGGGGACAGCGGGGCCCAGCTGCCTGGCAGGTGGGTGAGGGGCTGGGCAGGGTCAGGGACAGCTGAGGAGGGAGGCTTCCAGGCCCTTCCTGGGTGTGCTCTCCAGCCTCAGCTTCCTCATCTGGGAAGTGGGAATAAGACGGGACCCAGAGTGCCCGGTGGTCATCAGGAGGGGACACCATTGTCACTTAGAGCTGTGGTGGTTGGGCTTTCAGGGGCATGGATGCTGTCCCCTGGGGCCTCTATATGGCGCACGTGGAGGACACCCAATGGGGAACTAGAGGATGGGAGAGGTCCCAGTGTCCTTCTGTCTGACCGGGGCAGAGCTCGTCCCCCCACAACTCCCCCAGTGCCTTCTGCACGCTGGACATGGAGCGGGCCCTGATGGATGGAGTGTCCCCGCGGTCATGTGCAGAGGCTACTGGACAGAGCACCGTGCTCTGGGGGCTGAAGCGACGGAACATTGTTCTCTCCCAGTTCTGGAGGCCAGAGGGCCGAACCCAGGGCAGGCAGGGCTGCACTCCCTCCGGGGATGCTGGGGGAGGGGCGTCCTTCCCGCCTCAGCCAGCTCCTGGTGGCCCCGCTTTCCTTGCTTGGGGCCATACCCTCCCTCTCAGCCTCCAGGGTCACCTGAATTTCTCTGTGTCTGTGTCCTCTACTTTTCTGTCTTTTATAAGGACACCCGTCACTGGACTTAGGGTCTCCCTAATCCAGGATGGCCTCATCCATACTTGGTTACGTCTGCTAACACCCGATTTCCCAATAAGGCCATGCTCTGGGCTTCCAAGTGGACGTGAATGTTGGGGCGGGGGAGAAACCGTTCCCCTTGCAACGGTGGCCTAGTGAGTAAGAAAGTTGCCCACCAGGCTGGCTGACCGTGCCACGCCTGCTACCTCGTGTCGCCCCTTATTTTGGGGCAGCATTCTGGCTTAGGGCTGCCCCGGTCACCGTGCACCCAGATGGCGGGGAGAAGCAGGAGGGAGAGACTGGTTTCCTAGGGAGCTTGGGGCACATGGAGGAGCTGCTCTGGTTTGGGGAGGTCCCAGCCCCCTTCCCTGGGCCCTGCTGGGAGCTGGCAGCCCTGCTTCCTGCACACATGTGCCCCAAGAGGGTGCAGGATGGCCGCCGATGGGCCGCCCATGGGGAGGCCTCACACATGTTGCTCAGATGGGGCTCTGGGCGGGTAGTTGGAAGTGGGCGGGGCTGTGGGTGTGGTCCCTCCCCATACCCCGTGCACAGTGTGTTTGGGGGGTGTTTTAATCTCAGCCCATACCCGAGTAAGATGGGAAGGTAATATCCAGGGCCAGAAGTGGGTGCCCTTGGCTAGTCCCTTGGAGGGGCTGTCTGTCCCTGTCAGGAGGGTGGACATTAGGAATCAGCTTCCAGGGGAGGCCAAGGGGTTTCTGCCTGGGGGTCATGGCGGGAAGGGCTCCTGGGTCCACCTGTGCCTGATGCCTACGCTCTCACCCATAGGCCCTCCCCTGCTCTGCAATCCCATACCAGAACCGAGGGGCCACAAGCAAGTTCATCAGCCAAGATGGCACAGCTGGTGTCTCCCCGGGCCCTTAGCCCCCCGGGCAGGCCTGAGCTTCCAGCCCCCCTGAAGGTGGGCACCACCTCAGGGGCAGTCACACCGCCCCAGGCGGACAGGAAGAGCCTGCCTGTGTGCTCAGGGGCCAGTCGGGCGAGCGCCGGCTCCAGGCCAAAGCCAGAGGCTCCACCGGCGAAGGGTAAGAGTTCCCCTGGAGTAGAGGTGGGGTGGGCTCTCCCTGGCCTGTGGTTCTGCAGTGATTTTCGGGTTCCTGCTGGCACCTGGGCTTGCCAGCCCTGAGTGCCTGTCCTCTGTATCACCTGGGTCACAGCACCCACCCTGGTCCTTCCTCTCTCCCCGCTCTGCCTAACTCAAGTGTCGGGGCGGCCGATGTTCTTGGGGTGGCATGGCTTTATGGTCACTGTTAGCCACCAACCTGCCCCACCGGCCCTTCTTGCTATGGCCCCGGTCATCAGCGTCACTGTCCCTGGTGACCACGCCAGGGTGTCCGTGATCCCTCTCTTGCCTTGCCCTGGTCGTGGCCTCACCCCCTCTTCCCTGGGGTTTCACATCCATGGCTCCTGTGTGCCTCTGTCCTTCCTGCTCTTTCCCAACAGCCGTGCCCCGGTGCTCCTTGTGTCCTGAAGCCGCCCCAGGGCCTGGGCCTCTCCCAGAGGCCCCTCCCACCGCTACTACCATCTTGTGGCTTCATGTTCCCGGCGCCGTTTCATACACTTTTTGGGGTCACTGTGGAGTTACCTTGTTTCTGGGTGCCTGGGTATCTCTTACGGGTGCCCTGGCATTACTGAGCTAGGCTCACATGACACCCCATGCTCAGTGTTTTACCAAGATCTTTCCCTCAGCCGAGCCCCCCGTAATGAAAGCCACTCTGTTCTCAGCCAAGGAAGCCAGCAGGTGGGCTGTCCCAGCTTAGCCATCCGTCCCGCAGACACATGGGCACTGAGCATCCATGGGGCTCACCTGGCCTCCCCCTCCCCTGTTTGGCATCAGGGAAAGTTGAGGCCCAGAGAGGGGAATGATTCCCCTGAGCACACACAGTGTAGACTTGAAGTCCTGAGCCCGACTCCTAGCCCGACTCTGTCCTGTGGGCCCGGCTGGCTGTGTGGGTATTTGAGAGGGGCTGGCTGCAGGAAGCTGGGGTGGGGGTGGGTGAGATCCAGTCTTTCCCAGCAGAACACCCCCTGTGACCTGTGTCCCTGCCCCCCCACCTAGGCGTGAGTGCCAGCCCCCAGGAAGACCAGGAGGACGGGCCGGCAGGATGGAGGGCCCGCCTGAAGCCCATGAAGAAAAACCCTGCTGAGAGGTGAAGGGGGGGCTCCCCTGCACCTGGGCCTCAGGCTTTGTGCTCATGGGGTCTGAGGGCTAACACAGGGTCAGGCACACAGTAGGTGCTCACCAGTGCTCACAGGTGAATAATGGCGCACAAACAGACCGACTGACACACCCATGGGAGGGATGTGTGCACATCTGCCCGGACCTCTCAGCAATGGTAGCAGAAGCCAGTTCACACCAGCATGAGTGATGGCGGACAGTCACACTGGCTTGAGTCATGGCAGGGGCAGTCACACCAGCTGCCCTGAGTGCACTGTAGCAGTGTGTGGCCCGGGGGCAGGCAGCAGGGTCGGGTCCTGCGCCAGGTGTGAGGATGGTGCTCACACCCACAGGTGAGCACTCATGGGAATACACATCTGTGTTCTAGGAGGGTCGCAGCTGGTCACGAGCTCATCCCGGCCTCAGGTTGTCTGCACCTGGGTGTGGGGGCAGCCTGTCCTTCCCTCAGCTGACCTCCTGCCCTCTGTCTAGGGTCCTGACAGAGCCCCAGACTGGTGAGACACTTGGGAAGGCCCGTGAGAGCTCCAAGGGGCCCGTCCACGTTCCCCCGACCCCTCTTTCACCTGACAGGACAGTGGGTGCAGCTAGCCCTCAGCCTAGCCCCTCAGGTAATGCTGGGCGGGAACCCGGGGGCTCCAGATGCCCGGCCTGGGAACATGACCCAGTGGTGTCTGAGGTGGCAGCCTGGGCATGAGTGTGTGTGCCTGCGTGTGCCTTTATGTTTGCGCATGCGTGTGAGCGTGGCCGTTTCCAACACGCTCTGCCGCCCCCGGACCCATGTCCAGCCCCTCACGTCACTTCCTCTGTGGCCTTGAGCCAGTCTGCAGCCCGCTGGGCTCGCTTGCCCCTCTGTTGTCTAGGAGGCAGATACTGCCCTCCCTGGGGGCATGTGGCACAGGGCTGTGAGGACTGACCCTGTCTTGGCCGGTGACCCCCGCCCAGGGAAGCAGTGGGGGAGGGGGAGGACACCTCATCTGCCAGCTTGACATGTGGCCCTGTCCCCTGCCCTCGGGCAGCTGCCTCCCCATCCTCTTCCCCATCCTTGTCCCGCCGCAAGAAGCTGGCCGTCCCTGCCAGCCTGGACGTTTCTGCCAACTGGCTTCATTCCGAGCCCTCAGGGCAGGAGGTCCCAGCCTGGAGCTGGAAGGCAGAGGAGAAGGGGAAGCCTCCTGCTCAGGACAAACCAGGTCAGCCCTGAGACCCCAGCCCCCATTTCTAGCTGGGATGGAGACGAAGGGGCTCATCTGAGGAGGGGGCATCTGGAGGGGTTTGCAGGAGAATGAGGAGCTGACGGGGCTCAGAGTGGAGGGAAGGCACGCCAAGGGAGTGAGCCTCCTTGAGTGCAGCTGTGGGCAGCCAGGCTTGGCTTCGCGTGGGGCAGGGGGCTTGGAGGACCCTGTCCCTGAGCCCTTGCCCACCAGTAGGGAGGGGAGGACCAGATAGGTCCTCCTGGCGATGGTGGAGCGTTTGCACTTGGGGTGCCCGGGCTGCTGATGGGGGGCACAGGGGCCGGTGGGGATGGTGCCTGGATCTGTCTGTGAGCTCTGGCTTTTGGGCACCAGCAGGGCACCGCTTAGGGCTGCTGTGGTGAGGGGGGAGCAGGGCTGCTGGGCAGGCAGGGTGGGTCAACAAAGCTTTGGGCCTGGTGCCGCCCAGTCCAGGAGACTTGTTTTGCCCTCAGCAGGGAAGCCCTTGGGCTTGGCTGGTGTCCCCTCTTCACCCGGCAAGGCAGTGACCAGCCCCACCAGGGTGAGTAAGCCAGGGTGTGGGGGTCCAGGAACGCACTCCTCCTCCAGGGCATGGCCTGGCATCTCCCACGGACCCTCACCAGTCCTCCGTCCGCAGCTGCCTCCTAACTACCTGCCCCCGGAGGAGATCCAGAGGCACATGCAGGACATCGAGAGCCAGCTGGACGCCCTGGAGCTCAGGGGTGTGGAGCTGGAGAAGCGTCTCCGTGCCGCCGAGGGGGGTGAGCCGATACCCCGCCTGGTGCCCCAGCCTGGCCTTAGCCAGCTTCGCCCTGGAGCCGCCCTGGCCCCAGCTGAGCCATGCTGGCCCCCCCACTCTCCACAGATGCCTCCGAGGACGCCCTCATGGTGGACTGGTTCCAGCTCATCCACGAGAAGCAGCTGCTGCTGCGGCAGGAGTCGGAGCTGATGTACAAGTGAGGGGTCCAGCCGCTCCTCCCCCTGAAGGGCCCTCTCCTGGACGGCCGCCGCCTCTTCCGGCTGCCCCAGCTCAGACACTGCGCGGGTGGGGGCGGCCAGCCAGGAGGGCCGGGCCTCACGCCTGCGTCCCCTCGGCAGGGCCAGGGACCAGCGGCTGGTGGAGCAGCAGTTGGACCTCGAGGGGGAGCTGCGGCAGCTGATGGCCAAGCCCAGTGAGTCCTGCCTACCCCAGGGAGCCACAGCCATCCGGGGTGGGGGGTGGGGGCGGCCTCTCCCAGGCCCCTCCTGCTGGCTGCCTGGGCAGCCACCTTGGCAGAGGCTGATGCGTTGCCCAGAGTCAAGTTTCAGCGCCTCTTCTCCTGGCTGTGTGTCCTTGGCCAGAGCACTCACCCTCTCTGTGCTCCTCACTGCAGTGATTACCACCTCCACGCCCCTCAGCTGCAGTGGTTACATGAGCTGATGCTGCGTGCAGGCTGTAAGCCCTGACTAGCACGGCCTCTGGGTACTGCGGATGGTGGGGCTGAGGCCCGGCAGTCTTGCCCCTGCCCTTCCTTGCTGTGGGATGGGGGCAGCGGCTCTTGGGTCTGATCTGGCCGTTCTTCCATTGATTCATTCACTCGTTCACTCACCCAGCCATCCACCCATCCATCTGTCCATCCGTCCATCTGTCCATCTGGTGGAGCCAAGAGCTCACCGCAGAAAGGCAGACTCTGTCCCCATTGCCCCCAAGATCCTTCCCCCACCTCCAGGGGAGGAGCCTGACCCTCGGGGATAGGGACGCTGTGTCCCTGAGCAGGGTGGGATAGCAGGGCTGCCGCTGAAGGCGGGCTGTCCCTGCAGAGTATCTGAAGTCCCTCCAGGACCAGCAGCGTGAGGAAGAGCTGCTGAGCCGGTATGTCAGCACGGTGGAGGACCGCAGCAACATCGTAGACTTCCTGGAGGAGGACCGGCTCCGGTGAGGGCGGGGCTTGGGACCCAGGTGAGGGGCGGCCAGAACCCTAGCTCCTCCCTGCCAGGCCTTGACTGGTCACTTCCTGCGCAGAGCCTCTCCCCGCCATCAGCAGGGAGGACGCCCCCCGACACTGTGTCCTGCAGGAGGGGGCCCTGAGGCCGAGGGCAGACCCAGGCTGCCTGTCTTAGAGGTTGCCCCCAACCAAGCCCCGTGTTCCCTGACCCTCAGGGGTCAGCACCTGCTGCTGGAACATTCCACAATGTGAACGGCTCACTGTGACCCATTCAACAGGGGAATGGAACTTTAGATTTTATTTTTATTTAAATACACACAGCCACCTGTGTCTCCTGGTGCTGCCCTGGGCTGCTGGCTTCCTGACCAGCCCTGGGGGTGGCCTCTGGCTTCCAACCAGCCCTGGGGGCAGCTGCCGGCTTCCTGACCATTCCCAGGGGGCACATCTGTCCCTATGCATAAGGGAGGGACCTGCCAAGGTCACAGAGTCAGTGGCCAAATTTAAATGTGTTCCCATCTGAGCTGAGGGAGCCCTGGTCCAGGTCCTTCCAGGGCCCTCCTGTCCCTGTGCCACCGATGAGGGTCTGGGCCCAGAGGGGGCAGGCGCTGCCTTATTGGCCAATGGGAGACAGCTGACCCAGGTGTCCCATGGGCTGGGGGCTCTGCTTTGAGTCTGACTGGGAGCCCTATGCCCCTTACCCCTGAGGGCAGCCCCTCACTGCCGTGCTTCTCCTGTTTCAGGGAGCTAGAGGAGGACGAGATGCTACAGAACATGATCCAGAGTCTGGGTAACGGGGGGCCAGGGTAGAGGTGGGGGGGTCTGGGCTGGGTCTCCCGTGGGGGTGGGGGCCAGGACCCATGGACAGATACAGCCCGAGAACAGGAAGGCTCACCCCAAGGGAGCTAGCTTCCCATCATTCAGCGGGGCCGAGAGGCAGCTGCTGACCATGTGGTCAGGGTAGGAGGGTGTCCAGGCCAGTGGGAGCTCTAACAGCAGGCGCAGAGGCAGTTCCCCAAGGGAGGGCCGAGGCTCAGGGCTCCTTTCGGGGCCTGGCTTCCTCCAGGCTCTGGGGGCCCAGAGAGGTCTTCCAGGGCTGGGCGGGAGGGACATATGTGGCAGGGGTGGTGGCCAAGAGGTGGTGAGGATCCTCAGTGTCCATCCCCTTCCCCCACTAGACCTCCAGAGAAATAGTGGGGACCAGAAGAAGAAGTCCAAGTTCAGCTTCCCCAGGGTCTTGTTCCTGAGGAGCAAAAGCAGGACCCCTGAGTGAGCTGCCTGGCCGGCTACAAGACCCTTGCTCCTAGCCTGGGCAGGGCGGGCACCGTGGGGGTGGGGACCTGCACCTCCCTCCCTGTGGGTTCTGAGCTGCCACAATAAAGAAAGTGACCACAAGGCCTGGGCTCGCTCTCTTACCACGTGTTCCCAGGCGGCCTGGCGCCTGACCCGAGGTCTTGGCCAGCGTCCGCTTATGCATCAGTGGGGATGTGTCCATGGCCTTGAGCAGGCGCTGACCCTCTCTGAACTGGTCTGGACGCTCCTAGATGGGCATTGAGGCTGCTTCCTGGTCTGGCTGCATGGATCGAGCCAGGAACAGGACAGGTCTATGCCAACTGCACTCAGGGACTGGCCCCAAGTGGGGATCTCCAAAGCTTGAGATCTGTGACCTTGCCTGGGGGCAGAGGGGAGCTGTGCCCTGGGATGGAAGAATCCAAGCCCCGGGCCTGGTGTCCCACAGGGAATGGGGCTCACTGCCCTTCCCCATGTCTGGTGGAGAGGGCACAGTCGGGTCAGCGAAGGCCACAGGGGAGCAGGCCCCCTGCAGCTCACGCTGAGTCCCTGCCCCATGCTGCCCTCACTCAGTACCCCAGGAGAGGAACTTCTCCATGGGCCTGTCTCCCTGTTTGTCTGCGCTGTCTCCAGCCACTGTGGGAGCCCATTGTGGCGGTCTTGATGGACCGTCCCCAGGGGCTCAGCACCAGCACTCCCGAGGCTGGTGGCAGGCGGGGTCCCCGGCTGAGTATGTTGGGGACCCACAGAGCTCCCACTGCGTTCTGTTGCCCTTAAGGGGTGCTGGAGTCTCAGCCGGGCACTCTAGGGACTTGAGGCCGAGCTGTGACATGGGACAGGGAGGGCAGCTGCCTGGTGCAGAGATGGGTTTGCAGTGTCCGCTCTGCTGCCGGGCTCGGTGGTCTTGGGCCAAGGCCCTGCCCTCTCTGAGCCTTTGGTGACTGACAGAGGGGCTGCGTGTGGGTCATGTGGGTGTATCTGGACCAGCGGCAGTGGTGGGGGCGGTGGGAGGGGGGGACTTGAGGCCTTCTGCTGGCTGGCCCATCACAGCAGGACCCCCACTAGAGAGGCGGGAGGGCCTGCAGTGGAGGGATCGGCCGCCAGATCGGTCAGCGGACAGTGGGCCACGCAGGCTTGGCATCGTTCCTGGGTTCTGGGTGCAATGGGCTCTTCTCAGCAGACGCCCCAGGGTGACATGCGTGGTGGAGGGCAGCCTGGACTGGTCTTCTCCATGGTCCAGTGGAGACCCCGGCCTGCGACAGTGTGGGCTCTTCACCACCAGGGGGAGGCAGAGGGTCACCCAACAGGGACTGGGCTCTGGAGACCCCGGGAAGCTGTGGTTCTCAAGGAAACGGCTCAGAGAGGCCACGAGACCCCTGAAGCTACTACACAGCAAGCCAGGTGGGGCCTGAGCTTGGTCTCTGCCCCCCACCCCGAGGCCCTGGGGGCCCTGTGGGCTGGGACCATGGGGCGGGGGGTCTCTGAGACATGGCTGGGCATGTTGCCCGCTCCGGTCTAGCCACGGATACTTGCCCCTCATCACGGCTACTCCCTGGGGTCTGGGTGGGTTCAGGTTGGTGCTGGTGGTGGAGTCCTGGGCAGGACGTCATGCTCTCCGCCGGGGTCCCCTGTGGACACTGTCAGAGCAAGACAAGCATGGGTGTGGCCTTGGGGGGGGGGGTCCCAGGACAAGCACTGGGCTCCCAGGTCCTGCAATATCCATTCAGCCGGGGCAGAGCAGGAGGGGATCCACAGGTGTGACCGCTTGTGGGGTGCAGGTGGGGCCTGGCTTCTCCGCTGCCTCCCCAATTTGGAGGATCCGCCCATTTCCCACCCACAGCAAGGAGGCCGGGGGCTCACATCCCAGTGAGAGAGGGCTCGGCAAGTTCCGGAAGGCACAGCGAATGAGCAGGAGGCCCAGCCAGATACACGTCTGTGTGCTTCCCAGGGCTGCACTGTCTGTGCACACAGGAGGCCCTCAGCACGTGTCTGGGCTTTTCTCTTCTCACATGAGGCCTGCAAAGACCTGGGGTGGGGGTACCAAGGTTGGGCTGTTCCCTGGCTGAACCCCCTCCCACTCATGGCACACACATCCTTGAAGCCCCCCACTGCCCCATGGGTCTAGGGCTCATGGATGCAACTTCTGGAGGACATTCAGGGCAGAGGGAAACCATGGGCTAAGGGCTGACGGGGCAGAAGTTTTGGGGGAATCTCAGGATGGGTGTAGCTGGAGGTGGGGAGGGAGGGGCTTATCCAGGCCAGGGATGGGGTGCTGGTGTGTGTGGGGGGGGGACCTGGACTCCTGAACCCCTCACTCCCAGGAAGGCAGGGTTTGAGTTGGCTTCCTGCTGCCCCTCCTCTGTTCGCTTTGCCACAGCTCACTGGCCTCCAAGCGAATATACTGCAGGGCCTTTGCACATGCCCATGCCTCTGTCTAGAACCCATCCTCCAGCAGGCTGACTCCTTAGCTGTGCCCTCCTCAGGGAGCTTTCCTGAGCCCCCTGGCTCTCTGCCCGCCACCCCGGCATATTTTCTGATTTGGAAGTCACCTTCTGGATTCAGGTATTGGTTTTGTCCTAAGACAGGCATCCCCTGAGTCAGGGAGCTCATTGGTCCGTGGTATCACTGTGTCCCTGGTGCCCAGAACGTGGTGGGAGTACAAGAACCGTGTGTGGAGGGAATGGATGACATGCATATGTTGAGCTATGACACTGGACCCGCCAGGGGCCTTCCCAGGCCTCCGTTTCCCCTCCTGTGAGAATGAGCAGCCGTGGGCCCTGTCTGGACCCCGGCACAGTCACAGATGCGCTCCCGGGGCCTGGGAGAATCAGGGCCTTGCCCCGGCAGAGTGCCCCCCTGCAGGTGGCGGGGACAAGGAGGGACGCAGGCAGGGATTCAAGGTCTCTGGGGGACATTTTGGGGCATCTTAGCCCCCTGCCCACGTGAGGGTTGGCACCATGTGCTGGGGGCCCAAGGACGTCATAGAGAGCAGCTCACTCTGGCCACACCTCACCCCTGCAACCTCCACTGACTTGGCCCAACCCCCCTTCCTCAGTCCCTGCCCTGGGTGGAACCCCCAAGATGGGGCTCTCAGGCTCTGATGAAGCTGGCTTGGATCTCCCATGGACGGCGCCTCAGCCCCTGTGACCCCCTCCCATTCTAGAGAAAGGGATCAAGGCCCAGAGAGGGAAGGGCTTTCCCCAGGGTCACACAGCAGGGACAGGCAGGAGGAAGAGGGGGCAGGGCTGGGCAGTGCTAACAGAGGGGCTCCTGGAGGGGCACCTAGTTTTTCCACAGAAACTGGGGAGTGCTAGGCGGCACTCTGTTCCCTTGACAAGAGGGGAAACCGAGTCATGGAGAAGCACCCAGGGTCACATGTCAGGAGTGGTGGGTCCTGGGTTTGGGTGCCCTTGGCCTTGACCTGGGAGGATACAGACAGCAAAGCTTGGAGTCCCTGGCGGCTCAGGGACCCTGTGTGCCTGGGCCCACACAGAAGCCCCGGTCACCCTGCAAATGAAATCTCTGTGTGAACTTATCTCCACACCTATGTGTCTGGAGTCCCGGGAAGAAAGGACGGGCGGTGTCCTGGGTCTGAGCTGGGTTCTTCCCACCCACCCCATCCCTCCTGCCCCCTGCAAACCTCAGGGCTGTCTGCCCCTTCATCATGGCCATGGACAGGTCCTGGGGCGGGGGCCGGGTCTGCTCACCCAGCAGGCTGCCTCGCTGGGCCTTCATATCCCTCCCTCCTGAAGGTGCCTCGCTTCCTGCCCAGGACTGTGCACACGCTGCTGGCTGGGGGAGCTCATCAACACCTCAAAGAGGGTTTCAGGGCATCCTGGAGCCCCGGGTACCCATAACACTCTGCGGGCCGTGGATGTGCACTCAGGTCATGTTCCTGGGGCCCAGCAGGCTCCTAACCCACCGGCAGGGCTGCAGCTAGACCACAGGGGCCTCAGCCCCCTCCTCCCTTGCCCCTTGCGTGCTGCCTCGTGCAAGCGGGGACCTCCCTCCCCTGGCCCCTGGGACCCTGCCTGTGGGCTGGTCCACGTGCTAGTCCACCCGAGGGTCTCCTCCCAGCCTCCCGCCCCAGGCCCCGGGGTTTGGATTCCACACTAACGAGGTCTCCCAGGTGGGCCGGAAACGCTGATGAAGACGGATAGAGCGAACGTGGCCCATTACATTGTTAATAAAGAATATCACACACACACCTTAATCTGCAGCCGGCCTGACACTTTACAAAGTACATTAGGATGTAATCCAATTGAAGCCGCAATATCGAGAACATCTTATCTTATCACAAATTGAAATTATATCATATTCCTCTTTTCTTAAATTAAAAAGCTAAAACCTTTTCGTTTGCTTTCACACGGTTGTGTAAAACTTAATCAGTGGTTTTAACAACATTATATTTCCATATGGGCCATTTCTATCCTCATTTATTTACAAGGGAGAACTTTCTGGAAGGGGTGACTGCATCTGTGGGTGGAGGCCTTGGGCGCTGGGGGCTGGAACCTGGCATGGTGGCTGGGGTCAGGGCCTGAGGCTCTGTAAGGACGGGGTGGGCTCTGGTGTCTGCATCAAACGAGGCAGGAAGAGTGGGTTTGGGGGTTCCCAGTGTCCTGGGGCGGCTGGAGCAGAGCGCTAGGCCAAGGTCTCCAGATAAGCACACTCAATCATCTCCCCGTCCCGGGGTCCCAAAGCGTGAGCTCAAGGGTCAGAGCTATGCTCCCTCCAAGGGCTCTAGGGGAGGGTTCCTCCTGCTTTGTCCAGCTCCTGGTCGTGATGCTGGGCTGGTGGCCATGTCCCTGCCCCCATGGCCACGTGGTCTCCTCCCTGCGTGCGTGTCTGTGCTCCCCTCTTCTGCGAGGACATCACCCTGCTCCTGTGTGACCTCCCCTTAACCATTACACCCGTGGAGTCCCTGCTTCCGAGGAAGCTCACGCTCATGGGGACCAGGGGTAGGACTCGCACAGAACTTTTGGGGGCACAGTGCACCCCATAATGGATGGCACAATCAGCGTGCTCGCCAAGGCCAAACGCCTGTTCTGTCAGGTGTGGGGTCCACTGGGGTTGAGTCCTGTGATTTGGGGTGGCTGTGGGTGGTGGTGCTGGGAGCCCAGGGGCTGAGCTGTCCTATGGTGAGGGCGGCTGGACCCGGAGCACGTATGGCTGAGGATCACCCCACAGATCTGTTTCTACCCCGCGCTCCACTCCCGGCCCCCACGACACTCACTTCTGTCTACTCTTGTTGCAATCCCTCTGCCACTCACTCCCAGGGCCCTGTGGCATGCTTCCCCACAGACCACTGCTTTTCCCTATTTTGTTCAGACGTGCCCCCCTCCCTGAGCCCAGAGAATGAATCATCCTTAGTATAAGCCAATCATGGCCATCCACACCCCTGATATAGGAGGCACCCGGAAGGCACATGCTCTTCTTTGCTGACCATGCCTGCCTGGGATGCCTGGTGCTGCAGCAGCCACTTTGTGACCATGAGGGAGGATATGGCTGACATGCTAAAGATGGCAGGACAGAAACATGAAGACACCTGGGTCTTTCATGACATCAGTGAGTGACCCACTGAATTAGCCAGTCCTAAAACCTCCTTATCTCTGGATTTCTTATCTTAAGGCACATAAATTTCCTAGGGTTGTCATAACAAAGTAAGACAATGTTGGTAGCTTAACACAACAGAAGTGTACTTGCTCACAGTTCCAGAGGCTAGAAGTCTGAAATCAAGGTGTCAGCAAGCCTGGCTGTTTCTGAGGCTGTGGGGACAAGTGTTGCAGCCTCTCTCCTGGCGTCTGGTGGCCACTGGCAATCCTGGGCCATTCTGGGCTTGGGACCACATCACTCCATGGGCACGTGTCCTTCCCTTTGCATGCATGGGGACACCTTTTTTATGAGGACACCAGGCACAGTGGGTTAGGGCCCACCCTAACAACCTCATCTCAACTTGATCATCCACAAAGACCCTATTTCCAAGTACAGGGCTCTGGCAACTCTGAGGTTCGGGGCGGACACGATGTTTTCAGGGGCAGCGTTCAATCCACTACATAGGGGGTAACGACCCCTTTTGTGCTTAACCTTTTCCTCGGTTTTTCTGGTATGTGTGGATGAAAGAGCCTTAGCCGATAGGGAATTTGATTCCAGGACTGGGGGCATGATAGTTCACCAGAACCATGGCCGGGCGCTGGGCAGTGAGACCCTGCCCTTCGGGTTGGGAAGTAGGTCACTGGGAGGCACCCACGTCAAAGGCACCACAACTCAGCATGGCTGGGAACACAGTAGGGAAACAGTATATCAGGATTAGTGGACTACTTTTGTGGCTCTTGGTGTCGTACGGGAGAGGAGCAGAGGGTCTCATTGAAGGGACTAGTGGGAAAGCTGCAGGAGGGAACTTTGGGATCTGCTAAGAGGCCACTTTTGGCTGAAGCCAGACTGATCAAGCATTCCGTGACTTGGAGACTTACCATGTGACAAGCCAATCTTGTGGTTGAAACGGAAGTGCTTGCCGGAGTTGGAAAAGGAAGTAGGAGGCCTAGCAGGAGGTCCTAGGCTTCCTCACAAACCACCCATGAAGACAGTAACATGATTGCATGCGACCCACCACTGCCGTTTTGCTGGGGCCACCATGGCAAGGAGAAAGGGCCGCGCCGTTGGATAGTCAACCGTTAGGACGCTCAGCTTGGCTTTCAGAACATTCAAGTCAAAGAAACCCAAACAATCCTGGCTTATTATCCGCTACAACAAGAGGTCTACATGAAGGAAGGTTCTAGATTGGCTGAATTAGGGCTCACTGACATCAACAGGATGTCAGCAGAGGCCCAGGCACCTTCCCTGCTTCTGCCCTGCCAGTCTCTGCATGGCGGCCGTATCTTTCCTGACGGTCTCAAGCCGGTTGCTGTGGCACCGGGAGTCCCAAGTCCCACTTGGGACTGGGAGCTCCTTGGAGGCAGAGACCTGATGCTGACCATGTCACCCCACCTCCCAGCCGGTCCAGGAGGGAGTGGTCCCTGGGCTCGCCGGCCGGCCAGCAGTCCTAACACTCCCTGCCCGCCCACAGGGCCTGCTTTGGCTCTGTCCTGTGGCTGCCCGCAGGGCCTTGGTGTCCTCGCCAGGAAGGTGGGGACACAATGCTGTGCAGTGTGCAGGGCTGGCTTTGTGGGCGGGAGGTGCCGCTGGTGGTGGCCCAAGGCTGGTCGCAGGGGCGGCGGCCCCTTCACCGGGCAGGTGTGGGGGTGGGGTGGGGTGCTCAGCAGCTCCCTGTCCTCCAGGCTCAGGTCTGCCTGACACGGTGGGGGGGGGGCGGGGGGGACGGTGTGTGTGCAGCATGCGGTCTGGGGAGCGCTGGCCAGCGGGGCACAACACAGAGAACTTCTCCCAGCACAGCTTCTGCTCCTCGGACCTCAGAGGTCTGGGGAAGCAGGGTCCCTACCTCACCCCACCCTCTCCCTGCCCTCCTGGACCTTGTCTGTGATGAGGGATAATCTAGCCAGCCCAGGAAGTCCACCTCCCATCTGACCATTGCAGAAGCCTGGGGTTTGCCAGAGCCTCTTCACCCCCTGGATGCGGGGGGGGGGGCGGGGGGGGGACTGGGAGCAGTCTCTCCTCCAGCGGTTTGTTTAGGCTGAACTTCGTGTGACCCTGGGCCAGAGCTCTCAGGCAGGGGCTCTGTGAGGGGGTAGAAGAGGGAGGAGGGAGGATGGGATGAAGATAGGGGAGGAGGAGGAGGGAGAGGAGGAAAGGGGGAAGGGAAAGGAGAAGGAGGAGGGAGAAGAGAGGGAGGAGGAAGAGGAAGGAAGAGGAAGAAGGGGAGGAGGGAGAAGAGGGGGAGGAGGAAGGGGGGAGAGAGGAGGGTGAGGAAGGAAGGGGAGGAGAAAGGAGAAAGAGGAGGAAGAGGAGAAGAGAAGGAGGAAGAAGGGGTTGAGGGAGAGGAAGGGAGAGGAGGGTGAGGAAGTGGGGAAGGAAGGGAAGGAGAAAGGAGAAGGAAGAGGAGAGGAGGGGGAGGAAAAGGAGGAGAGGAAGGGGGAGGAGGGGGCAGGGGGAGGAGAGAAGGGGGGAGGAGAGGGAGGGGAAGGAGGAGGGGGAGGAGGAAGGAGAGCAGAGGCTGTGGGGCTGGGCCAGCCAGTAGCGCCTGGCTCTTGGCGGGGCTCCAGACAGCAGCCAGGTAACCGGCTGCACGCCTCCCTCCCTGGAAGTGGGGGACCCCAGGGGACCCCCATGTCACATGACCCGTCAGCTGACAAAACAGGATGACTCAGCCGGCAGCTGTCGGCCCCCTGAAATAATGACAAAAACAATTAGCAATCCAAGCAGTAGCCTTTCCTTAATTATCTCCTCCGAGTTTAATTAACTAGCTAAATTATCAGCAGTAATGTAGGCATTAATTATGTCAAATTACAGTGTAAAACTCACAAAGTGTGGAAAATGTCAATTCAGCTTGGCTCACCTGCCAAGCGGGGGGTGGCGACGGCGGACACGTACCTGTGCTGGAAACTCCAGGCGCCGCGGGCGGCGTGGGGCCGCTGGGGCCGGCGGGCCTGGGGCAGGGGCCACGTTCACCAGGCGGGACGGTGGGACGGCGAGGGGACAGGGTGGGCCAGGCCCCGGGGACCCCGGACGGGGTGGTGGGGCTGCTCGGGCTGGGACCGGAGGAGGGAAGGGAGCCTGCTCCCCGACCAGATGGCCAGGATGCTGAATTATTAAATTATGAATATTAATACAAATCAAGACACAAAAGAGGTAATAATTTTGCTGCCCTACAGAAATAATTAACATAATTTTGATAAATTACATGATAAGAGAATCTCAAAATTGAGGTAGATTTATCTTAATTAATATCTTGGACCAGCTCTGAAAGGTAAATTGTTCCTCGGGGGTTGGGGCGGGCTCAGTCCAGGGTGGGTTGCAGCCCCCCGCCCAGATTTCTTTCTGTCATGTGACTGGGGGGACAGGGTGGGAAGGTGCGGGGACCCAGTCTAGCCCAGGTGCGCTGCAGCATCTTAGTGGAGGGGCGGGCCCTCTCTGGGCCTCGGTTTCCCTTTCTGGAAGCCCAGTGGGTCTCACAGGACCTTCGGTTCCAACTGGTGCTTTGGCCAAGTTTTCCCATCAGAATACATTTCTGCATCCTGGGACACCTGCCCTTTAGGTGAGGCCCACACCTGTCCACACCTGGTCAAGGAGGCGGGGACCCAACACGTAGTCCCAACAGCTTATCCCGAGGTTCTGGAGGATCGGGGGGATCCTCATGCTCTCTGGCCTCAGTTTCCCTTTGGTACAATGGGAGTTGAGCTGCATAGACTTTGAAGACGATTGGCTGCCCCTTCTGCCCTACACCTTGCCCGCCCCCCATTTCCCTGCCCTTCCTGTGGCGACAGGGAGGGGGAGGACATTCACCAAGCTAGAAGGACCTCTGAAGCTGGGGCTCAGGACACCTAGGATCTGCCCGCCTGGTTAGCCCTCAGACTCCAACAGCCTGGCCTTTTGTGGCCTAGGACAGAGGCTGTCCTGTTAGAGGGCTTGTCATCCAGGAGGCCCCTCACCAGTCTCCTGGTGCCCCTCACTCTGCTCCAGCAATGCCAGCTTTTCTGCTGTTTTCTTTTTTTTTTTTTTTTTAGATTTTATTTATTTATTTGACAGAGAGAGATCACAAGTAGGCAGAGAGGCAAGCAGAGAGGCAGGCAGAGAGGCAGGCAGAGAGAGTGAGCGGGAAGCAAGCTCCCTGCCGAGCAGAGAGCCCGACGCGGGACTCGATCCCAGGACCCTGAGATCATGACCTGAGCCGAAGGCAGTGGCCTAAACCACTGAGCCACCCAGGCGCCCCTTTCTGCTGTTTTCAAACGTGGCATTTGTGCCCATGCCTCAGGGCCTTTGCACCTGCTACTCCTTGCCTGGGATGTTGCTTTCCCGGAGTACCTGCTTGACTCCCTCAGCTACTTGAGGTCTCCCATACTCCCCACAGGGCTTCCCATCCCCTCTCCCTGCTGCATTCCTATTGCCATTTCTTGGCCACCTCCAGTAAGGACATCATATGTTTGCTTGTCTGTTGTCAGGGCTCCCCTACCCCCAAACACAAAGAATGAAAGTCTTATGATGGCAGGACTGGCTCCGTTCACTGCTATATCCCCGGACCAGCACATAGCGGGGCTCAACACAATTGTGCTGAATGAATCAACTGACTGATCCATCGACTGATTGATTACCATGCTGTCCTTGATGCTATGTATTGATCGCACTGGAGACACACAGACACAGTGCTTGTCACACACTGTGAGCAGCAGTCATGCCTACAGTCCGCGTGCTGGCAGCACCCGCCGTGAGTGTGGTGCGCCCACAACAGCCAGCCTGCCTTTGCACACGTGCGTGCATCCACATGGGGATAAAACACTTTGCTCATCCACATGCTGCCTGGCAGGGAGTACGTCGCACACACACGTCACCGTGCGTTAGGCTGTGACTCCTGGCACATCACACATGTGCACTGTGAGGAATGCAGACCGGGCCAGCAGCCCACCACAGACCTCCAGCCTTGGCGTGTGCTCACTCCCGATTACACGCGTGTGCATGTGCACACACGCATGTTCACACAGGTGGGTGTTTCTACGAAACCTGAGTTTTACGAGACGAACTGGGAACGAATGACGGTTGAGCTGTCCCTGAACCCCTGTGAGAGCCTCCTTCCGTTCTCAGCCTCGGTTTCCTTGCTGGCGTGAAACGGAGCACTGAGTATGGGTCCCACCCAGCAGCAGCCAGCCAAGTGGGGATGGAGCAGGGACCTCTGCTGAGGTGAACCCACAGGTGCGGAACCCGGGACCCTCCCTCCCAGTGTTGGGCCCACTAGAGCTGCAGGCGGGGATCTGGTCCAGGGGCCAGAGCAGGGTGACGGGAAGGCACCAGCCCTGAGTGGTGCCTGGGGTGGCATGCCAGCGGGAGGGTCCCTGTTCACCTTGTGGGCTTGGTTAAGGATTTGGGACTTGACACGCAGGGTTCCAGGGAGAACTTGGAGGGCATCGGGCCAGGGTGATGCGTTAGATCTGGGCTTGTTTTTTCTTACATGTTTAATTATGAAACATTTCCTACGCACAGAGGAGTGCAGAAAACAATATAACAGATCCCCATTAACCTGCCGCCACGATGAAACAGATGTCAATGATTCTCTGTATTTCAAGCAGATCTCTTGTACGTGCTCCCTCTCTCTTTTTAAAATAAACTTTTTATTTTAGGATAGTGCGGGTTTACGGAAAAGTTGCAGAGACAGCATGGAGGTGAGCTGTGCGCCCCATGGCGACCCCCTCCCTCTGGTTCGCGGATCTCCTCTGGGGCAGCAGGGCAGGTGTGTGCCCAGGAAGTATAGCCTGCACGTTACTCAGAGTTCCTGTTTCCCTCAGCCCCTTTCCTGCTCGAGGACCCCACACAGGATCCCCCATGACATGGTGTCATGGAGCCCTGGGTTCCCGTTTCCTGACTTTCCTTGCTTTGATGACGCTGGCAGTTTGGGGCCATTTTGCAGAATGCCCCTCGATCTGGGTTTGTCTGGGGTTTTCCTCATGGCTCTGGGTTTTGGGAGGAAGATTCCCATCATCAGATCTGGGATTTGAGACTAGGAGTCTGGCTGCCCAAACAGTACAGCCGCAGACCCATAGGTGGGCAGGGGTGGCCGCATCTGGGCACTTCAGGGTGGGATGGGCAGGCCTCGGGGGCAGGAGGGCAGCAGGAGAGGGGCTGGGGAGCCAAGGACAATGAGCGCAGGGCCAGGTGGGAGTTCAGGTGTGGAAGGCGTGGAGGTTGGGGTGGTGAGGAGTGGGCCAGGAGGACCCCCATTTCTGTTCCACATGTCTGCTGACAGAGTTGGAGGGGGGCCTGCAGAGGGCTGCTGCAGGGTGAGAGCTGGGTCTGCCCCTGTCATACCCTGTCCCCCTAGAACATTTCCCCCCACAGAAGGCTCAGGACCACCACTCCACACTCAGGAGTGAGGACGCAAACCTGGGGGGTCTGGCGTCCTCCTGATTAATTCATCAGACACCGTGCTGGGAAGTCTGATGTTTAATCACAAACTCTGAGTAACAATGAGCTTGAAGAGCCTTGGGTGGGGGGATTGTTGGGCCCATCCCGCCATGCCTTGCTTCTGAGAGCCTTGTGTCCCGCCCCGGTTGGTAAGGGGTCTCGGGAGAGCTGGTGGAATGGGTGGGTGGGGGGTTCCCAGGCCACGGAGGCCTGTCACGCAGGCCCGGAGGAGGATGTGCATGGCCCTGGACCAGACCATGGGACGTGTAGGGGCGGGTGCCCATCTGGGGGCTCGGAGGGTCTGTGAGGCTGGACTGTGCGGACACCACCTGTACCACCTGCGTCAGGCAGGTGTTTCTGTGAGGAAGGGCCCTGAGCGTGGCTGAGAACCCCGTGGGCCGCCCGTCATCCCTGCCTCGCACTTGGTTTCCTCACCGTCAAAGGTGGCTTGTGGCAGGTCTTAGAGGAACCCACCTCCATTACCCAGCCATGGGAGCGTTAGCCTCGCACTTCTTCTCTCGGTTCCTCTAACCAGCCCCCTGCGACCCATGTCCATCTATCCCTCCCTCTCCATCCATCTCCTCACGCCTCCAACAACTGCAGTAATCGCTGGGAGGTTGTACTGGCTGCCCAGCATCTGACGTACAAGACACACCTGTGGCATGTGGGTGGGCAGGTGTGAGCCTGCGCACACCTGTGTGCGTGTGTGCGTGTGTGTGTGTGTGTGTGCACATGTGAGCTGGGAGGGAACTGACAAGTGGTTACAGCCTGGAGAGACATCATAGTCGGGTCTGAACCATCTTGGTCTCAGGCCTCTTGCCTAGAGCGGGGCCCGGGATCGAACTGAGGGGGCTCTGGCCCTCCTGCCCACTCAAGCTGGTGGAAAGCAGGCCCCTGACCCCCGCTCTTGCTACTTATTAGCCAGGACCCAGGGGGGCATCTGTGTGCCTCCATGTGGGGGTGTGGCTGTGGACAAAGGGACCGTAGTGGGACTGGTCCACTGGTCTTTGAAGACGAACACACTCTTGGCTTCCGGCCGCTATGCCCCAGCCTTGGGCTGTCTGCCGTAGCGGCCCCAGCCTTGGGCTGTCTGCCGTAAAACAGATCGTGAAGGCCCGGCTGTGCCTCTCAGGGAGGAGGAGACAATTCCCAGCATCTGTGAAGTATCTGGACTTCCTTCCTCCAAGGGTCCCAGAGTCCAGGCCAGGACAGATGGAGCCTGGGAGACCCATGGGCCTGAGGCTTGGGTACAGTGGCCCATGGTAGGCTCTGCTTACAGCTGACTCATGGATTGGAAACCTGTTCCCCTCACCTCCTTGGGAAAACCACACAGCCGCTCTGAGCCTCCATGTTCCCACCTGTAAATGGGGCGGACGATGGCACTCCAGCCTGGCTGGCAGGCTAGTTTCGGATGCAGTGGGCAGCAGCAACATCGAATCCGATGCGGGCACACAAGAGGGCCTCCTGAGACCTTCTGTGGTCCAGCCAGGACGTGCAGACCTGCCCTCTTCTGCTCCAGGCTCCGGTTCCGGCCCCATATTGGGGCCAGAATGAGCCCAGGATGTCAGCCCACTTTCCCCATGAGGACGTTAAGGCCCAGAAAAGTGAAGTGACTTGCCCAAGGCCACATAGCTGGCCAGCATCCCAGCTGGGGTGTGCCTGGCTGCGTGTGACTGGGCCCCCAGTGACATGGGGGTGGATGGGAGAGTTGGGACAGCAGAAGCCTGGAGGCTGTGGGAGGAGGCTGGGCAGAGGGACTTGCCCAAGGTCATGCTTATCTGGGGCACTGCTAAGCCAGCTGCTGTCCTCCCCTGCCCCCTCAGGTCTCCCTCTGCACAGCCTCCCTCACCCCCACGTGCTGCCAAGTGCAGGGCCTGCCTCGCGCTTGGCTGATGCTCTCCACGGCAGCAGGCTCTGTGGTACCCAGGCTGGTACCATCTGCCCCTGGCAGCCCCTAATCCCTGGAGATGCCTCCCCTCGGGATGGGCCACTACAGATGGGGGGTGGGGCAGGTTGGAGCTGTGGTGGACAGAGGCCCTCAGATTCCCCCTCAGGGACAGCCACAGGCGCTGGGAGGGGCCCATGGGGGGCTGGCAGGAGGAGAGAGCAGGTGGACCCCAAATTTTGTACCAGCGCAGTCCCTGCTGGATTCCTGGAGCAGTGCTGTCTCTGGGGGGCAGGGGTGGCGGGACAGACCCTGTGAAAGGATGCCAGTTCCCACCCCACACTGCACGGATGGGGAGACTGAGGCCACTTGGAGAAGAGCAGCTGCAACCAGGGGCCCTGCCTCTCAGTCCCTTACCCTGAGCCCGCTCCACTCCTGACTCCCTACTCTGACATCCTGACAGTCCTCGGCCTCTGCCCCCATCTGCCCCTGTTCCTGCTGGAGTGGGGTCCCAGTGACCGCTCAGCAGAGGTGCAACCTGCCCGACGCTTCCCCATACAGGTACATCTGTGCGCCTTGCTTGTGAAGCCGGGTGTCAGCACGTCTATTTCAACGCGCTGTGAGGGTCACAATGGCTCACAGCTGTAAACAACTTAATTACCAGGTAACAAACCCATCTCAGTGTACCGGTCCTTGCGGAGTGCGCGCTGTGCCCCTGGGCTGCGGGGCGCAAAGCCCACTCCTCCCTGTCTTCACCATCCTCATCCGTAAAATGATGGGACACGGTGAGCGCGCGGATTGGACTCCCGGTATGCGTTTGTGCCCACTTCAGACTGAACCCTAAAGCGGAGACCCCGCTGCCTGCCTCTCGGGGGACCCATAGGGTCAGGGTTACCGGAGCCTGCCTCCGGGGGTGCTCCCCAAAGAGACGGAGTTGGGGCCTGGGTCCCAACCTCAAGCCTGCTGCCGGAAGGCGGAGCATCGGACAGATGGGCGGGCCTGGTGGAGGGGTGGGGCGGTGCCTCGGGGAACTGGGCGGTGCCGGCAGGGGGCGGTGCCTCGGGCAGGAGGGCGGGGTTTGTAGGAGGGGCGGGGCAGGGCCTCGGGGCGGGGGCGGGGGCGCGGTGTGCGGGGGGAAGTCTGCGGGGTCTATGGGGCCGGGCCAGCGACAGATGGGCAGGCGTGGAGGAAAAGCAGGCCCGGGTGGGGCGGGGCCTGGAGCAGGTAGGCGGGCCTGGTGGTGCCTCGGGCGGGGCCCGGCCGAGGGGCGGGGCCTGGCGTCTGGCCTCGCGCCCTCCTTGTGTCCCGAGCGCGGTCGGTAGGTGGCGCTGCGGCGTTTCCTAAGCCTCGCGGGGCAGGTACGGAACATAGGTACCCCTGTGCAGATTCCCTGTGCTCCTTGCATGCACACGTAAGCCGCGTGCCTGCGCACCCACTACACACATGCGTACACGGGGGTAGACCTTCGCTGCTCGCTGGTCACGCTGTGCGCCTTACGCAAAACCCGTGCTCCTCCCTGAATTGCTGGTGCGGTTGTCCGCAAGCCTCCTGCCCCCTCCGCAAGCCATTCCACCCTGCAAATCTAGGCCCGGAAGCCTTCCCCTACCTGACTCACCTGACCTGGCCTCCAGCTTTCTCTATTCAGGCACTCAGAGTCTGGGGGACATAAAGGCCAGGGACAAGTCCTCCCCAACTTGCAGGAGGGCAGTGTGGAGCCTAGAGCACATCCCTCCAACCGGGAGTGAGCAGCTCTATTTGGCCGCCCTGGGGGGCAGGCAGGCCCTGAGCAGGGGTGGAGGCTGGAGTGGGCACTGTCCCTCAGGCACACTGCAGAGCCCAGCCACCCGCAGGCAGCGGGGTTGCTGACCACAGCAGCAGTGATGGTAGCAGCTTGGAGCTGTACCTACTGGGAGCCCACACAGGGCAGGAGCTGATGGGCAGAGCTTGCTACCACAAGGTTCTCACCAGCCTGCCTGCTGGGTCCTGTTATCCCCCAGGGGAGTAACTGAGCATGCAGAGGGGCAGACCTTGCCGAGGTCACTGGCAGATGGGGCCAGAATCCCAGGTCTGGGGGTCCCAAAAGCTGCCCTCAGACTGAAGGACACATATGCCCGGCCTTGGCCTCCTGGTCCTGTCTGAGCTTAAGTGAACTCCTTAAAAGGGAGCACAGCGGTGGCTGAGTGAAGGCCCAACGCTGCCTCCAGCCCATTGTGTGTCTTGGACAAGGCTCCAACATCTCTGGACTCCAGTTTTCCCATCTGTGGGGGGGGTGAGAGTTTTCACCTGGGCTGGCCCTGGAGGCCCTGGAGGCCACAATGCAGATCTGTGTGTCATCTGACCTCCTAAGCCCAGGTCCTGCCCTCCCAAACGTGGCTTTCTCTGGTGCCTGACAGCTCCTTGAAGGCCACCATGGGGTCCCACCTGAAGGCACACACCTTCAGGGAGCACCGAGGCCTCAGTTCCCTTAGCTGTGCATGGGGCGCTCACAAGGGAGACACAACACTGCTGAGACGGGTCTCTGGCCCTGGGAGGCGTAGAACACGGGTGGGGTGCACGCGTGTGCACACACGTATTTACACAGAAGCACACAGAGAAAACGACTGTAGTCAGCACCCCACAGAGGGTGCCAGGGCGCCTGCACACAGGGGTGAGCGGCGGGCGGCAGGGCCCGGCGCCCTGGCAGAAAAGCACAGCCAAGCAGCCCCGCCCGCAGCCCCCCGATCCACATGAGCACAGTTTATCTGTGCAGGTCAACAGCTTGCGTCGTCCGCTCTGCGGAGTTGTTTGAACACCCCGGATACGCCGAGAACACGCCTTAATTAGATTCTGCAGAACCCTGACACACAAACAAAAGATATTAATATCAAGCCGCGCGGTATCCAGCAGCTTACACAGATCAGAGAACGTTTTGGGTGCAAAGAGGTTGTGCGTGTGACAGGTTGTTACTTCACAAGTTGGGGAGGTGGGCACGACAGGCCTGGCGGGGGGAGGGGGAGAAAAGGGGGTACTGGGGGAGCCTAGCCAGGAGTGGGAACCCCTGGGGAGGGCGGGTGGTTGGGGGGCACAGGCCAGGGCCAGCACTGTTAACTGTTGCCTTTCTCAGGAGCTCCCTGTGCCTGTTGCCCAGAGCCGATCAGGCTGCCGCGCCCTACCATGGGCCTTGTTCCTTCTCTCACTCTCTTTGTATTTTATAGCTTAAAACTTTTGAGAAAAATAACAGCTTTATTGAGATAAAAGTCACATAAACTGGGTTGAACTGTGCCTCCAAAGACAGACGCTGAGCTGCTAAACTCTGGTCCCTGTGAATGGGGCCTTCTTGGAAATGGGGTCTGCGCGGGGGTGCAGATGAGGTCATTGGGATGACCGGTGTCCTTGTAAGAAGAGAAGGTCACGTGCAGATGGCGGAGGAAGGAGGGATGCGGCAACAAGCCAAGGATCGCCCCACATTGCTGGGGCCCCAGGAGCGAATCCAGAAGGCTCCTCCCCTACAGCATTTGGAGGGAGAACACCTGCCGCCACCCAGATCTCAGATTTGGGGTCCCCAGGGCTGCAAGACTGTACATTCTTGCTGTTCCGTGTCCCCTGGCTTGTGGGGCTTTGTCATTGCAGCCCTAGAAAATCTGGGCCACACAGCACTCGGTTCTCATGTCCAAAGCTCACTACATGTTTTCAGTGTGTTCACAGAACGACACAGCCACCCGCCCCGCACCGTCTGATTTGAGAGCACTTTCATCACTCCAGAAGAAACCCCGAGCCCATTAGCGGCTGTTCCTGGCTTGCTCCCAGGCCACCGCCCTGTCCCCGAAGTTCCCCCGTGTGGTACATCTCAAGTAAAGGACTCGTGGGAGGAGGTGCGTTCTCCGTGACTGGCTTCCGTTTCTGGCAGAAGGTCTTCAAGGGTCGCCCATGCTGGGGTGGGCATCAGGGCTTCATTCCCTTTGTGGACAGACCACAGCACATGTATCCATCCGTTCGTCCGTGGACATCGGGGTGGGTTCCACTTTTGGGGCTATGGTGAGTCATGCTGCTATGAACACTTGTGTACGAATTTTTGCGCATATGTACATTTTCCGTTTTTTAAAATATATACCCAGAAGTGCTTAAAGCTTCTCTAAAATCATACAGGTAGCTGGTGTAAAAACAATTACAGGCACTGTGAAGGGGTGAGCTACAAATGCTTCGATTCCACCACGGACCACAGACCGCCAGTCCCTCGGCTGCTGGTCTCGGTGTCCCATGTATCCAGAAGTGCTCTACAGTTGTACGAGGACTCGGGGAAGCTGTGTCCCTGAGTGTGCTTCCCTGCATGGTCCCTTTTACCAGCCACTAGGTGTGCTGATGGAGGATGTGACCACAGTGTCATCCACCTGCCCTCGTGTGGTTTGTTGCTGGGTGTTTGCTGCCTTACACGGGGTGTGGGGAGCTGCCTGGGCCTCCCACCCCCACCCCTGGCTCCTTAGCATGAGAGTATGGATGGGGTAGGTTCCCAGAGTGAGGGTGCCAGGGTGGATGGTGTGTGCCATCTTCCAGCCTGAGCCCCTGGTCTGACCACTGCATTCCTCGAGGGATAGACAGGGAAACGGAGGCCTGGGGAGGGGCTGGGTCTTGTCCAAGCTCACCCAGAGAGTGAGTGCTTATTGGCACCTGATAGGCACCACAGACAGGGCTTCCCTGGACCCATGCAACCCCACATGCAACCCACCACTGGCGTGCTCCTTCCTTTCTCTGCCAACCCCAAGGACACTGAGGTCACCCTGGCCCAGCCCCATTCCCTGGGTGACCTCAAGCAAGTGGCTTCCATTGCTGGGCCTCAGTATCCTCAGCTATATGCTGGGATCAGCATTCCCAGGCTCTAACTGTGGTATCCACAAAGCCAGGGGAGAGAGCTGAGCACCCTCCAGCAGGACGCGACCATCCCATGCACTGCTGGCATCCGTTAGATTTCCTTTGTATTAGCTGTGCTTTCTTATCGCCTACATGTTTGATGTTCTGACACCTAGGCCTTGCTGACCCTGGACGGACTGCTCCCTCAATTAGCAGAGTCCCAGAGATGAGAACACACTTTCCAAATGCAAACCAGCCCACACAACCCTCATCTGTGAGGCCCTCACCTCCCAGGCCCTATCTGCCTTCTCTAATCACCCCAGACACCAGGGATGGCCCCTCTGCCCCAGAGCCCCATGAGATCATTCACACTAGTCAGTCCTAGGCCTGCCCACCCTGCCCCATGTTCCCCACCCCTGCCTCCTGCCCTGAGTGTGTGTGGCCTGCTGTTTCCAGGGGACTGTGAGGATAACACAGACCTTTCCTTCATGACACTCCTTTCTGTGTCCATGTGTCTTTCTGCACCTGATTAAAGCCAACCCCCCACATACTAGGTGCTCGTGCTTCGGGCCCAGAGGACACACAGAGTTCTCTGAGCATGACACTCTGAGTGTGCAGCACACTGAGAACCTTCTAGGCCTTGTTCTCTAAACCTCACACCAGCACATTGACAGCAAGAAAACAGAGGCTCAGAGAGGTTAGGACACTTGTACTGGGTCACACAGCAAGCCAGTGGTGCAGCAGCAGGTGGACCCCATGAAGGGTGGATTCCAAGGCTCCCATCCCCCACAGGTGAGGTGGACTGGGTAGTGTGGGGCGCCCCCTCCTCCTTCCAGGGGCACTGAGGTGAGTTCTAAGGAGTGGGTGGCCCAGTTGTTGGGAAAGGGAAAACATGATTGTTTAAGAGAAACTGCCTCTGATGGATTCAATTATATGTAATTTATATAATGGCCGCCAGAGTTTCCAGCCAAAAAAATAATAATAATAATCGCATGACTTTGCTTCCAGGGCCCCAGAGACAAATTAAAATAATGTAAAGTGAGTTGCTAATTGGTGTGGGCTGCGGGGCCTGGGCAGCCTCCAGGTGTGCGACTGACACGGCACCAGCCTGCTCCCCCCCCCCGGCCGCACCGTGCACATGCACCTGTCTGTGTGCACGGAAGCCCCCAGCACACACACTGGCCCCGCCAGGAGTCAGAGAATGGAGACTGAGGGGGGCTGCTGAGGGAGAGTGGGTCCAGGACGCCCTTCCCACACCGCTGTCCCTGCCGCCAGCAGGCCTCTGGGACTCACCCCTGCTCAGGGACTGGAAAACTCATTGGAGCACTTGCCTGAGCAAAACAATCCTTTTCTCCTGCTGGGAGAGAAAATCCTGTAACAACATCCAGAGACGATGGCCGATGGCCGATGGCCGGGCATGGAGGAGAGCAAGCAGAGCGCCCCTGTGACCCTGACCCACGACCCTCAGCCTCACTCTCGCACCTGTAACAGGGAGCAGGCCCCCAGCCTGGGAACTGGGACCCGTCCTGAGAGCTACATGGGGCCCCATTCATGGGCCTGTGATTTCGGTGACCTAGAAGACCCTGATTTTCCTTCTTTAAAATCACACTGGCGGCGGGGGTGGGGTGGGGGGGGGGTTGAGGACTGACTGGCATTCGGGGGTGGAGTTGGGGGCGGGTTTCCTGTAACTGCAGGCGGGGGTTCTGATCAACAGGCCACCACCTCCCTGCGGGATTACGTGGTTGCATATGTTCACAGGGTTGGGAGAGAGTCATGCCCTTTAGGGTCCCCCAGCCCCCAATGTCTCTTCTCAAGCAGCATCCCCTAGCTTTCAGGTTACAGACACACCCCCAACTCCCCTCCCCTGCCTGCGCATAAGTCTACACCCCACTCCCTCCAAAGCCACTGGCCTGGGACTCCCCTGTGCCCCAGTGGGGTGCTCTGGGGCCCCAGTGCCCTGTGCTTACACCATCAGTGCACTTGCGTGGGGGCTGGACTGCTTTTTCTGTCCCAGCGCCCAGGAGCTCCGCAAGGTCAGGGATGGCCACGTGCAGGTGCTGGGGACTTGGTGCCCACCACGAGTGGCACAGCTTACAGCCACGGGTTAATGATGCTGTTCTGCCTTGTTTCCAGCGGGGAGCAAGGACGGAAATGGATACATTTTAAATGAATCAATCGGTTGAAAAACAGACCAGTGGACAAATGAAGAGGGAAGGACAAAGAGGGAGAGGAGGCCTATGCCCCCTGCCCACAACCCCCATCTGTGGTTCTACCAGGGACCCCCACTCCCTGCCCTGCTCTGGGGAGAGCCATTCTAAATGGGGGCTGGGTGCCCCAGGAGGTTGGCCTGGAGGGGCCAGATCGATCAGCTCCTTCCTTCTCTCCCCGAATCAATCACCCTGATCGGAAATGAACAAAAAACATCCTTGACTTAGGAGACTAAACTCATCGCTCTCAAAGGTGGGAGGGTGAGAGCTGGGCAGGGGTCCAGGTCCACTGCCTACTAGCCCCACACGTGCCCAGGGCTGCTGGCCCTGTGTCCAGCTCTGGGCCTGTTCCTCACACCGGGGCTCTGGGTCATGGGCCCAGCCATCATGCAAGGCCCGGCTAGGCCCTCTGTGCCCCTGTGTTATAGACGGGCCAGCAGAAGTGCTGGCCTTCCCTGGGATGACATAGCCTGGGAGTCATGCTAGGGATCCTGCCACTCCTGGATCATGGATCCCAGATGGGCACATGGGCTGGTCCTCAGAGAGCCTACTGTGAGAGCCAGCCCCCACCCAGATCACCTCTGTTTCTTCCCTCACCTCCTCTGGTCACTGGTCCCTCCTCCCCTGCACCTGTCTGGGGCCCTCCACGCCTGGGACCCCGCCATCCATCTGGCCCGGGTCTCCCCCTTCCTCTCCACTTCTGTCCTTACCGCTCTCCTGTCTCTAGCTGCAATTACAGCTAATCAGATACCTGAGCCGCTTGCGAAGCTATTAGCAGCTCTCCCTGCCCGGTGGGAAATCAGCCGGCTGGACAATTAGCTTTTTAGTTGCAACTCAGATTCTGATGCAAGCAATAAACAAGTCAGGCTGGGCTCTTCCCTCCCCCTGCTCCCCTTCCTCCCTGCTCCCTCTTCCAGTGGCCCTCTTCCTTGGTCACCCTGGGCCCCCAGGTAGAGATCCCTGGGGCCCTGCAGGAGCACTCCAGCCACCCCTCCAACTACCCCCCCCTCCGCTCCCCGGCCCACTCCAGCCACCTGACCTGGCCTGCAGCACGCAGATCCCACAAGGGAAGTCCCCTCCGAGCCAGGCCCCTGTGCCTGCCCTCTGTGGGTTTCAGATCATGGGTGTAGGGCAGATGGCCGTGTGCTAGTGATGGGTGTGCTATTGGGGGTATCATGGCCTCACCCACCCCCCCCCAGGCTGGCCCCTCCTGGCCGGGCTGAATTTCCTGAAGGCGTGTTCACGTGTGTGCGCGCGCGCGTATATGTGCGCGCGAGAGACTGTTTGTAATTAAGCAGTTAATTGCGCCGGGTTCTTGATTAGCTTTGGGGGATGGTGATGTTCTAGCGAGATGAGGTGTTGTGTACAGTTCAGAGTCATTCAGAGAAATCGGAGCTAATTTTGCTGTCTGTGCTTATTGCCGCATTAATTTAATTTGGGTTGCTTTTAGCTCATTAACACATCTAATTAATTCGTTGACATCACTATTAAGATGTCTCTTTGAAATTGGCGTCTCCAGATAATCAGGATGGAGAGGCTGACACATCAGGCGCGGAGCTGCCTGGGAACGCGGGAAGGGGAGGGAGAGACTAATGAATTTTCCATCAGAATCGCAGGGTTTGTCAGAGGAGGTGCGAGGGGCGAGGGGCGGAGGGGAGCGGTGGAGACAAAGGATGGGGGAGCCCGAGAGCTCCGCGGCGGCTGGCCGCGTCTTAAATATTGAATTGCTTATGAAAACAAACAACCTGCGGTGGGGCCCGACTGCGCGCGGGGCAAGGCTGCGGCCTCCCGCCCTCCAGGCTGGCCCGGCCCTGCCCCGCCCCGCCCCGCCTCTCCCGGCCCCGCCCCGCCCGGCCCCACCCCGCCCTACCCGCTCCCTTGTTTCTTGGCGGGTACCCTGGACAGAGGCGCTGGCCAGGCCAGTGTCAGGGTCAGCTTGACGGAGGGCTGCCACAGTGGGCTTGAAGGAGTCCCCAGGCATGGTGTGGGAGCCTGAGGGGAGCTCAGATGGGGAGCTGAGGTCAACAGGGTGCTCAGTTGTCCAAGGTCGCAGGGGAGTTTGGGGACATCCATAGGAAAAGCAGGGACAACCCACATCCTGGGTGACTGGTGGGTGGCCTAGAGTGTGCCCACCGCCCACACTCATACCTTCTGTTTCCCAGAGAACCCCCCATTAGGTGCACGTGACAGCAGGGTCCCATTAACCCTCCAGGGCAGCAAGGATGGGAGATTGTGGGAGGCAGGGACTGCAGTGTGGGGTAGGGCCTCCTGGGGACTCTGGGCAGCCCCTCATCTCCCAACCAGTCTTGTGCCCCACCACCTCACTTGCTTCCAGAATCCTTTCCCTTCCTCATCCCCAGGGTAAACCAATTTGTGCTTCAAAGAGTGTTCTCAGATGTCCCCTCCTCCACGAAGACCTCCTAGATTTCCCCTTAGACTCTGGTGTCCAAGTGGCACCCCTAGTAGGGCACCAACAGGCCATGTTCTCCTTGTATTTAGCAGAATGAGGTCTTATTTGTCTCCTTAAGGGCAAACCCAGAGACTCAGCTCAGTTCCACTGGGCCAAATCCACTAGACCAAACTTTGGTTTGTTGTTCGCTTAACACACATTTACTGTGCATTAGATCCTGTGTTGCGTGCTAGGCCACAGAGACAAACAGGATTCTCAGGTGCTCACAGTTCTGTCCCTTTTGTTTAGGGCCCCACAGTGGAAAGTAAGAGGATGCTAAGGACCCAGGTCACACAGGGTGTGGATCTTCCCCTTCTCTTTGGAAGTTGCTAAAGGGACACCTTCAAGGAGGAGGCGACCTCTGAGCTGGGCTTTGGGGGACAAATAGAAGTTTGTGTGTTGTCATGTTTGAAGCATGTGTGAAGCAGACAGCAGGTGCTCAATGTTTGTCCCTAGAAACTGTTGGTTCTCAGTGGCGCAGACATGAGTGCTGGCCGATATACCCACCCACTGGGTGGGCGGTGAGGATCCTGCTTGGACACACAGCTGTGCCCCTGTCTAAAGCCCTGAGGCAGGCCTCCCCACCCCACCTGCCTCCACTGGGCCACCCAGTCCATCTGAGTAGCTTCCACCAGGCGGCTTTGTCCCCTGGCCCCCAATGGGCAGCTGGAGACCGAGGCCCAGGTCAGTTCCCTGGGGGGCTGTCTTCACAAAGAGCCAAAAACTGGGCGACTTCAACAGTGTCCCTGCTCTGGAGGCCAGACATCTGAGATGGAGATATGGCAGGGCTGGCTCCTCCCGGGGACTCTGGGGAGAGCCTGCCACAGGCTATCCCTGAGCTGCAGGTGGTTGCTGGAAATCTTGGGGTTCCTTGGTTGGTAGAAGCACCCCTTGATCTCTGCCATCAGCCTCCTGTGGTTTCTCGCTATGTGTTGTGTCCAAATGTCCCCCTTTCATAAGGCCCTATTGCACTTGGAGCCCGCTGTACTCCAGGACAAGCTCATCATAACTAACGACATCTACAACGATGTTCTTTACAAATAGGGTCAGACTCTGAGGCTCTGGGGGAGGGGGACACAATTCAGCCTCTAAGAGCCTGGGATGGACAGGATCTTGTCCATACACATGGCTGGTTTCCCTGCTTGCAACTTGACCTCCTGGCCACAAACTCTAGACCCAGAACCCAACTTGCTGCTCCCAAGGGTGTCCCAAAGTGAATCCCAGACACATCCTCCCCTGCTTGGTCCTTTTCCAGAATGCCACAGCTCAGCCTGTAGCCCTGCCATCCCCATGACACACAGCCCTCCTGGTCTGTTGCCTGCCCCCTCATGTCCAATCTCATCCATTCTGGCACACAGTTATGGCTGCAGGGCTAGAGGGCACCAGGGTCCAGCCTTCTATGTACCAGTTATCAACTGCTATGTAACAATACCTCCCCCAAACCTACTGCCTTCCAACAACAAAAGATACTTATTCTGCCCTCCAATGTGCAATGTGGACCGAGCTCTACAGGATGCCCCACTTTCAGGTCAGCTTGGCCACCATGGCTGGGAGTCCAGCTGGACGTGGTTGGGTTTTGGTTCTTCTCCATGTTAGGTTTCCTCAAAGCATGGTGGCTGGGTTCTAAGAGCAAGTGTCCCAAGAGAACAAGGTGGGCCTGGCTGGCATTTTTATTACCTACCCTTGGAAGTTGCTTCTGCTCCTGGTCAGGCAGTCACTGATGTCCACCCAGGTTCAATGGGAGGGGACATGGGAACTACTTCTTTTTGAGGAAGGTTCTGGAAGATCATGTGGGATGGCAGCCATTCGTGGGAAATGTAGCCCACTGTTCCAGTAAGAAGGAAACACACCTGATGTACCAGCTAGGAAATACGAATTATGGAATTTGGTGGTTCTGGTTTGAGCTAAATATCCATATGCTGGTATTTAACACTGACATGGCACGATATAAGGGGGAACAGAAAGATTAGTGCTTATAATTTGAATTTAAAAATTGTTTTTACTGAGAATAGCAACTGAATAGCAACTAAATACCACTAGGGTGCCAAGACCAGTCAACAGGGAAAAGACAGTCTTTTCAACAGTGATGCTGGGACAACGGGGCATCCTCATGCGAATGAGTAAAGCTGGAACCCCACCTCACACCATATACAAAAATTAATTCAAAATGGATCGGAGGCGTATACATACAGGGAAGCTATAAAGCTCTTTAGAAGAAAACATAGGGGCAAACTTTTGTGATGTTGGATCTGGCAATGACTTTTTGGCGATGACCCCAAAAGCACAGGCAACAAAGGAAAAAATAGATACACTGGTCTTGATCAAAATGAAAAGCTCTGATGCAACAGGATGCAGTCAGCAGAGTAGAAGGCGACCCAGAGAGTGGGAGGGCGCATCTGGGAGTCATGCATCCCTTAAGAGGCTAACATCCAGAAGGCATCGAGGGCTGCCATGTAACAGCAAAACACCAGCCAATTCAAACATGAGCAAGGACTGGACCAGGCACGTCTCTAGGGGAGAACACAAAGGTCCAGTGAGTGCTTAGAGCAATGCTCAACATCACTGATCATCAGCGAGATGCAGATCACGACCACAATGGGGTTCCTGCCTCCTCACGCCCGCTAGGATGGCTCATATCACAAAGAAGACTGAGGAAAACAGAGGACCCAGGGCGCTTGCTGGCGAGGCTGCAAACTGGGGTGGTCATGCGGAAAACAGTGTGGCGGCTCCACTAAAAGGTGGACATGGAATCAGCACGTGGTCAGCAGTCCCACTACTGGTCTATCCCCAAAAGAACTGGGAGCAAGGACTTGAAGAGAGGCTTGTACCCACGTTCACAGCAGCACGATTCACGACAGCCCACAGGTCTGGTGATAAGTGAATGGATGGACACAGTGTGGTCCGTCCACACGACGGGCATCACTTGGCCTGAGAAAGGAGCCCTGCCCCCACGGGAACAAGTCCCGAGGACGGGAGGCAGAGGGACGCGAGTCAGACACAGAAGGACATGCATGGGGATCCCACTCACATGAGGTCCCAGAGTCATCAGACTCACAGACACAGAGAGCAGACGGCAGGGCCAGGGCTGGAGGAGTGGGCGGGGTTCCGTGCGTCACGGGGGCAGGTTCTCTGTGGGGGATGGAACATTTTGGAGCCGGATGGGGAGGAGGGACACCTGCACAGCAGTGTAGATGTACTCAGTGTCCCTCAATTGGATGTTGAGAAATGGTTAAAATGATCACTTTAATGTCATATCTGTGTTTCCACAATAAAATATGTAAAATCTCTTCGTGTTGTTGTGAGTTTGCAACCAGCCAAGAGGGGAGGCCATGGAAGGAATGGAAAAAGTTTCTATTTTAGCACCTGTAGGAGCAGCTTTTACTGCCTTCCGAACAAGGGACCCGCGGTTTCATTTTGCAGGTGAGACGGCAGCCCTAGATCCTGGCAGGCGTTTCGGGACATGGTCTGTCAGGTGTGAGCCACAGTGGAACTTTCAAGGCTTTCTGGAAAATCCATGAGTCATGAAAAATGATGGTTCGTGGGCCAGCCGCAACTGACCTCCTGCTAGCTGCCAGTTGCCACCAGATGGTGGGAAACGTCCTGCTCCCTTCTGTCCTGCCTTGCTTATAATCTCGTTTGTGCTGCTTGACTCAGTTTACCATCTGACTCCCTCTCATGAGCTGTCCTTTCACATGCTCTGGGTTTGGCCATCTGGAGATGGGCAGAGGAGCTGGGAGTCATGGGGCAGTGGTGGCTGTTCCGGGCTGGCCTGCCTCGTATGGCCCCAGACCCCTCTGCAGTGGCATCTGCCCCCATCACTATCCCCCGTAGGACCTGCCTCCTGGGCTGTTTGTTGCAGGGACTTGAGCAGGCTGTCCTGGTGCTGGTGATCACCAAGGCTCCAATCTTTCCTCCTCTTCTTTGCAGGCTTGTTGAGATGTAATTCACAAGCCATGCCACTCACCCTTGAAAGTGTGCAATTCAGTGTTTTTAGTAGGTTCACAGAGTTGTGCGAACATCCCACCCACCTCCAACCATTTCCCCAGTGCCGGACAACACCCCATTGGCCCTCTTTCTGTGGGTTGGCGTCTTCTGGACCTCTCCTATCCACGGAGCCACGTGATCACCACCTTCTGTGTCTGCCTTCTTTCGTGGAGCGTGTTTCCAAGATCCGCCTGTGTTGAACCACATGGCAGTGCCGTGTTCCTTGTTAGGGCCGAGTAGTGTTCCAGCGTCTAGACAGCCGACATCGTGCCCATCCCCTCGCCCGCTGGTGGGCATCCGGGTCATTACCGCATTGTGGCTATCGTGAATGATGCTGCCGTGAGCACCTACATATGATTTTCGTGTGGATGTATGGTTTCAGTTCAGTTCAAACCCAGCCTCGGAAGTGCTGGGTCGCAGAATAATGGCATGTTTGCCGTTTTGAGGGATGGCCAGACTGTGTCCCCCAGCGGATGTGCCATTTCACACGCCCACCAGCAGCAGGGGAGGGCCCTGGGGCCTCTGCGTCCTTGTCAACGCCTATTGGGACCTTTTCTATGTTCTCCATCTATGTATTAGGGAAAGTGGCATCTCAGTGTGGTTTTGATTTGTGTTTTCAAGTCCTTTAACTGATGGCTGCTGTCTTCACGTGGGGCCATGACAGATTAGTGTTGGCTGATTGTGACAACATGCAAGTGTCTGCTCAACTTGATGCTTTTGTTCCAGAAGTGAATCATGCTCGAATGTATTTGCGCGTGTTTTCCCAAGAGGCCCCTAATGAAGACAGCCCCTGAGTCACAAACTGTGTAAGCTGTGGGGCCTTGGGTGCGTACCAAACCCTTCTCTACTTTACAATTCTTAAACATTGTGGACACATTAGCTGTGCAACAAATAGATGGACGGAGAAATGTGACCGTGGAGGCCAGGCCCCTCAGCCTGGAGGCTGAGATCGCTCAGGTCTGGAGGGTGGACCCTGGGATGGGCTTCCACGGCGGTCAGTCTGGGAGGCTGGTGCTGGAGGCCCGTCCCTGTGCGGATGTGGCCCAGAGGGCAGTGTGAGGATGGAGCCAGAGGCAGCCAAGTGCAAAAGGGCACGTTCCTCTCTGGTCCCACCCACCTAGGGTGGGGTCCTCAGCATCTTCCTGTGGCCAGTGCCCCCCAAGCAAGACCCAAGACCTGGGGAATAGAGGCCGGGGAGGGGGGACCGCCCTGGGGGCTGGGGCCTCAGCAGGCTGGTGCTGGTCAGCAGGGGTGACCAGTCAGAGCCCTGGGCTCCTCCACCTTCTTTGGGGGGTTGGGGGTATCCCACAACTGGGGGAGGAGCGCTCTTCTCCCGTTAATCGGATTCTGAGAGCGCTCATTGGAAACGGGCTCCTTAGCACTTCATTAAACACTTTAGTTTAATAACAACCTCAGGGGATTCCCAGGAAGCCGAGTGGGCGGGGAGCAAACAGCTGCATCCATTAACCCCGGTTCTCTGGGGTGCACTTGAGAGGCAGAGCCCCTCATGAGGGCACGAGCGGGCGTCCTGCAATCAGACGCCGAACACAGCGAGGTTGGTCACCAGCGCTCATAGGAGCCCCATCGATCCGGACCGGTCGGCGCTGGCCGCCACAGCCTTCCCGTTCTCATTGATAAATTAGGCCACGCTTAGAACTGGTCTCCTCGAGGACATGTGAACGAGGGTGCTCCGCCGGATGCCAGGCCTGCGGTCCTGGTCACTCCCACTCTGCTTCTGTCCCTGTGATGGGGGCTCCTGAGGGCCCCCTCTTCTCCTGGACCCTTCCTGGCCTCTCCCTTCACCCATTTCTACCTTTCAAGCATCTCTGCTCTTGGGCCTGAGCTGCCTTCCCTACTCGCCTGACTGGACATCCCACCTGGGGAGGAGAGAGGAGGGTTCGGGGTGCACAGAGGGGGCTGGAAGCCTCTTTCGTGGTATGACCTGGGGCCAGCCCCGTGCGGCAAGGAACTCTATGACACCCTCCTGTTGAGTGAGGGGTTGGCGGGGCGTGTGACTTGACCGTAAAGGGCAGCATTTGGCTAGGGTGAGGGCACCAGCCCCCAGGTTAGGCTCTGTCACATAAAAACCAGCCAAGCTAGCGGAAGGGCCATACAGACTCCCTCTCTTACTGACTTTGAAGGAGCAGGCTACGGCGCTGAGAGGGGCCAGGTGGCCGGGAACTGCGGGCAGCCCCTGGGACCTGAGCATGGCGCCCGCAAAGCCACGGGGCCCTCAGCCTTGTGCCTGCGAGACCGTGTCTGCTGCCCGGAACACGAGCAGGCCAGAAACAGTCTGCATGGGGGGAACCTGCTGATGGAGCTGCTGCCCTTTGACCCTGAGCTGGGCACCCAGGCGAACTGTGGCCGACCCTGGGCCCCCTAGATCGGCGAGACCACAGGTGTCCCCTATCAAGTCTCCATGCGGCGGCAGAAGGCAAATGGACTCTGACAACGCAAGCACCTGTCACCAGTCCTCTCTCCCAGAGCCGGCTCACTCGGCACCTCCTGGAGGAAGGCTTCCTGGGTAGGCCTTTGGTCTGAAGGGCCTTCCCTGGAGCCCCGCAGGCAAACTGAGAGTGGGGGGGGTGCAGAGTGGGGCCAACGTGAGGCTCCGTGCAGGCCCTACCTGCCCACAGCCTGGGAGCCCCTTCCTCGCCACCTGCTGCAGGGAGTCCAAACCCAGCTCGGGCCTCGAGCCCCAGGCGGTTCTGGGGGCCACGGGGAAGGGGGATGAGGCCTCCGACCCTCCCATGTTGGGGGCTTCTCATCTGCTCCTCCCTCCCTTCCACCCTCCTCTGACCTGTGTCCCACCAGAATGCTTGGCTCAGAGACGGATACCAGCCCCTCCTGGGAGACCCCAAGCCCTGGACGGCCCAGATGCCTAGCCCAGGAGGCCCAGGAGGGAGTGGTCTTGTTGAGAACTCACTCTGGGCTCTGGGGGACTGCTCCCACACAGGGTGAGGCCAGCTGTCACCCTGCCCCGCCTCACGCAGTCCCTCCACCGACAGTTGCAGGGACCAGACCCCTGCCCTGAATTCGAGCCCTGACTCTTTACGGCCTCCGGGAGAAGGGACCAGCTCCCTCCTGCCCTCCGTTGTAGTCTAGCCACTGACAATAGCTCAGAGGGGTTGGTTTCGATGCCATCGGATGGAGGTACCCCTGGCTTTCCTTGGCATGACCGTAAAGATAGGTGAGTTCCTCTCCACACTGCAGAGCGGTACGCGTCTGCACCGGGGCAATGTAACATCTGGACGGTGGAGGGCATGGCTGGTGGGTTAGCATGGCGGCCAAGCCCCAAGTCCCACTCTCAGCCACGGAGCCCCATGTACCCTGTGGGTCCTGGCTCCACCCTCCGGGGCTCCTGCATCTGCCCCAGGATGACCAAGGCGGGGTACCCCATTTGGCCCCAGGCCTGGAGGCTCGCTCACATGACCCACTCTCGCTGGACACCCCTGAGCTCCTGCCAACAAGAATATCACCAAGGCCAGCAGGCTGAGGCTCAGGAGGGCTGGTGGCATGTTTTGTCTTCGGGTTCCTTTTACCATTTCCAGGGTAAATGGAGGGTCTGCTCAATTCCTCATGATCTTGGGAAGTCAGAGGGGCGCCCAGAGAGGACCCTAGTCCCTTGACCTGCTGGCCATCCTCACCGGTTCTGGAGTGGTCAGTGGACATGTGACTGACTAGGCAACATTTGTGTGGGGCCAAGACCCCAGCCAGCCCAGCTGCCTGCCCCCCAGGTTCTGGCTTGCACGGGGCAGGCCGCCCCATCCCCACATGGAAGGCACACTGGGTCTTCCCGGAGTTGCTGGCCCCATGGAGTGTGTGAGGGCCCTGTTATAACGGCCATGCTCCGGAGAGATGCATACAGCTGGTTACTCTGGCAACATGGGAACAGAGAGAAAGCACAGGTTTCACCCTCATCCCCCTCCCTGGAGCTCCCTGATCCTGGGTCCTGCAGACAGGGCCATGGGAGCTCATAGCCCGAGCTCACTCTTGGGATCACACACCCTGGTCCATTGGGGACCCACCCCGTGGGATCCCAGCAGACAGAAGACAGCTTCCGGTGACCCTGGCCTCTGGGTCTTCACCCCTTGGTGAAGCCCCTCCCAACATGGACTAGGACTGGCCCATGTGTCCTGACCCCACAGGCCACCGGTGGGGGTGATGGGTCCTCCGCCCCAGAAGAGCCTTCAGAGAGGCAGCCCCCTGAGAGACCCGAAGACAGAACCTCCAACGGAGGCTTTCCCAAGCTCCAACCACCAGAAACTGCCGGGGCTGACTGACAGGTCCGAGTTTGGGAGCAGTCTGCTGTGCAGGGACGGGTTCCTGCCACGCCGACCCTCACAGAGTGGCCAACACGGGCTCACTTCAGCTTCCAACAATGTCGCTGGGTTTCTGGCAGGATTGTTCTTAAGAGCTGAGGGAAACCTGGGCCCAGAGAAGTTATGACGCTTTACTGAAGACACACAGCAGTGCCAAGATCTGAACTCTGATCTGCCTGACCCTACAGCCCAGGATCTCACCTGGTCCACTCTGGAGCCCCAGGGGACTCAGGGCCACCAGCCAAGGTCCCACTCTCCCTTAATAGCCTTGAGTAGAGGAGAATTTCAATCCAATAATAGGAACCTGCAATAAGTCTTATAATTAATTTATACAAAAGACATTTTAAAATTACACTCTGTGCATTCCAATCCCATCCATGAGGTACGCCCGCTCCCCAGTTAAGCTATGGGGCCTCATGAAGACAGACGGGGAAGAGGTATTTCAATATTTCTTATAATTTTATATTCTCTCTAATATCCCTCATGCTAATTTCATTATGCAACACAGTCGGCACGGTGATGTAATTATTGAAAAGTAATTTTGCAATAAATGGATTTAAATGTGTTGGAGTCCGTTGTAAATTCAATCTCGTGGTGAGGGTGGCGGGTGCAGGCGGGAGGCGGCGAGGAGGCCCGGCCCCGGGTGGAATCGGAGAAGTCCTGCGTGATCCCGGCTGGGAATCTCTTTACACCTGCTAGCGACATGCAGGGACCACTCCCCACCCCGCCACAGCCTGGGACTCATCTGTGCCGGAGCTGCCCTCAGGCTCCCCACCCCGTGGCCCTCAGACCCACTCCACGTCCCTGCTCATGTCCCCTCCCAAGTAGCCCCATGGCAGACGTGGAGGCCGCATCCTCCGTCCCTTGCTGGAGACCCCAGAATAAAACCCAGACTCCCGTCTCAGCCGGCCTCCTCCACCTCCCCTCTCCACAAAGAGCCCTCCACTTCGATGCCTGAGCCTCCGGACCTTATGTCTGCTCCGGTCGCACCTCAAGGCCTTTGCATGGGCTGTGCCCTCTGCCAGTGTTCACCCGAGGGTGTATTGTTGTCTTCTGTCCCCATTTCCAGAGCACCCATGGCAGGTCAGCTCAGAGGCTGCCTCTGGGGTGCTCCCCAGCCAGTGAGAGGGATACTCTGTGCACCAGATACATGATGATGAGTGAGGAGGCGGTGGACTGGGGGCACCCCCGCTGGCGGGGCACAGTGTCAAAGGTCTGCTCTGGGGAGAGGAAGAAGGTAAAAGCACTCCTTTGAATTGGCCCCCTCCTTCTCCAGGGAGCCCTCCTTGACTGACTGAGACCACAGGATAGGTGTTCTTAAGCAGAGATCTCACAGGGGTGTGGGGACAAAGAGCGAGGCCTGTCGTGTGCATGCAGGACCTCTGGGTCTCTGTGCGTGGAACCTGGGGGCCAATCTCAGGCCTCCCTGCCCTCTCTGTCTGGTGTCCTTGCCTGCAAAATGGGCTGGGAAGTGAGGCATGGTGTGTACACAGTAGGTACCCTGTGAAGGCATGTATACAGTAGGTGTTCAGCAGATGCCCCGATTTCCCCATGAGAGCCAAGGGACAAACAATAGGTCTCATTTCCTCTGCCAACCTGCACGGAACAGCCTCCATAAACACTTGGAAGGAGTGAGTCACCAAGCAGGACTTCCTTGTGCCGCCGTGGCTGGGGCAGCCACGCCATCCGCTTTCCAGCCACGGTGGGCGGTGGGCTCCTGCGCCTGTGCCTTCCTGCCTCTGTGGGGGCAGAGGCGAGTGGGGAAGGGGCCCCAGCTGCCCCTCCCCAACACTTCTGGAAGTCTCTGCCAGGCCTGGCACCACAGCCCTGCCTGTCTCCGGCCAAGCCGAATTTGTAATTTGTTCTTGGACGATGTGTAAATTGGCACCTCATTGATTATTAATGAAGTGCTAATTGCTCTTTGCAACCAATTTTGATGCAAATGCAGCTGGGGCTGTTTGTACAGTTTTGCAGGTTGGGATTTACCACAACTTCCACCGTGGCCGGTCGGGGCCGGGACCCCAGGCACCAGAGAAGGACAGGAACACAGGGCACTTGACAGTTTGCAAAGTCGCATCCCCCATCCCACACTAAGGAGGGCGGGCTGGGTGCCATGGGTCCCCTGGCTGGGGTGGCTCAAGCACTTGGGGCCGGATGTTCGGGCCACAGCCCGAGGGGAGCGTGTGACAGGGCAGGAGACTGGCGCTGCCCTGGGTTGCTCCGGCCCAGCTCCCGGGACCCAGGGGCTGACGCAGTGGAAACACAGGCCTTTGCTGAGACCCTGTGGCGGCGGTTGCCCAGGGTTGCGCCAGGCGGTTGCCGAGCAACGGGGCCCAGGGCCATCCCTGCGGCGAGAGGGCTGCTCTGGGGACTGGTTCCCCAGGTACCCAAGCGCCATCCAGGAAGGCTGGAGGAGGAGAGAAAGCTCTGCAGGGCAAGGGGGTGCAGGGATGGGAGGGTCATGCCTGGGGGGCCACAGGCCCCAAGGATCCCCCAGCTCCTGGCCAGTGCCCGAGGTCTCACCACCTGAGCCAGCCCAGCACCATCAACCCAGAGGAAGGGGTGTCACTGTCCCCACCCCAGGCAGCAAGTGGGGAGCAGGTGTAAGAGGGCCTCCAAGGGAGGGTCTGAGCACAGGCAGCAGGGCCTCAAGCAGGAGGCTGGAGGTGGGTCATTGACGAAAGACCACTGGGTCTGGGCTGGACCCATGGGCAGTCCCTCTCTGGCATGGGTGTTGTCCAAGGGTCCTGCGGCTGTTTCACGCACTCACTTCTGCACAAGGAGCAGCTGCCCACTGAGCGGCGGGGAGAGGAGGAGCGGTATGGTGGGCAGAACCTGGGGCTCTGCACTGACTGGCTACAGCCCTGGGCTGGGTTATGGGAAGGCTGTGTGGGAAAATCTCCAGCTGGGTTTCCATCCTGGGTTCTCATCCCTGTGAGGAGGGGTCTGGGCAGGCCCTGGTACTGCAGCTCCCAGCCAGACCCCTCCCACAACAGGCCAGGAACGTACCCACGTACCCCACAAATAAGGCCTCACAGCTGAATTTCCAATTTCAACCAAGCAGCTCGGCATAGCAGTCCAACCTCGGAGTCCAGGGGTGGAGGGAGAGGAAGGAGCCCCCTGGCCTGGCTGGGGTTGCCCCGCCCTGCTGGCTGTCCCATCTGTGGGGCCTGCAGCTGGTGGCCTTGGAGTTGGGTCTGCAATGCGGGGGCTGGAGCTGGCCCTCCCTCACCCTCCTTGGTGAGACTGCCGCCGCCTCGCCTGCCTGGGTGTGACCTCCCTGCGCCTGAGCCACCCCCATCTTGACCTCCCATTAGTGACCATCCATGAGCGTGCACGAGCAAGCTCAGTGGGGTGGGGGCAACAAGACCAAGGATGCTGTGGCCCCAAAGGTGGGTCTGGGCAGGAATCCCCCACCTCCCACCTGTTCCTGAGTGGTCTGAATCATGGGGTCTCCTGGGGAGCCTCACTTTCCCTGTCTGCAAAGGGGGCAGAGCTGCAGACTGAAGAGAAGGAAGTGCTGCTGGCCCTGCAAGCTGGGGTGCTGGTAGAGCTGGGGGAACCCGTGAACCCAGAGGAACCCCTTCTTCTATGCATTTAATTCACAGGGGCTCAGCTACAAACGTGGGTGGGGGAGGGGGAGACAGAGATGGGAAAGGAGCCGTGGTTTCCCACTGTCCCGCTGGGTGTCAGGTGCCCCTCAGAATCTTGCATATTTGTCGCATAACCAGTCCTGACATGCCCGGCCTTGCTGAGTGGACACTGGGGGGCAGGGCCTCTGACGGGAGCCCTCCACAGGATGCGGGGGTTCCGGGACGTGATGCCACGTTCGGTATTCGTTCGGTATTCGTTCGGTATTCGAGACACTCCAGATGAACACACAGACTCCAGGATGAACAAAATATCAAGATGCTACATCGTAGCAAGTTACTGATTTTCCCTTGAGCCGCAGGCAGCAACGTGGCCTGGCGTGCACAGGGTGAGCCGCTAGCCTGGGAGCATTTGGGGTCCAGCACTGGAAGCAGCAAGAGGCCCCCAGCTCAGCAGGCCGGGTGTGGCCAAGGCCCCAGTGGGGTACCTGATAAGCAGCAGGCTCCAGTCAGCCGGGGAGGGGATGGAGATGGGGCATTGGTGGGGGCAGGTGATGGGACGAGTGTCCTGGTGGGGGTGGGCATGGGGCAGGGGTGGGGGGATTAGCAGAGCTGAGGACGCTTCTCTGCAAGGGTGTCCCAAGGTGGGGCCCCCTGCTCTCCAGGCCAACCCTGCCTGGGTGGGGGCAGGCAGGTGTGTCTGCGGCTTGCAGAGGGAGCTCGGGGACACCTCGGGCTTGCCTTCCAGCCACACTCTTTCTGTCAGCTCAGCAGAAGAGCCTGGAAGGATTCCCACCTGCCTTCCCACAAGCGGCATTTTCCTGACCTAGAACGTCTTATAAGTGGGTCCTACAGGAGTGTTGGGCTCCTTCCAGTTCACACTGAGTAGGTCTGCGGAGGGAGCTTTTTCCTTGCTGTGCTATACTCTACTCCTGACGCCGGGCATCTGGGCCTTTCCAGCTGACCTCATTATGGGTGCACAGGTTCCGAGAACATTCACTATCCCGTGAACGCGTGTTCCACGGAGAGCCCCGTACTAGGCTCCCAGGATAGTGCCTGGGGTGCGGGGCCCCTGGGGTCTGAAGTATCCTGGCTGGGGGCACAGATCCAGGACCCCCTGCTGTGGGTCCTGGGGACCATTCCGGGTCTCACGTGGCCCCCTGCACCTGCTAACACAAGGTTTCCCTGTCCACCTGGTGTGCCTTTCCCTCCCCTTCATTTCAAACCCCTCCCCGTTATTGCTTTTATCAGAAAGAATATTTTTATGGCAGTTGTGTGTGGGGGAGTGGGGGTACAGGGGTGGGAAGACAGGGAAACCAGGCTTCAGCTCAGGAGAGAAGCTGGGGTGCTGGGTTGGGGGGAGACTCGTGACCTTTCCATCACTCATGGCACATGCAGTGTGACTCCAACTCCTCAGACCCAGTCAGATCCTCAGGATGGGCTCACTTCGGGGGTATTGTAGCTGCTTGGGGGGTCTTGGGGATGTTCCAAGCCTGGGGTCTCTCCCGCCAACCCCTCCAACAGCCTTGCCCGGCCCGCAATGCATTTGCCCGTTCCTCCAGGAGAACCCACAGGGGCTTCAGTGACTGTTTTGGGGGGAAGGTTGGGCAGGACAGACGTGCTTTGGAGAGGTCCTGGTCCAGAATGACAGCAAAGCAGGAAAGACGAAGGTCTTCAAACTTTGGGAGGCACCTTGGGTCCCCACCATTGCCTCTCCTCACCTCAGGGGGCTCCCATCTTCCCTCCACACCTCTCCCTGGGGCCTCCCAGTGCCCCCACGGCCTCACACACCCCATTACCAGCCTCGTACCCCGCCACGTGCTGGTTCCTGAGAGGTGGGAACAGGGTGTCCTTGGGATTAAAACCTTAGGGGGCTGGGAAGGGGCGGTGATTGGGGGGGTCAAATGGGTTTTAAATATAATGCATACAAAAATGCAATAAATATTTAATTTTATTTTATTAAATACCAAATTGGTGATGGCTGACACTTTATTAAAGTGTCAAAGTGAGTGTTCGTACACTCTAATTACTTATTCTAACGAGGCGGGGAGGCCGGTGCGGCGGGCTGTCTGGGGGTGCGGGAGGTGCGTGGAGGCGAGGGGAGGGCGCCCCCCGGTAAGTCACACCTATTAAACTATTATTTGCACCTAGAGGCATCTCATTAATACCTCGACTAGAGCCTTCACGCCGCCTCTGCGGGCTGACCCCGAGCTCCAAGGGAAGAGGCAGCCCCCTATTTCGCCCCCGGCGCAGCCTCCAGACCAGCAAAGCCTGTAAAATTAATAAGGACTCGCCCACCTAATTGAATTCCTGACAAATGGGGAATCCTGCAGCCTCCGGCTCGGAGCGGCTGGGATTCTGGGATTCTGGGGCTGGTCCTGGACCCCATGCGCTGCCCCCCGCGGGGAGGGGAGGCTCGCCCCCGGGCTACCCCTAAAATACCTGTGGCCCTGTTTGAGACGTGTCTGCCTCCACCCAGTGCCGCAGCTCTTGGGAGAGATCTGTCCCAGCCAGGCCCCGGGACCCCTGCCTTATGCCCACTCACATTGTCTGCAGGGCCCCCTTCAGGCAGTGGGGGCGTGAGCAGGTCTCGGCTCCACTCTGGGCCTCTGGGGAGGCCCCACCAAGGACTCCAGCAGATGCTGTGGGAGTTAGGATGGCAGGGATGAGGAAGACCCCACCCCGGGCTGCGGTCAGAGTCCCCGCTCTGCTCAGATCCCACCCTGGCCTGGCTCTGTGCTTCCTCCAGCTCTGGGTCTCTGCAGCACGGACCTCTCTGCTCTCCATCTGCTGCTGCCTGGGGGCCCGCTGGGGTCACAGCCCGGGCCCCATGCTCACCTTCTGGCTCCGCCCACGCCACTGGTCATCCAAATTCACCGACCAGGCACCATAGCCAGTGCTTCAGCGCAGACGGGAGGAAACCCACCGGCTCTCTGGACCGACCTGCTGTGTGTTGATCCATGTGTCATCTGCCCTTGACCAGCTATCACTCGATCGTTCCCCCTTGCTGATTGCAAGTGTAGCACACGCTCATTGCAGATACTACAAAACACCAAAGTACTCCGGCACCTGGGTGGCTTAGTCTGTCCGGCGGCTGACTCTTGGTTTTGGCTCAGGTCGTTATCTCATCTGATCGAGCCCTGCGTCGGGCTCCACACTCAGCACAGAGTCTGTTAGGGATTCTCCCTCCTCCTCTGCTCCCCCCACTCATGGGCTCTCTATCTGTCTCTCTCTGATATAAGTAAACAAATCTTCGGAAAAAAAAAACACTAGAGTACACAGGAGAAAACAAGGGTCCACCTGCAGACCCGTGCCCCAAGTCTAGCTCCTGGTCGCGTCTGACTGGACATGGAGGATGGGTGTGCAGTGAAGTGATCTTGGCACCGGGGCCAACCCTGGCCACCTGTGACTTTCCCACCAAGGTAAGAAAGTTTCTGAGACCCAGCTGCCGTGGTGGAATAATGGCCTCCAAAGATGTCCACATCTTAGGCCACAGAACCCGTGGCTAGGGGTTCTTACGTGGCAATGGGGACTTAGCGGCCATGAGTCAAGGCTGTTAGGGTTCTTCGGGGGTGGGGACTGACGCATCAGAAGGGTCCCTGCAAGACAGGCAGGCAGGGAGGCAAGAGGACCCTGGGCTGCTGGCCTTGGGGATGGAGGAAGGCCCCCAGCCAGGGAAGGCAGGTGGCCTGCAGAGGCTAGAAGGGGCCAGGACAGCCTCCAGAAGGAGCAAGGCCGTGCGGCTCTCTGTTAGACTGCTAACCCCAGAACTGGAAGCGAATAGTTGTGCGGTTTGGAGTTGACTGAGTTTAGGGTAATTCCTTACAGCAGCAGCGGGGGGCTGCTACCCAGGCTTGGCTGAGAAGGGTGTGTGGTTAGGCACGATTTCTGCCATGGCCACAGGACCGGCAGGGAGCCCGTCACCTGCCCACGGTTGCCCCCGTAGAGACATATGTATTTAAGGGCACAGTTCAGCGGCATTGGGCTTGCTTACACTGCTGAACCACCATCCCCATCGGCCATCTCCGGAACTTTCCATCTCCCCACACAGAGACCCTGTTCCCACCCAACATTAGTCCCTGTCCCCCGGCTTCCTGTGACTGTGGTCTTAGGGGCCCGAGGCCTGGGCATTTTGAAATCTGTGGTGCACATCCACCCAACGCCTGTCCTCCAGAACGGTCGTGCCCACTTGCCTCCCATGGGCCGTGAGAACAGTCAGTGAGGCGATCTCCCCAACATGCAATCTGTCATTTTATTTTATTTTTAAAGATTTTATTTATTTATTTATTTTGGGGAGCAGAGGAAGAATCCTCAAGCAGGCTCCCTGCTGAGCACAGAGCTGGACGTGGGGCTCCATCCTACCACCCCGAGATCATGGCCAAATTTAAGGGTCACATGCTTAACTGACTGAGCCCCCCAGGTGCCCTGCAATCTGTCATTTTAAACCATCCCCACAATGACAGGTAGAACTGGTGTGCGACTGGCACTTCTGTGCAGGCTGCTTACTTCAAAATTAGGGCCCTGAGGAATAAGGAGGTGGGGTGCAGGAAACCTGGAGACACAGGATCCAGGAGGTGTCCTGGCTGACTTCAGGCTGCGAAGGAGATGGGGAGCAGGATAGCAGGGTTCAGAATCCCACTGTCTCCGACGCAGCAGCCTGGAGACACACCAGCCTCACTCCTCTGGGGGCCGGGGTCTCTTGAAGACCCCTGCAGCCCCTGACGGGAGGGGCAAGGAGTGGCAGGCCTGAGCTGGGCCCCCACGCCGCCCTGAAAGCTGTGCCACGTCAACACAGGACTGACTCTGCACAGACTATCGCTGAATTCAGGGACACGTCCTTCTCTGACATGTCCACTTTCCTGCGTTCCCACTGTGCGCCAGGCCCATGCTGGGCACAGCTCCTGCCCTCACGGAGCGCCTGGTCCTGTTGGGAGCAGGCAGGAGCCAAGCACACAAGTCGCTACTCCCGGTCCCGCGGCTCTGGTCTCTGCGTTCCCTCCCCAGGCGATGCAGAATTCCGCCCTGCCGCCCCCACTTGGAGAATATTGTCCTAGAGAGGAGGTACCATCCCACCCTGTCATTATACCTCTTAACGCCAGCACCTCTGGCCCAAATTAAAATTATAAACTGCCGGTCCAGGAAGTCACCTACAGGTAAGGGGCACCAGGTGGAGGGCCAGAGAGGGCCAGGGATGGCCACACCCGGAGATGGAGGGGGCTGGCTTCTCCTGATGGCATGGGTTGGCAGTGCCAGCCTTCCTGCCCCAAACAGGGTCCAACCAGGAGACCCCAAGGATGGGGAGGTAAGCTACACAAAAGCACATGTCTCCCCCAGCCCCCAATTTCTTTTCTTGGGGTAAAATATACATAACATAAAATTGACCATCTTAACCAATTTCAGCATATAATTCAGAGGCACCGAGCATATCCACGCTGCTGTGCAGCCGTCCCCACGTCCAGCTCCAGAATGTTCCATGCCCGCACATGGAGACCCGGTCCCTGTGACGCATGGATCCTCACCTGCTCCCCCAGCCCCAGCCCCGCCGTCTGCTCTCTGTGTCTGTGAGACTAATGACTCTGGGTCCTCGTGTGCGTGGGGTCCCCGCGCGTGTCCTTCTGTGTCTGGCTTGTGTCCTCAGGGCTTGTCCCCATGGTTGCAGGGATCCAATTTCCTCTAAGGCCATTGCGTGGGTGAACCACGTTTTGCTTGACTATTTGTCTGCCTGTGGACCCTTGGGCTGTTCCATGTTTTAGCTCTCATGGACAGTGCTGCTGTAAGTGCGGGCGCGCAAACATCTCTTCAAGACCCTATTTTCAGTTCTCACAAGTGCGTACGGAGGAGTGGAGCTGCTGGATCATACGGGGCCTGTGGCCAGAATCAAGTCCAGGCCTGTTCTCTGCAGCAATGGTGTCCTCCCACACGTCCACCAGCCTGGCCGCTGCCTGGGCATTTGGCAGATGCCATCCTAACCGGTGGGAGGTGGGAGCTCGCGTTTCTGGTTAGGAACGCCCTATTTGAGTCCTGGGTGTGTCTCTTCCTGTCTGGTGTGACTTAGAATATCACTCATGGACCTCCCAGAGCAAAGCTGGACTTTTCCCTTTCCCTCCTGGCACCCACTGAGACCAGAAGGGGCCATGAGCGCAATCAGTGGCCAGCAAGATGTGGGCAGAAGTCCCACAAGCCTCTGGGCCTGGCTCATAGACTCCTCTGAGGGAGCTCCTTCTCTCTCTCTCTCTCTCTCTCTCTCCCCCATCATGGGCCAGCCAGGCAGATCCAGAACATTCCGAGGCCTTAAGGGATGGCTTAGCCCCCACATGGAGGGAGCCCAACTCCCTGGGTCACCACATGTGCACGGATTGCCAAATATGCCCCGGGACTTGACATGAACAAGTCATAAACTTTGACTTCAAGTGTTTGACATTTCATGGGGGCTGTTTCAGCAACCAGCATTATTTACCTAACAAACACACGAGATGGGACGGAATCCAGGCCATGGGGTTGCTGTAAAGATTCAGTGAGCTAACCCACACACAGCCCTTCACTTGGTACGGCCGTAGCGCTGGGTAAATGTTAGCTGCTGTTGTAACAGTGTGTGGCCCTTCCCTTCTTTCCCCAACCCCCCGACCCCAACATGCACACATTTATACTTAGGAATGCTTCTTGTGGACAGCAAACCCTTTGAACTTAGGGTTCTTTATGTTGCTGGTGACAGAAAGTTCAATTCAAACTGGCTTAAGCCAAAGAAAGAACCTGTGATTTCACTGAAGTGAAAATTTGAGGGACTAGCTTCAGGCACAGTTTGATCCAGAAGTTCAAAGTCATTAAGACCCAGTCTCTGCCCATCTCTTGGTTCTCATGTTTTCTATGTTGGCATCTCTCTCAGCCTCCTTTGATGGAAAGATGATTTGCTACGGTTTCAGGTCAGAACCAGGTCATAGCATCCCCAGACACATCATACAGGCAAGGCAGAGTCCAGTCTATCCCAACCTGCCTGGTCCCAGCACAGGGCCCCTAAACTACTCTGAACCTCAGTTTCCTTGTCTGTGAAGTGGGGAGGCCTGAGGTCTGACACACAGGAGATAAAGGAATCAATGATTATTCCCTACCATCTCTGGTTTGGCCTTGTGGGGCTGGCATGGGCCTGTGGTGTCCTTTGTCCCTCAGTGCCTTCTAGGTCCTAAAGAATGGCCCCAGCACAACAGTTCCTAACACATAGTAGGTACATAGCACACGGTTGTCAGATCAATGTCTGTGGTTTGTGTGATTCCAGAGGTTACTGCTGGAGATTCTAGGTTAGGGGCTGATTGGGAGAAAGGATCCACTCAGAATAAGAATTTTCTAACTTTTTCAACACCCCTCTGTTCACCAGTCCTTGGTCAGCTTTGATTTGGTCCACCAGTAAGCTGGCCAGCATATAATATGGGTTATTCTGTTCTTTGTAGATCAAGATGTTCTGTATATCATGCCTTTAAGGACTGGATTTTGGCTGTTTCCTAAGGAAAAAAATGTAGATAAGTGGTTGTTATTTAGAGATTATAAACCTGTTGTTAGCATCTTGCGTTATGATGTCATTCTGCTAAAGATTGCAAGATTCAGCCTGGATCCCTAGATGGACTAGATTGTTTGATTCTGCTTCCTAGCTTGCACAAAGTGACATATTCAAAAGAAATTAAAATGTCAAAATCTAAAAAAAAAAAAAAAAAAAAGAATTTTCTAACTTTTTCAGAGGCCCAGAGGCAAGGTGGGCTACTTCCAGGGGATAGTGAGCTCCCCATCAGTAGGAGCATCCAAGCAGAAGCCAATCTCCCCTCCAGGGTCCTTTGTATAACTCCAGATCTCTGCATCTCCACAGTTGTGCAGGGTGAGTTTAGGGAGCTCCGGCCCACATCAGGTGTCACAGGCTGGGCCCCCACGAATGGGCTGGAGCTGAGTGAGTCTTGCACAGGATAGAAATATCCATATCTTTGTTTCCACATCCATACGGGGGCTGAGAGGCAAGGTTGGGCCTGCTGACCCTTCTGGGTAACATGGGGGTCATCCCTGGGTGCAATGGGCAGAGCCATGGGTGGGCTCACACAAAGCCCATGGAAATCCTTTCTGCAAATTCTTCAGGGAAGACTCTTCGGACATCGCTTGGAAACACCTGTCTGCTGACTCCGTCTGTCCCTTCTCTGTCCACCCCATCTGTGTCTCTCAGTCTGTTTCCAGGACCCTGTCTGTGGCATCTTTCTAACTCTCCATCTCGGTCCCTGGGAGGAGGGGGAGGGAATGGCATGTGCCGGGCAGTGAGCTAACAGCCAGGGTGTCCCCTATTTCCCATCTCTGAGTCTATGTCTATGCAGGAAGGGCCTCAGCCATGAAGGTGGGTGGGAGTCCCCCAGGACCCCTCTTCCCCCACTGGGGAGCAGGTGTAACGAGGAGGGTCCAGGGACTCGGGCAGTGTCTGCACCTGACCTGAGGGCTCGTGAACCCCCTTGGGGTCTCCATCCCCATCTCCACCTCCCCTTTCCCTCTGTGGTGCCTCCACACTGCTCCTGGGGCAATCCCTGCACCGGGCCTGCTGGTGGACCGGTGACCAGACTGCGGCTCAGAGAGGGGAAGCCTGGGAGGGCTCGGAACCCCCTCCAACCCGTGACTCCCCGGACGCCCCCCTCCCCTCAGCACCTGGAAGGCGGCCTCAGTGTCCCGCCGGTGCAATGGGGCCGCGCGCACCCGGGGTCGGGCCGTTCCGCGCGCCGCCGGCAGGGGGCGCCCTCCGCCGCCGGGAGGCCCCGCGAGGACTCGCGGAGAATTTGCTTCTTTTCATCACCCGCCCGCGTCCAGCTGCTCCTGTCAACACCTTCTTACAGCGTGTAATGCACCTCGGACTGACAGCTGGAGCCGCCCCTCCGGCCCGGCCGCCGCGCACCTGGGGCTGGGCCTGGGAGGGGCGGATGCGGGGGAGCCTGGGGGAGGGGATCCGAGGGGCAGGCGGAGGGCCTGGGAGGCCTGTGTGGGGCAAGGGCCCTTAGGTGTGTGTGGGGGCGGGAGGGGGCGGGTGTGCTGCGGAAGCTCCTTGCTGGGCTGAGGGGCTCCTGGAGGGGGAGGGGCTCCTGGTGGGCCTGGGCTGGGCTGGGGTGGGCTGGGGGACGCGTGGGGCAGGGCTCCCTCCTGTCCAGGCTAGAACCAGCGCTGGGGGGATTTGCCCCAGGGATGGAGGGTGCGTAGGGTGCCCCCTGGACTGGCCTCCCCCACCCCACCCGGCGTTGTCTCCTGGGGCCCCCCCAGGAGCTGTACAATTCCATCTGCCACAGCAGTCCCAACTCCCCTCTGCCTGGATTTCTCACCCAGCTTGGTTCCACTCCTTCTGGAGCGCCCCTGTGGAACCCAAGGGGCAGGAGGGGCATTGGCAAATTAACAGAAATCCCCGCTCCAAGGGAACACTCAGGGGGAGAACCGGCAGCACAGCCCACCCCCCCCCCACCTCGGTTCTGCTGGCTTGGCCCTTTTTGCGGGACCCTTGCCAGGCCTAGCCTCAGTTTCCTCGCCTGTGAAGTAGGGATTCCACCTGTCCTGGGGAGGCTCACAAGGGTGCTGGCTTGGCTAGGTGCAGGCACCCCAAGGAGGCCCAGGAATGGGGCTACCGTCGCATTCTGCTCTCTGGGCCTCCTGCTGCGGGGTTGGGGCTGAGGGGAAACCAGCAGAGGTCTGAGAGCATGGCTGTGGCTCCCCGCAAGTGGCCCGCCCTCTCTGGGCCCCAGGAAGGAGCAGGTGGAGGAGAGATGGGGTCTGGGGGCCCAGTCTCCCTGCTGGGGTTGGCAAAGCTACCTTCCTTCCCCAGGGGCCAGACTGAGGCCCAGGGGAGAGCAGGGAATGAAAACAAACAAACTTGAATCCACACCCAGAGGTGGCTCCTCCCCTCCCCAACCTCTCCCAGTTCCTGAATTCCTGCAGAGCAGATACAGACGCTGCAAAATGGACAGGACCTTCTCTCGCTCTGGGTGCTGGGCGCAGTCTCTCTGAGCCTGGGGTTGGGGAGGGGGGCATCGTGCAAGGACCAGACACAGCCTCAGGCAAGCCTGGCTGGGCACAGACGGTACATGTGCACCCACTTGACAGGCTGGGACAGTGACTTAGGGAAGCCGAAGGATGTGCCCAGCGGCCACCGTGGTCCCACCCGGCCCTCCAAGCCGCCTTCCCACACCCCAGCAAGCGAGAAGCAAGACGGGCTGCTGCTCCGGTGACCTTGCTGCTCCGGGGCACCCCCACCCCTGCCGTGATTTATGAGGGTTTCAATAGTGTTTGTGTCTTCTTGGAAAGCAATTTGGGGACGGGAGCTTTGATGGTGGAATCCGGCGTCTGGGAACCTCTCCTTGGAGAATGATCCAAAAACCATACATCGATTCCAGCACAAAGATGTTCAGCGCGGTGTTTATAACCACAAAGAATTGCACCCAACAGGAGGCCTTTGGGATCAGTATTTCGTGAGCGGCCAACAACCCCAGGGAAATGCAAACTCATCTCCAAGGGAGAAGAGCAAGGTGCATGAGCAAATCTGCACCGTGTGCTCAGTGCCACAGAAAGCCCACGCACAGCCAGCCGCAGGTGCCGGCGCGGCCAGGGGAGGCCCAGGCAGAGGACAGGAAGCACGGGACGACGTCGCTGTCTCTGAGGCTGGCTGGGGTGGGCTTTCCCCACACTGTTAGTGTGTACCGTGTTGATCATAGGAGAAACCAACATCATTTCAACAGCAAATTATTTAGAGCCCCATTTGTATACTGAAGTATTTATGAGTGAGATGATATGGTGTCTGGGATTTGTTTTAAAACTCACTCCAGATGTATTCATGCATTACTTGTGCAATTAACAAGGAAGTTTAATAAAAACCCGCCATGTGTGTTTGGGAGGGCCTGCACAGGCCTTGGCAGGGGTTGGGGGCAGAATCTGCAGCTGTCGTGGCTGGAGTCCTCAGCCAGGCCTCCTGGGTTTGCCTGCAGCTCCATCTTCTGGGTGTCCATCTTGCTCCCACACAACCCACGTGGTGGGACCCCAGACAAAGGGATGATGGTCCTGCTACAGAGGCAGGAAGGAGGCTGGAGGGAGGGGCTCCAGGAACAGGGTCCCAGCCCGCAGGGATGGCATCCCGGGCTTCTCAGGGCTGCATCAGCCCCCAGAAATCCTGGCACAGGGGACAGAAGGGGACGTGTGTCCCTGCTGCAGTACAAGATGACCACAGTGGGCAAGTGAGGATGGGCACCTGGGCCAGGAGGGTGGGCAGGATGCCCTGGGATGGCTCTGCTCCTGGGAGACCTGCTTGTTTTTGTTCCGGTGGCCCCTGGGGATGCCCTTCCCCCTAAGCTTGAAGGCTTCTCAACGCTGGCTGATGGCAGAGCTGGGTTAGGGACCTGCCCAGGCCCACAGAAGGGACTTCCTGGCTGAGCAGGTGGGGCCGGTGCAGAGTGTCCCCATGGATCCAGGCTGGGGGCACCTGGGCCCATGGCTTTTGCCCCCACACCCCTCTTCCAGGCAGGATGGGCAGACTGACAGCCGGAGCTTGAACTCTGCTCTGCCTGTCCCTCTTCTGTCCCTCCCTGTGCTTCTGGGGGTGAAACAAGGGTCTTGGGGTCCTCTTGTCCTCTGCCAGACCAGGCCTGGAGTCCAGAGACACCAGTGCCCCACATGTCCCTGGCCAGTGTCCTTTGTGGGGCCAGGCTTGGGGTCACTCAGCTATTTGGCACTCGCAGTGCCGAATCCCCTGCCAGAGGTCCTGTCTAATCATGGATTCCAAACCCCTGGGGTGAGTGCCAGGGTGGCGGGTGGAGGTTTGGGACATGGCTCTGGGTTCCGATTTCTAGCCAGCCACATACCACTGTGTGGCCCTGGGCAGCTTGGGTCATCTCTCTGGGCCTCAGTGTCTACCCCCAGCTCCCAGGCAGGCCTGCTGCAGGTCTTTAGGGACCCTGCCCCCATGCCGTGTCAACCTTGTGCCCCACGGTCTCCCCAGTTCCTACACTGTGCTGGTATACAGTGGGTGCTCAATACATTCTTTTACACTGTGCTGGTATACAGTGGGTGCTCAATACCTTCTTTTGACATGAAGCTAGCCCATGGCCCAGCTGCAGAAGGTATGTGAGTTGTGTATTTCACAGTCTCCGGTTTTCTATCACAAGAGACAACTCTGGCTGTGGCTAATCAGAGCTAAAAGTAATTTCCAAGATGGTACAGGTTAGGGTGGGGGGTTCAGATGGCCCATAGGAGACTGAAGACCCTGGCGTGGAGAGGCGGGACAGGGTAGCCTGAGCCTGGCCACCCAAGCCTGGCAGAGGCTTGCGGTGAGACAACACTGCTCTGAGAGCGAGGGTGGTCCGTCTCCATCCTTTGCTTTCTGCTCGAGATGTGAAGGCCGGTGGACCAGCAGCCAGTGGCCTGGCTGGAAAGGGGCCCAGGCCAGGCACCAGGGGCGCCCCTGGAGATGAGGAGCTCCAGGGAAGGCCAGGAGGCTGGGCAGGCCAGTGGACACTCTGTGGGAAGGAAGAGTCCCGGGTGGGAGGGGCAGCGAGCAGAGAGTGGTCAGTGGTGCTCCCAGGGGAGACACGGGGACAGGACCAAGAGCAAGACGAAGCAGGATACAGTCAGGAGTGGGGGCACCCCTGGGAGAGCCTGAGCCCCAGAGCTGAGGGTCCCCCACCCGAGGCCTCTCCTCCCTGGGGTTTGCCACCTTGGCCTGGGCTCTGTCGTCCTGACCCTGCCCTGGCCACCTGGCCACCCCTGCCCTGAGCAGGCAAGTCTGGGAAAGAGTTAAGTGCTGGCCTCTCCCCAGTGACAGGCAGGCCTGATCCCCCCGAATCCTCTTTTAATTATTTTGTTCTGGTGGAGGACAACACCTCCCGCCTCCTGACACCACCCTTATTGGTATGCGCTGCCCCGGCCCCTGTGGACGGCCTGTCCAGCAAGGCAATCAGTGAGAACCCTCTCCTGGCTGCAGAGACCCTATGCCATGGCCACGGAGCTGGTGGGGAGATGTGACAGCAGGCCGGGTGGGAGGGGCCACCTCCCTGGGGGACCACCTTACAGATAAAGAAACTGAGGCCCCCATCGTCGCCCCCACCAGGGAGCACAGAATCCACTATAAAGCAGGCCGGGTCCACGCATTCTGCCACCTTTCTCTCATCTTTGGGACATGCCCGTGAGGTTCACCCCAGCATTCCTGACCCTTCAAGGGAAGGAGAGAAGTCAGCTGGAGCAGCAAGACGTCACCTCTGTATCCCCTGTCCTCTCCCAATGACCCTGCGACCTTCCCTTTCCCACCGCCAGGGGAGGGAGCCCAGATCAGCCCCATGTCTCAGTCCCCACCGCTAGGCCTCTCTCCCAGGCTCCACTGTTCAAACTGCACAGTGCACACGAGCTGCTGGGTGCCAGTGCCGTCCCAGCCCACTCAGGGGTCCAAGCCCACGGGTGGTGTGTGGTCCCGATCATGCCCAGGAAAAGGCAGTGAGCATGGCTCTGTTCTGTCCCCTTCCCCCAGTGCTTCTTGGGGAGGGGGTATTAGGTGCAGACTCGGCTCCGGCCAACCCCAAAGGCCATTCTGTCTGGTTCCTGACTCTCCATGAGGCACCCGTGGAGAGTCATGTGACCTCGGGGTACCTCCTGGGGTCTCCTGTCCTGTACCCTCCGAGTTGGAGTCCTGGGTGCCGACCGGCCCCTCCTCTCAGAAGCTTGTGCAAGTCGGGGTCTGGGACCTTCTGGTGATATCTGAGGGCCGGAGGCCTGGGACCTTGTCCCACAGCATCACAGAACGTACAAGTGATGTTTGATATATAACACAGACCTACTCCCACAGAGCGAGCAGGCATAATACAGAGGAGGGTGTGCACGGCTGCCACTTACTGGGGAGAGTTTCAGTCTTGCAAGAGGGAGGTTTGAGTATGCTCAATGCCGTTGAACTGCGCTCTGAGAAATGAAGATGGTCTATTGTCCATCGTGTTTTCGCCACAGGAAAAGGTGCATGTCCACAAATGTATTTACACAGCTGTAGTGGCTCCGCTCATCTGCCTGGCAGATCTGTAGCCTCTCTTGAGGCCCACAGGAGGGTTCGGGGCCCATGCCCCTGGGGTCTGACCACACGCTCCGGCAGGGCTGGACCTTCAGACAAGAACACCCCCTCACCCCCACGTGGAAGGATTTGGGTGGCCAAGGGGACTTGGCTATCCCTGGAGGCTAGAGTCAGCGTGGGGTGGGGCCCTGGGAAGCCCCGGGGTGGGGGTGGGGGGGGAAGGCTGGGAGGAGAGGACTGGGGGGAGCCTTGCCTTCTCTCTGGAAATGCCAACTCCTGAGAAGACCCTGAGGGCATCCAACTGCCTGGAGCCCCACCTGCCTGTCCCCTGGATTCTAATTCATAACAGGAGAAGGGAGGACCTTGGGCTTGCCTTACTTCCCATTATCATTCAAATGGATTGAATGTTTTAATCCTATAATAAAGTGACAATTTCCATTTTCCCCAGGCAATTCATTTTCACAAAATGACCAGGGTCATGACCTGCTTTGCAAAAATCAGCACTCTGTGATTAAATCAAATCTGTAAGATGAGTTTTAACAGGGATGTTTCTTTAAATGGGGCCTGGCTGTGGGCTCCCACTGCCCCTGGCCTCCCAGAGTCCCACTGGAAGGGGGCAGGGAGGGCAAGCTGTATGGGATCCGTGGCAGGGCCTTCGTGGCCTTGTGACCCCAAGACCCTGAGACCCAGGCAGCCAACCTCTCTCCTGGGGGCATCCTCAGCTCTCCATAGGGGCCCTCCCAGCTGGCTGCAGGCTCCTTCCTTGAAACCCTGCCGGGCCTCAGTTTCCCCATCTCTGCACTGGGGTGGGGTGACAATTCAGCAACAAAATCATGTAGTGCACTGAGCCCTCAGTTTTGTTGATTGTCCAACTGATGATGATTTTTATTTTTTTAAACATTTTTTAAAAGATTTTATTTATTTTTTTTGAGAGAGAGCACGAGTGGGGAGAGGTGCAGAGGGAGACACACACTCCCTACCCGGCAGGAAGCCCAAAGTGGGGCTCAATCCCAGGACCCTGGGATCATAACCTGAGCTGAAGGCAGCTGCTTAACCAACTGAGCCACCCAGGTGTCCCAGATGATGATTTTTAATGATGATTGTTATTACCTGGGGCCTGCATGGGGAGTGATTTTCTCTGGGATGGGTCTTGGGGAGCCTCTCGGGCAGACCCAGGTCAGTGGGGTCTCCATTGCCCAGCCCTATGGGGCAGTGCACTATCTGACACACCCCCTCCCCTCCCCAGCAGCCAGCCCCTCCCTGGGCAGTGACCGCCTGGGGGCTGGACACTGCCCGAGGCACAGGCCTTTCCAGAGCACCCACCAGGGCCCTGGTGGGTGGGGCCCTTCCTCAGACAGAAATCAGCATGGACCTGTGCCAGGGGACAGAGGCGGCAATGACCACTTCTTGGCATCCATGAGTAATTCAGATTTTCAGCCTTCTATGAGCGTTGTCACATGTCGCCCCCACTTAGCAAGGCAGACAGATGGGGACACCAAGGAGGCTCCGAGAGGCCCGAGGTCAGCATGTGGTGCTGACTGGCTCTGGCCCACCCCTTGCACCTGGGTACCTGAGATGATCCCAGAGTGGGCGCTGCTCTCAGAGGGGCATAGATGGGGCAGCGGAGACTGGGAGCTGCCCAGGGTCATAGCACTTTCCCCCAACTTCCTCCCCAGCTATCCTGAGGTTCTGGGTCCCTGAGTGAGCACCTGGGGCGAGGCAGTGCTCCCTGCAGTCAGTGCCTGACTGACACGCAGATGTGGGCTCCCTGTCCCCAGCAACCTGGACTCCCCAATATAGAGCGGCTGCTCAGGCACAGGTGGGCCGCTACATCGGGGTGCGTGTTCTGCAGCTGTTTGGTGGGTGGGAATGGGGGGGTCTAAGCCCCAGTTTGCAGGCTTTTGCAGGCAGGGCAGCCTGAGGGCTCTGTGCAGGCAGGAGGCCTGGAGCTGGAGGGAGGGGGGATCTTTGCAGGGCAGCTGGCGGTCCCCAGAGCTGTGGTGGGGAGGCGGAAGCCTCAAGGAGCGTGAAAGTCCTGAGGACCTCCTTCTTCAGGTGGTTGCCTAATGCAGAACAGCAACTCTTCCGGGGTGCTCTGTGCGGGGCAGGATTCGAGGAAGGCCCACTCCCACCTCCAGCCCTGCCCCAGCACCCTGGGCATTGGCTCACGGTGGGCTCTCCCAAGCAGCCTTGGTCAGCCCTTGGCTTATCTGGCAAACTTTTCCCAACATCTGCTCCCAGCTGAACCAGGAGCCAGAGACTGTGAAGGATCCGACCCAACTGGCTGGCATGGAGCTGGAAGCTGGGAGGCCGGATTTGTCCGGGAGGTGATGTGTGAGCCTCACAGGGATACACTCAAGGCCAGCAACGGGGGTCTTGGGGTCTGTGATGTGGACTCTGATGGGTGAGGCCAGGACACAGAAAGGGGGTCCAACAGGGCTGCCCAGCCAGGCACTGAAGCCAGGGAGGCCCACCCTCTCGGGACCTCTCTCCCTCCTCCCCTGGCTCTGCTCCCTCCTCCCCGCCCCCTGCCTTCACTGCCACATGTGAGGTAGGAGGACACACAGCTGGGTTGGGTGAGCGCTGCCTGACACTCACATGGCTGGCGGTCCTACTGTTTGAGCAGCGAACATTCCCTCAGGGCGCTTGGATTCTGTCCGTGGTATAGAGGAGGAAACTGAGGCACAGTGAGGTGAAGCCGCTTCCCCAGCCACAGGGCCAAAGGAGCAGAGAGGAGCTGCATGTGGGTCCCCTTCCTGGCCCCAGGGAGCTGCCCATCAAGTCACTGACTATGGAGCTTGGAAATGATCCTCACGCTGCCAGACCTACCTCCATGGACCGCGTCCCAGTAAAGTCCCTCGGCTGGAATTATCATGACGCTGGAGATTAAAGCTGGCAGGGACTGGTGGGGATAGGGCACCAGTGGGCTCCCAGGTGACAGTGGATAGGCCGTGGGGACACTGCCTGGAAAAGGGGAGCTGCTGGCCCCAGAATGGGTGCACAAGTTGGAATTTTGATAAAACAAGGACACCTGTCAGTCTGACCACCCTCACCCCCACGACTGGATCCTAAGCAGGGAGTTGGGGTCTCTTTCTGGGCTTCTTGGCTCTCATGCCAAGCCAGTGCTGGGAAGATGTCCCCGTGCTGGTTAGGGTCCAGTGGTTCTGGCCCCTGACTCAGATTCCCGCCCCCCACCCCCCGCCCCCAGCCCCATCCGACACAGAAGTCTTTGGGAGGCTGCCTGAGGTGTTCCTGCCTCTGCCTATGGGTGAGGGGTGCTGCTGAGTCCAGGGTCCAAGTGTGTCGGGATCAGCCATGTTCTGTTCTGGGTGGAGCGGGGAGAAGGGGTGGCAGGAGGGCTGGGGTCCTGTGCACGGCCAAGGAGCCTGGACTGTGCTCCAGGAGCACTGGGGGGGTCATAGGAGAGATTTAATCAGGACAGGAACTTGTGTCCTGGGAAAAGGATAGGGGAGGGGGGTACTGCGAGGAGTCTGGAGCTGGGGGGCGGGGCGGGGACCAGGGGTCAGGTCTGGGCATGTCTTGGGGGAGCTGGCACGGGCTGCAGGCCCTTCGGCCAACGTGTTGGGGCAGCTCCAGGGTGGGGGCTGGAGCCTCCAGATGGAGAATCGCCGCTAGGTCACATGCCAGGCTGGGTGTGGCAGGGCTCTGCCAGGGGGTCCCTTCTGGCCTCAATGGGGGACGTGACTGTGGGGTGAGGGTGCCAAGGCAGCAAGGGTCTGCGGGGCACTGTGTGTGGAGGGCAATCCTGCCAGGCCCAGAAGCCTCGCGGGGCCCACTGCAGGGGGGCCTGACAAGGGGACAGGATCAGGCTTGTGTGGAGGGTGCTCCCTCGGGCTGCTGTGGACAGACCTGAGGGGCCTGAATGACCACAGGGGTGTGAAGGAAGCTGTGGCAGGTGGACATAGGGGCTTGAGAGTGAAACACGGGCCCCTAGGCTACAGGACGGGATGGCTGGGTAGTCAGTGGGGCCGTGGGGGCAGCAGCGAGTTTGGTGGGGTCTGTCCAGCCTGGGGGGGTCCTCCTGGCCACGTAGCTGGGTGAGGGTCCGCACAATGCCATGCCATCAGCAGGCCTTCCCTACCCTCACTGCTCCCCCTCACCCCCTGGCCCACCCTGCCCACACCCCAGGTAACACTGTCTACTGGTAATTCTCCTGATCCCTTTATCCTGCGCTTTAATAAATAATTTACCTGAATTATTCACATGGAAATTTCAACATTATTAAAAATTAACCAGCTTAAATGAGTCCATGGTAAATAGCTGGGGTGGCTCTTCAGAGGGCAGGAAGCCGCCCCCAGGCAGCGTGGAGGACAGCAGGTGCAGGGCAGGTGCAGGGCAAGCGAGCGGGGTGCAGGAGCCTGGGGGTAGGTGCCCTCGAGGTGTCATGGGGCAGCAGGGAGCCGGGAGGCCCCCACTTCCTGCAGGCTGAGGGTCTCAGGGAAGAGTCCTCCACTTTCTGGACCCGTGGTGTGATGGGATGACCCTGCCGTGCTCTGAGGAAGGCACGGGAAGCTTGGGGAGGAGGGAACCAGCAGCAATGCATGATGGGGCCCCTGGGTGGCAGCTTCCCATCTGGAAGGGTCTGGAGGGGTCTGGAAGGTGGGGAGAGTGCTGCCTGGCCCGGTGGGCTTCCTGGCATGGGGGCCCCGGTGGCTGTAGGGCCTGGCTACAGAGGGCCACCAAGGAACAGTAAGTCAGTCAGTGCCCAGGAGAGGCTGTGAGCGTGTTTCCAATCACTCCCCTCGGAGCAGATCAGCACACGCTAGCTACCCAGTCACCCCAAATACACGTCCTACTTAGTTTTATTTATGTTTATTACATAAACATAATATGGGTCCAGGAACATCGGGGGAAGTTTCAGGTCCCTGAACGAGCTCTTTTATGAACATCTTCACTACACCGAGGTTTGGGGTTGGCGAGGTGCCTATGGACAGGCCAGTGCAGAAACCCTTGTCACACAGCAGGCCATGGGGGCAGCTCAGAGAGCCCCAGCTGGGGTTCCACATGCCCACCACGGTGCACCAACACCCTCCTCACCCATCAGCTCCGGCTGCTCCGGGCCTGGGGAGCCGTCGTCCCCACGTCACAGGAGGAGAAAGGAAGTGACAGGTTCCTGGGCTAGGTCCACTCTCTCCGGGGCCCACCCAGAAATGGCTCCCCCCCCTCCCCAGGCATGCATTGGAGCTCTCCTGGAGTTTAGGGCAACCTAAAACAAAATCCCAGCAGGCTCTTTGTAGCAATTGACATGCTGATTCTAAAATTCATGTAAAGGCTATAAGACAGTCTAAAAAAACCGTTGAAAAAGAAGAACAAAGTTGGAGGATTAGCACTTCTTGATTTTGTCTCCTTATAACACTACAGTAATAAACGGAGTCTGGACCGGGTATGAGGAATGGACGAACAGGTCAGCAGAACAGAAGAGAAAGCCCAGAACCAGATGTGCGTACACGTGCAGGAAACTGATTTTTGACAAAAATGCAAAAGGGCAAGTCAGTGGGGAAAGGATGGTTTTTCAACAAGTGGATTTTCCACAAATCCATATGCCAAAAACAAACAAACAAAAAACAACAACAGAAGCAAATGAGCAAAGAACTATGATCCATACCTCACACCACATATAAAAATTAAGTCTAAGTGGATGGCAGGCCTAAAAACAGACCCTCAAACTATAAAACCTGTAGAAGAAATCATCTTCTGGATGTTTACAGAGATCAAATCTTTTATCAGGTGTTTTTACAAAGATAAAATCCTTATAAATTCGGGGTAGATAAAGATTCCTCAGCTATGGCATGAAAAGCATGATCCATAAGGTAAAATATGCATAAACTGATCTTTATCAAATTTAAAATTTCTTTTTTTTTAATATTTTTTAAATTTATTTGACAGACAGAGATCACAAGTAAGCGGAGAGAGACGGGGGAAGCAGGCTCCCTGCTGAGCAGAGAGCCTGACAATGGGCTTCATCCTAGGACCCTGGAATCATGACCTGAGCTGAAGGCAGAGGCTTTAACCCACTGAGCCACCCCAGGCGCCCCATCAAATTTAAAATTTCTGTTCTTTGAAAAACACTAAGAGAACAGAGTGACAAGCCCTAAACTGGGAGAAAGCCTTTGCAAATCATACACCCGGTGGAAGACGTGTCAGAATACATAACGAGCTCTCAAAACTCAATAGTAACAAAAACAGTAAAAACATTTAAAAAACGGGTCAAGTATTTCAACAGTCATTTCCCCCAAAGTGTACAGATGGCAAAGAAGTGCAGGGAAAGGTGCTCACTGTCCTCAGTCATTAGGGAAACACAACACCCGCCCAAGACACCCTCCACAGCCCTTGGAGTGGAAGACTGCCTGCCGCCAGCGTCGGCGGGATGCAGAAGGAACAGGAACTCCACGCATGGCTGGCAGAAATGGAGTGTTGCACCCCTGCCCTGGAAGGCAGCCTGGCGGAGGTTGCCATCTCAACTATCCTCCTGCCTTGCACCCAGGCTGTCCCACGCCCCGAGAGAGAAAAGCGCTTGTCCACGAACGTTCATGACGATGTGCTTGCTGGAAATGGGTCCATGAACGTTCATGACGATGTGCTTGCTGGAAATGGGAAGGGTCCATCGACAGACTGATGGACAGGTTGTGGTATATCCATTCGGCAGAATTCTGCTCAGCCACAAAAAGGACGGGAGGACCAATATATGCAAAAGTATGAATGAACCTCAACACTTTTTCTCTGGAATGCAAGGAGCCAGACCAAAAATTGGTGCATATTCTGTTTGTATGAAATGATAGAGAATGCGAACTACTCTACAATGACAGAACAGGTTAGGGTCACCTGGGGCTGATGGCAGAGGATAGGGAGGTGAGGGAGGGGATTACAGAGGGGCCCGGTGAAACTTTTGGGGTAAACGATGTGTTCTTTGACTTGATCATGGGGATCATTCCCCTGTGGGTATACATTAGTCAAAACCTATCAAATAAACCTCTTACATATGTGAAGTCAATTACATCCCGACAAAGCTGTCAAGAAAGTTAAAAATTAAAAATTAAATTTATGCAGGGGTGCCTGGGTGGCTCAGTTGGTTAAGTGTCCGACTCTTGGTTTTAGTTCAGGTCATGATCTCAGGGTCTTGCCATCGAGCCCAAGGTCAGGCTCTGTGCTCAGGGTAGAGCCTGCTTCTCTCTCTCCCTCTCCACCTCCCCCGGCTCTCTCATAAATAAATTAAATCTTTTTAAAAAATCTTAAAAAATAAAAAAAAGCAAATATGCAGGCTTGGGTTCAGCGGGAGTGGGGTGGCCTGAGACTGCATTTCTAGCAGGCTCCCAGGACCAGCCTGCAAGGCAAGCGTCTCACTCACTGTCCCCGTCCAAACTCCATGCACTCCCATGTCCTTGCTGGCACACAGTCCGTCCTGCATCCAGTCCACACTCTCGGGTCTCCAGGCACACCCCTCAGCCTCCCTTGGCCGGGAATCTCATGAAGTCGATCTTTCAAACAGTCCAGGCAAACTCCTGGTGGAACGCCTCTCCCTCTGCTTGGGTCTGGGTAACATGTCCTCCTGATGTGGGCCAGGTGCCGTGGGGACGTCTGTGATGCCAGGAGGGGTGCCCGAGTCACTGTGCGCAGACACCACCAGGCAATGGATAACTTGCTTCCCCCTCACACCCTGTGTTTCTTTATCCGTGATTCCCGCTCCAGTCAATTATTTCTACACGGCGGCCAAAGGTGAATTCTCGAATTCCACTACTCTTTCTACACGTGTTGTCTTTCTGCATGGCCCTCCCTCCCCAACGTGTATTTTTGCACGTGTACCGGCAGTGGCTGTGGACGCCTTGCTCAATGCGCTACGACCCATCGCCGCCATCCGTCAGGGCTGGCCTTTGCCTCCGGAGCCTCTGTCCCCACTTCCTCTGAGCCTCTGCCAGGTGCCTACGTAAGACGAGCTTTGTGTAAACCGAGATCTGTTTGGGGTGGCTGTGTGCCCATTCCCACTCCAGCGCCTGGCTCGGGGCCTGGCACACAGTAGGACTCATGCAGTGGGAGGCTGGGAGCCCCAACGATGGAGCCTTAGACAGAGGTCACCTCTCACCAAGCTCAGGTCCCCGTCAGCCAAGCCTCTGGATGACATCCCGCCAAGGCCCAGCACCTGTGTCTGTCAGGAGCCTCCTCCACTCTTAAGGTGCGACACTTCCCCCGAAACTGCTGTCATGGGTACAGAGTGACTAAACTTGGGGCTCAGTGGGCTCTCTTCTAGGCGCCAAAGATCACAGGTGGCAGTTGGGCGGGCGCAGGCCAGGGAGACCAGGCAGGGGCTGGCAGAGGTTTGTAGGAGTTTACTCTGCCGATGAGAGCAGTGAGCAAGGATGCACAGTGCCTCATGACCTGTGGCCCCAGGTCCAGCCCTGGTGGCACGTCCTCGCCTCATCTCACCCATGGGACAGGGTTGCGGGGCACGTGGAAGTTTCTGGGGTGCAGGGAGCCTCTGCTGGCCGACAGCAATGTCACGGGAGCCACAGGTGCCAGTGGACTCATTCAAAAAGCAAAACGGAACAGTGATGCTAATTTCGGTACTATATTCAGTATACAATGCTCAGAACTGAGCTCGGAGTGTTATTGTTGGACACGGAATCGCTATGGAAATCGTCAGTGAGATAGTTTACATTTCTTCCCCAGAATGTCCTGGAAACCTGCTACGTATTTCACATGCGTGCCTCGCATGCATCCAGACCAGCCACATCCCCACATCCCAGGCGCTTGGTGGCCCCACGTGGCTTGTGGCCTCACATGGCTTGTGGCCATGTGCTGCACGGGCAGAGCCTCTCACCATGACTGTGGTGGTGCCTCACCAGTGTACACAGTTGTCAAAACTCATCAAACGGTATGCTTAAAGGGGGAGCATTCTACAGCGTATAAATTATACTTCAATACAATCGACTAACTGTAGAATTAAATGAAATTGATTGATTTTGATTAAATAGGAAATTGATTAAATTCTACAGATCAGCCTGCTGGTGAGAGGCAGGTGGGCAGGGAGCGCCGGAGAGCGGGCAGGTGGCTGCACCTCATGCTAGGAGCTGCTGGGGGCTCCTGCCCAAGCTGCCGCCTGCCCATTGGAGATGCAGGCTAAGGGAGGATTTAATTAAACCAGACCCAGCCTCACCACACCTGGAGCAGGAGGGCCTGGCGTCCAGTGGACAGCCCGCGGGAGGAGGACCGCTGCTTAACCTGCCGGCGGGCTGACTTTAAGTTAATAAAACCATATCGGAGGGATGACCCTGGAGCCAGCTCCACCGCTCTCCTGAAGGCCATGCAGGCCCCTCATAAAAGGTTATTAAGGAAAGTAAATAACTCAGGGGGTGCGCTTCCTGGCACAGGCATGCTGGTTTGGGCGAGGGCGGGGGCCAGGAGTGGGTGGGAAGCCCGAAGCCCAGCCACTTAATTAAGGTGGCAGGAAGGAGTGGGGGGTGTGAACCTGACCTGGAAACCGGTGTATAAACATGGGGACAGAAGTGTGGGTTAGGGCAAACTTGGGGTTCCTCTGGGATGCAGTGAGGGGCCCACTCTCCATGTGGGGGACAGAGCAGTCACTGACACACAGCGCCCAGTGCACAAGGATGACAGGCTGGAGTGGCTTCTCTGACAGGAGAGGACTCCCTGCCTTCCTCCCTCCCTCTTCATCTTTGACCAGGGGGCTCCTAAGGTGGAAGGAGGGCCACTTAGGGTTTGCATCCTAGAGGATCCTCTGGGGCCGTGGGCAGGATCCTCTATGTCTGAGCGGGAGCTGTGGGGAGACAGGTGCATCTTGAGCCCAGGGGCTGCCCCGTGTGACCTGCAGGACTCGGGGGGAGAGTGCACACCTTATCTGGGCCTTCGTTTGCTCATCTGTAAATGGTGAAGTGTCCCCATGGCGACACGTGACAGATGCAGCTCAGGGCCCAACTCAGCACAGGGTGCTTTCTGTCGCTGTCCCAGAGAGTGCTTAGCAAACTGTAAAGGGCCATGCACATATGAAAGGGAACAGCTCCAGCTCTGTGAAGCATGGGGGAACCGCCAGATCTGGGGGCTGAGCCACTCTCTGCTCTGGGCCAGCTCAGGCAGAGGTGAGTACTCTGTCCCCCCACTGCGCAGGTCCTGGCTCAACACAGTGGTGGTGCTCTTCACCGAAGGTCTTGTGTGGAGAGGCCCGGAGACCCAGTGCCCCAAAGCCACCTCCTGTGGTGGTTCTAAAACACATCCACAGAAAGATGGAGACTAAGTCCCTTCCCCTTGGGGGTGGGCTGGACTCTACCTGCGTCTAATGAAGAAAATATGGCAAAACAGACAGTGTGGGGGTTCCAGGATGAGGTCCTAAGAGGTACTGCCCGCTTCCTTGCTCCCTCAGGCCACTCACTGGGGGAAGCCAGATGCCAAGCCACTGAGACCTGAGGAAGCCCAGGGGTTCCCGGGAGCCATCTCGCGTCAGAACTGAGGCCTTCTGTCCATGGCAGTCCTGGGAGGCGGCTCCAGGGGACGCAGACCCAGCTCCCTGGCCTCCACCTCTCAAGGGACCCAGGACAGAACTGCCCAGTTAGGCTGCTCCCCAGGTCCTGCCCCGCACGTGGAGATGGCCACATGGCGGGCCCGTGATGGCTGGGGCTGCCGAGTTTGGGGAGCTTGTGGCGTGGCAAGAGGCGACCTATCTCCCTTCTCTTCCACTGGCTCACGACCACATGGTACTGAATTTACCCCGGCATGGACACTGACACCAGAGGGTTTTTATGATCATATGATACTTGGGAAGAAATTTAACAAAAGAAGAACAAAACTCACACTCTGACACTGCAAGGCCCTGCTGAAAACCATGCAAGAGGGACACTCCTGTTTGCAGACTGGAAGGGAGGTCTGCACCCCCTGGTTTCCACGGGCTCAGTGGATCTCTATCAAAATCCTGGCTTTTTTAAAAAAAATAATTTTGTAGAAACTCAGGAGTTGATCCTAAAATTCCTGTGGAAACTCAAGGGGCCCAGAATAGCCAAAACAATCTTGAAACAGAAGAACTGATGAGGAGCCCCTACATGTCCTGACTGCAGGGATCACAACGCATGGACAGACGCAGGGTCCCTCAGCACAGAACCGCGTCCCAAATAACCCTGCTCTTGCTGTTGGTTGGCCTCTGACAAGGGCACCAAGACCAGTCGGCAGGGTAAGTATGGTCTTCGGAGCAAACGGTGCTGGGACACCAAACATCCACGTGCAAGACGGAAGCATCCCTCCCAACCTCTAAGAGAAATGGACTCATGCTGTATCAACACCTGAACGAGATGGCTGAGCCTCTGCAGGGCTGAAAGGAGAATGTGGGGGCAAGTCTTCATGACTCTGGGTGACACAGAGGTGTCTTGCCTGTGACACCAAAAGCACCAGCAGCCAAAGAAAAAAACTGACCCACAGGACATCATCGAAAATTACAAATTTTGTGTTTCAAAGGACACCACTGAGGAAGTGAAAAGACAGGCAGAGGAATGAGAGAAAATGTCCGCAAATCATATATTTGAGAAGGCACTCATACCTAGAAAATACAGTAAAATAGACAAGGGACCCAGTTTTTAAATGAGCAAAGGATCTGAATAGACATTTCTTCAAAGACGATACATTTGGCCCATAAGCCTCGCGAGGTGTGCTGCGAGCCAAGTGGCAGCCAACTATGACCTCACACCCACTTGGTTATGGTACACGAGACGGACAAGTGTAGAGCCCTCGTGCATTGTTGGTGGGAACATAAAATGGAGAACGCTCTGGCCGTTCCTCGAAGGGTGAAACACAGATCGCCACATGACCCAGCAATTCCACTCCGCACCATGTGCCCGAGAGAGAGAGGCACGGGTGCCCACAGAATTGCATACAAACGCCCATTGCAGCACGAGCCACGATACCCCAAACCTGGAAATGACCCAATGCCCATCAGTGGACGAGTGGATAAACCACGAGACCTGTCCATACGATGGTGTGTGACTCAGCCACAGGAAGGAACCAAGTACAGATGCAAATGGCAACAGGTGAATCTTGGAAATGTTATGCTAAGCAGAGAGAAGCCCATCACAGAAGACACCCGTTGTTTCCACTCCTGTGCCTGTAGCTGGGGGCTCTGCGGGGAATGTGGAGTGAGTGCCACAGGGTAGGGGATGACAGTGTCCTGGAACTGGATGCGTGAATCTGCAAGGTCACTGGAGCCACAGGATGGCATGCCATACGTAAGGGATGTGTGGCATGGGAATGCTATCTTGGCGGAGGTGTTAGAACCGTGCACTCGCGCGTACACGTGTGTATATGCGTGTGTGCACGACCACAAGTGTGTATGAGTGTGTGTGCCTGTGTGTACGAATGTCTGCATGTATGAGTGTGTGCATGTGTGTATTAGTGTATGCCTGTACGAGTGTGGGTATGCACTAGTATGTGTGCATGTACGAGTACATGTGTGTATGAGTGTGTGTGTGCGTGCACGAGTGCGTGCACACCATCTGTGCAGCAGCCTGGGAATGAGGTCCACTGGCCTTGCTGAGCAGCTGGCCAGAGGTCAGCACTCTGGGTGCGTGAATCTCAGGCCTCTGCTCCCCCAGGGCAGGGACTGCTGATGGCTCCAGGGTGTCCCTGCCTGGCCTGGAAATACCTGGACGCTAGAGCCCCTTCCCCAGGCAGAGTGATGTGGGTGTAAAACCCCTAGGCCCTGGTGGGACCACCGCTAGGGGGCTGTTTCCACCCTGCGGCCCCCACAAGGAGGGCTCAGCTGGGACCACTACTGGGGTGCTGTTTCTACCCTGCAGCCCCCAAGAGGAGGGCTCCGCCTCAGCTGGACCACATCTCTGCCAAGCTTCCTCCCCCATCTTGCCCTGCTTTCCTCAGCCCTGTGGGCCCCACCTGAAGGCTCTCCCCTAGTGCACCACCTGCCCAAGGAGCCCTATAACCTCACCTGCCCCTGCCCAAGGCCCCCCCCCAGGGGATGTTGACTGGGGAGGTCACCCCACCATGTGTGCAGGCTGATTCAGAATCCAGAACATCTCCTCCATCTTGTCCTCAGGTAACCTCCTTCTCCGTCCCCATCTGATACACGCAGACACTGGGCTCAGACAGGGCAAAGGGCGGGCACTCCCTTGTCCCTGGTATTGGGTGCCAGAGTAGGGGTTGGACCAGAACCTCGGGTCTCAGGTGCTGCCTGCCCCCTGCCATGAGGTCCTGTGCCAGTTTGTCTGAGGGCCCAACTTCCTCTGCACCCCCAGAGCCCACCCCGGAATTTCTGACCCTGCCCCAGGGAATTCAATGTGCTCTGAGGATGGACATCTCATGGTGTGAAAGCAGGGATGTGGGGACCTCATTCCTCCCACCCCGAGACCTGAGGAAAAGGACAGAAGAGGGAAATGTAACCACGGAAACAGCAAGGCTTTGCTCAGTGGTCACTGTGTGTCCACCTGTGCTGGGCATGAGCCACCAAGGATCATCTTCATGATGCATGAGAGGACACTGCTGCCCAGGGGGGAAGGGCTCAGGGAGGGGCCAAGACCTGGACCTGGCTCCGCCGGACGCCAGGGTCCTCAATCCCTCCACGGGAGGACTCCACAGAGACTCTATAGAGACTGGCTCCCCGCTCTGGGTGGGCACCCCAGAATGTGCAGGACGGCAGAGCCAGGGGCCTAGCTTACCATGAAGACAGGCGTCCCTGCGGGCCTCACGCGAGCCTTGCCACTTCTCTGTGTGACTCGGAGGCAGCCACGGGCCACTTGGTCTCAGTTTCTCTGCTGATAACACCTGGACCGTGACTGGGACTGTGAGCCTCCTTCGGGTCCGCCAGAGGCAGGAGCCCTAGCGGCCTCTCTCATGGGGCCTGCGGCAGATGGAGGAAGGCTCCACCCAGACCCGCCCACCCTCTGACTCGGTCTACCCAGGAAAAGTGCTGTAAGTCTCTGGACCCAGCATCTGCCGGGAGCTGCGGAAGGGTTTGCGCAGCCAGCGTCCCTCTACCTTCGGGAGCGGCTCTCCTCCTTCTCTGCCTGCCCAGGCTCCGGGGTTTCCCGGCAGCTCTGAGGGCTGGAGAGCACCCTCCCGAGGCCTGTGGACCGTCCGTGGCTTGGGCCCAGCAAGGCCCCTTCCCAGCATGGTCGACTTCGCCTCTGAATTAATCTGGGTTTTTAAGCACAATTAACGAGGTAATCAGGGTCAGCAGCGCCTTTCAAACACAGTTTAGCACAAAATCCTAATGCAGGAATTACACAAATGGATATTGTCAATATAATGGATTCCCACCAATTGCGCTAAACAAGGCTACATCGGGGCTGCGCGCGGAGTGTGGCGAAGGCTGATTCGGCGGCGCCCAGCACCCTGGCCACCGCTCCACATTCATTACTGGGGAGCTTGGAACATGTTTCAGAGAATTCATTAGGGAAAGAAAACAGTAAAATTTGAAGTTATTTGTAAACCTGACAGGGAAAACATGCATCATTTCGAAATGTGTCGATTCTAGACGGGGCTGATGTGGAGGGGAGTGGGGAGGATGTGGGAACCAGGGGCGGGGGTGGGCTGCAGGGCTGCAGTGGGAGGGGGCTCTCACCTAGGAGGCTCACGGGGGAGCATCCCCGGTGCGCTGGCCCAGTCCCCACCTTCTTCTCTCTGTGAGAAAGGATGGGGGGGCACTGAGCTCACACTCAGGGGCCAGAGGGGGCTGCCCATAGTCATATAGCACAGAGGCAAAGCTGGCCAGGACCAGGCTCCCCTGAGGTCGGGGCGGGGGGTGGTCCCTGGCATGGGTTAGCCCTACTGGCTCTGCTCTCCCCCTTCCTCCTGGCAGCCTCATTCCTGTCTCTCCTGCCTTATCCCCACACCCCCATCACAGGCTGTCCCCCACTGTCAATCCTGCCCCTGCTCTGAGCCTAAGCCCCTTCCAGGGCATGTGAGTGTCCCTCCCCAGATTCCACCTCCCTACTATAATCTCGGCAGGCACCCACTGGTATCTCGTTTACTCTTCTCACCACGACACCCGTGAATCGTGGGTCCATAGACATGGCCTGAGTGCCTGCACCCATGGGCAGAGACCCCCTGAGCATCGTCTTGTCCTCCCTGTGAGGAAGGTGTCCCCCATGGACAGATGCCTCGCCTGGACCAGGGCGCTGCAGTGGGAGTGCAGAGCACCTGGAAATCTCCTGGCTTGGTCTGGCCACCCAACTGTCCTGAGCAGGTCAGGAGAGGGGAACCAAGTGGGTGAGACTCAGCCGGGTGGGTCTGGGGGCTCTGTGGGCAGTGTGTGCTCAGGGCAGAGCCTGCACATGCAGCCACGCAGTGAACCTGCTGGCCTGTCCGGGAGCATGAGCCCCATATCCAGTATGACCATCATGGAACCACACAGGGGGAGAGGGCAGAGAGGGCACGGGGGTGGGGGTGGACTGGCGGCCAGGTGGACACCAGCACGAGCAGCTCTCCAGCAGGCCCAGTGGTAAGCCTGTCCCGGGGGCATCTGAGCTAAAGCTGGGATGCTTTTGCCAGCCAGCCCTCGAGCACAAGCCATGGAGGGAGATGTCCGGGGGCCGGAAGAGGGTGGCACGGGGCCCCAGGGGGTGGCCGGGACAGCACTGGAGAGAGAATGCATTCCACGGGCTCTTTCCACTGGGGCAGAAGAGGCCCCTGCTGGGGTGACAGGCCAGCCCTGGCTCTGGGCGAGGGGATAGGCTGAGGCGGTCGGTGTCCACCCTCTGAGGTAGAGTGCCGGCCTGGGTCTTTGAGCATCAGGGGTGACCCAAGGCCCTGAGTGCTTCAGGATGGCTGCGGTGGGTGGTGACCCTTGAGGCTGTCTCCTGGCCCCACCACAACAAGATCTTCCCCCAGGCTGGCCCTCAGGTCCCCGACAAGCCCCACCTTTGGGGTGCCCCCACCATGGGAACAGGCCGGGGCTGAGGCCACCCCTTCCGCCCAGGGTACAGAGGTTAATGGAGGCAGTGGGGTGGGGAGGTGAGACACAGAGGGGCCGGCTGGGAGGAGCCCCCGTCTCTTCCGGCCAAGACAGAATGAGGACAGATCAAAGCTCAGGGGTTTATGAGCCTTGGGGGTGGCAGCTGGAACGGACTGGGGGTGGGCTTGGGCTGGCGCTAGGTTCCCAAGGATGGCTGGGCAGGCAGGCAGGGCCCAGCTGGGGCACCAACAGTGGGCCGGGTATTTAACAGCAGCCGGTGGGGGGGAGGGGCTCTCTCCTCACTTGACAGAGGGGGAAACTGAGGCTTAGGGCTAGATGCCTCGCCCAAGGCCACACAGCTGGCCAGCAGCCAAGCCAAGATTAGACCAGGCCTGGGTGAGCCCGGCAGCTTCCTGCGACCCTGGCAGGGGCTGCCCTCCCTTCCAGTGGGCAGATGGATCCCAGGGGCCGCAGTGGGTCCCAGGGGCTGCAGACAATGCCCAATGTGTAACTGAAGCATGCAGGGGTGAGGGAGAAAGTGGGCCTGCCTTCCCTGGCCCAGTGACCCCAAGGAGCTCTGGGGTCCCCTCTAGGTCCTGAGCCAGAGACGACCAGTTAGGTTTCTGCACCGGGCACCCCCTCCACCCCTCCCCACCTTGGTGAGCCTCTCCCCTCCATCTGTCTTGTCCCTCTGCCCAGCCACTCAGCAGCACCCCCCACGCCTGGGCACCAGGCTCCTCTCAGGTCCTGACTCTGTCCCCCTCTGAGTGCCAAGGGTCCAGCGTCGAGGGTGAGAATGACTGGTGCTGGGACACCTGTGGCTCTGCGCCATGACCGAGCTCCTTCTCCCTTCCACCCAGGCCGTGCTGCCGGCTCTCCTCTGTCCCCAAGACAGGGAGAAGCAAAAACAGACCGAGCCTTGCGGGGAGCTCAGCAGCCCCCTCCTCTGCCTGCTTGCCCCATCCCTCGCTGCTCCTCCCCACCTGCCCTGCCAAGCTGCCCCCTTCCTGCACCTGCAGGCCTTCACCACCCAGGCCCTCGCCTGGCCCTCTGCCAGAGGTACCCTCAGTAGGACTGCCCTTCTCCCACCAGGGAGTGTGGCCTGTACAGCCCAGCAGGAAGACACCACCGGGAGGTTCCCTATGCTAACCAGACTGTGGTGCCTGATGCATTCTGGGCAGGATCGCTGGGACCCTCGACACCCATCCCCTAAGGGGGCAGACTTCCCCCAGGGTGCAGGTCAGCCCTGCTAGTTACTTCTGTGTGACTCAAGCGAGGCCCTCAGCCTCTCTGAGCACGCGGACACTGTTCTGATGCTCCCCTCCTGGGCCAGTGGTTAGCGTCTTCCCTACTTAACGGATGGGGAAACCGAGGCATGGCACAAGGAAGCCACTCCCCCTCCTGTCCTCTTTCCCTGCCAGGGCCACCCACCGGTGCTTTCCAAGGGTGGATTTTAATTAAGCCAGTTTGTAATTACCTTGCTGCATCCCTACTTAATAAAACTCGAGGGAATTTTAATTTTTTTGCCTTATTTAAAAATTTCATCACTGCCTGCCAACATGGGGGAGAGAGGTCCTCGCTGAGTCGGCCTGTGTGTCTGGCTGCACGCTCAGGAGGGGTCTGGGGGGCCGGCTGGCAGAGAGGAGCATGGGACAGCCCCTGTGCCAGCCCATCTTAGGCATCTTGCCCCACCTGGTCATCACGCTGACTGAGGACTATCTAGCCCAGGGATGGGCCCGGGGGTTCCACATTCCCCCTCCTTCATCCAGCAAGCCCTGTCTGCCTCCAGGAGACAGGGAGGGTCAAACTAGAGAACTCCTGGGTTAGCTTGCTTTGTCAGTGGAGACACAGCACGTGCAAAGGTCCAGGGGTTTTCAGAGAGTTGGGGGCAGGGTGGTCAGTGAGGGTGGTGACGTGGCCAGGCTTGGCAGCAAAGGTGGGCCAAGGCTGGGCCAAGGGGGCTGCTGCATGAGATGGTGGCGTGGGGCTATCCTCCCAAGCCAGCTGTCCATCTCTGGAGGGTTTCCTGAGGACCCACGTGCTGTGCTGTAGCACGTGCTCGGAGGCACTGCTCATGCCACACATGGGCTGTTGGACTCATCTGGCTTTTTAGAATGTGGAATCTAGAGTGCAGCCTCTGCCTTAGCTCAGGTCATGATCTCAGGGTCCTGGGATTGAGCCCTGCATCAGGCTCTCTGCTCAGTAGGGAGCCTGCTTCCCTCTCTCTGCCTGCCTCTCTGCCTACTTGTGACCTCTGTCTCTCTGTCAAATAAATAAATGAAATCTTAAAAAAAAAAAAAAGTAGAACGTGGAATCTGTTATCGAATTTAAAGACCAGGAGAGCCCACACAGAACTTGCTTTTCTGGCTTCTTTTAAACACTGGCAGGCCTGCTGAAGGTAACATCAAGCTGGAGATGAGAGGGCTGCCCGGTGTGGTTGTCCAGGGTGCACACTGGGTCTAGCAGCACTTCCCCTCACAGCAGGGCCCTGCCTGGCCCAATCCCCAGCACTCCTGAGGTCTCAGAATGGAGATGCTCCCCAATCCTGGGGTTCCCTGTGCTCCTTCCCCCAACAGGTCAGCACCAGGCTTCAGGCCTCAGAGCACCATGTTGCCTGAGGTGGATGTGGGCTAGTGAGTGGTGCTCAGGGCACTACCCTCCCCGATGAAGGACACCCCTGCCTTCCCCCCCGCTCACCCCAGCTCAGGCTGCCTTAGTCAGGGCAGCCCCTAAGCTCAGTCTTGGTACTGCCTGAGGTGCAGGGGGGGACACATCATCCCGGCCCTGGGGGTCAGGGGGCGGCCCTGGTCCAGCAGGCTCCAGGAGCTGCTTTCCTAGAACGCTGTCTGTCCAAGACCTGGCACTGACAGATTGACATAGCGGGTTAATAAGTGCCTCCCTTCCTCCTAAAGGCTAATTAAATATTAATCGCCCTGGTGAGGTCAGCAGAAATCGCTCGGCGGCAGAGTGAGATGCGTTTAATTAATTCTCCTGTGGAGGGTCTGGCCGAGGGGCCCCATACACACCCTTGCTGCCCACAGCTGCCCGGCCTCTGCTCCCTGCCCAGCTGCCTGGAACCCCCTCGAAGACCCTCAGACCTCACCACCCGGAGGAAGGGAGCAGCTGGGTCTCGTCCCAGGGATGCTCTCCCATGCTGCTCGGCACCCGTGACTTTCTGCCCAACCACGAACACCTTCCTGGAGCCCATGGCAGTGGCCTGAGGCCATGGACTGCGGCCCCCACTGCGGTCAGCGCTTGTGTGTCCAGCAGGTGAGGCCGGCTGGGGGCTTCCTCCTGCTCTTGGCTCAGGATGACCCACGGGGCTGATGTCCCTGAGTAAAGGTGGTTGGGTGCAGCTGGCCAGGCTGGGCCTGGTCTTCCTGTCTGTCCACCATCTGGTTACTATCAAAGGAGCCTTATTTATGGAAGACCCCTGTGGCCCAGACAGGGGTGCTCACTCAAGTGGGCTGGAAGCTGGGGTACGAAGGAGGTCGAGGGCAGCACTCTGGCCTGTGATGGGCCTGAGACCATGGTGCCCTGGGCCCGCGGGAGGTGGCAGTGGCCAGCAGAGTGAGTGCCACTGGCAGAGACCCTGCAATGTGACAGGTAGGTCTCAGGCCGGGCTGGAGCTTCCCTGACCTCGGCCTTCCCTGTGGCGCACCCCATCCCAACTCAACATGCCTCTTGGGAGGTGGTGGGCAGCCCTGCCTCTGGGTCCATGCTAATTTTTTATTTATTTGAAAGTGGGACTGGAAGTGGTTTCAAAGTGAATCTGGAGTAATTAGGAGCTCCCACTGATGGATCGCACTGGAGGGACGTGGGGATTATTTATTACCGAGTCACTTGCCGGAAAGGTTAGAGGCTGAGAAGTGATTATTTTTCCTTCCTGTCTCCCCGACCCATCCTTTCTGCTGGAAGGGGATATTTTGCAGGGGAAAGCAGTTTGGAGGTCTGGGACTGGGCCCCACCCCACCCTGCTGAGAGTGGTTTCAGGAAGTTCCAGGGGTCACGGGAGCCTCTGAGGGGCCACCCCAGCCCTGTCCTAAGCTCCCCAGCTGGGAAAGGTGCTAACTCACTGGGTGCCCTGTCCTGTGTGGGGTTCTGCGGTACACCAAGGTGCACTGTGGAACTGCAAAGACACCCATGGGAAAGCAAACCAGGCAGCTGGCACAGCAGGTGCAAAGGCCCTGGGGTGGGAATGGGTTGGCAGCATGCAGGGCTGGAGCAGGGAAATGAGGCAGAACTCTGGGCTTTATTTCAAGTATTTGGGAAATGTTTAGGGGATTGAGAGTGGGGAACATGTGACCTACTCACTCTCCTCAGCTCGTAAGTGTGGGTTTTCAGAAGTGTAAAACTCACTCAGCACCCCCATACCTGTCCCAGCTTGGCCTGGTCTTGCACACACACCCCACTCTCCCCTGGAGTTTCTCTCACCTTCAGGGAGCTGCCTTGTGCAGCAATGGCCAGATAGGGAGCCGGCAGTAACAAGGTGCAGAAAGCCCAACCAGTTGAATTAAACAGAAAAGGGAATTTTTGTTGCCTCCTAGAGTTGAACTATCTGGGATAGGTTCCTGACTTCAGGTATGGCTTGATCCAGGGCTAAGTGTCATCACCAGGATTCATGTCTGGGCTCTGATTTTCCTGCAATGGTAAGTCTATCATTAGCATTTGAATATTATCTGAGAATTTCCACTTCCATCCAAGATATAGTAACAGGGACTAGATTTATGTTCCCATCTGAAATAATTATTTTTTTAAAAAACAGACAAAGTATGAGAAGCAATGATTCTCAAGACATTGGGCATGAATAGCAAAGGACAGAGATTCCTGAGAGATGGGGCAGAAATGAGGGGAGCCCTGCAATTAGAGAATCTCCAGACCATGAGGCAGAAAGGGAGAACCCAGGTGTGGCCTGGCATACTCCTGGAGTTGAAGAAACAGAGCTCAGGGTGTGGGGGACCGAGGTGGAATTTGCAGGACAGTGTACCAGAAAGGAGAGACCTCCACAACGACAGTGGGCACTCCAGAGATCCACAGACGATCCCTCTTGAGTACTCAGGAGAGTGCTGATTACTGCATGAGATGAGGAAAGTATCCAAGATCCAGAAAGAACCACCCAAAAGGATAAAATAATGATGCTGGTGCTCACGCAGGGCTGGAAAAATGCCTCTTCCTAGCAGCCAGACTCATGATTAAAAAACAACAACAACAACTCATCATTTTCAGGGCCTTGGAAAGAATATTTAGTATTCTTGTATACTGAGAATCAAGTATACTTGCCTCAGTAGAGGGGAATAAGTAGCATAGACTGAGAACAGCCCCAGGGGCACAGTCAACAAGGTCAACAAGGCTGCTGGCCCCTGACTTCACTACATCCCAAAACACAGAAATACAAAAATATTCTGCAATCAAAAAGGCAAAATTCACAATGTCTGGCATCCAATCAAAAATTATCAGTCATGAAAAGAAGCAGAAAAACATGACCCACTGTGAGGATAATACTTGATTAATTCACACCAACCCAGAACAGACCCAGACGCTGGAGGAAGAAACAAGGACATTAAATCAGTTATAACTCTATTCCATGTGTTTGAAAAGTAAAGCAAAGACACGGAATCTACAAAACAATCAAACAAGACCCAAACTGAACTTTGAGTCTTAAAAACCATGATGCTTCAGATGAAAAGCTCACCAGATGGTATTACTAACAGATTAGACACAACAGAGGAAAAGATTAGTGAACTTGAAGGCACAGTCATGGAAACTACCCAGAATGAGACACAAAGCATCTTTTTTTTTTTTTTTTAATGAGAAAGGTGGTTGTCTATGAGACATTGCCTGATGCCTGTGTAACTGTAGTCCCAAAGGAAGAGAGAAAGGACAGAAAAGCTCTTTGAAGAACACTAAAAATTTACCAAAATTAGGGGAAAATTAGATAAAAGCTCAACGTACCCCAAGCATAAGAGGCATGAGGAAATCCACAAGGCACGTCACGGACAAACTGTTCAAAAGCTGTGACAGACACAGCCCCAGGACAGTCAGAGAAGAACCACACATCTTAGGGGGATAAAGACAAGCATGGCAGCAGACTTCTCCTGGGAATCACGAAGCAAGAAGGCCAAGGTGCTGAGCTGGAATTCTCTACCCAGCAGAGGTATCCTCCAAACCTGAAGGCAAAATAGAGTGTTTTTGGACGGGAGCTGAGAGAAATTGCCACTGGCAGGCCTGCAGTGCAAGAGGTACAGAAGGAGAGCAGACAAGTGTGAATCCAGACAGGAATGACAAGTGCTGGGACAGTAACCACGTGAGTGAATAGGTATCTTTCTATGACCATCGACACCTATTTAAATGACCATTGACTGCTCAAAGAAAAATAACCATGTCTTGTGAAGTTTATGCCACATGTATAAGTATGGTGTGTGGCAATAGTCTGAACGCCACGAGGGAGAAATTAAAGTCATTATATGATCACAATTGTCAGGTTCTTCTGTGAACACTGTCCAGGAGAGGGAATCAGCGCTGGAGTTCTGCATTACAGCTATGGCCAGATGCCACCAGTGAGGAAAACCAGGTCTAGGGCACATGGTGCCATTTCCTGAAACTGCGTGTCAACCTACAATTACCTCTAAATTAAAAGTTCTATTAAAATTCTCAAATTTAAAATTTTTTAATTAAAAAATCAATAAAATGCATGGAAAAGTTATGATGAACAAATTATCTAAGTGTTAAGTAAAGATAGGCTCTGGAGGGGAAGAACAGAGAGCGAGCAAGCCTCTGGGCCCTTCCCTACTCCCGACGACCGACCACACCACTTCCAAGTATCTCACGTCTGAACACCATGAGCTCAGAAGACAAGAGAAGACTTTCTGATGTCCAGCTTCCATGTTTGCAAAACGAACATGAAAATTCCTGCTTGAGAAGATGGTTGATGTCTACACAATGGAACCGCATCGAGCCCCAGAGAGGAGGGAAGCACTGGCCCAAGCCACAGTAGGGGTGGAGCTCGAGGACGTGATCTCAGTGACACAAAAGACCACGTATGCTGTGATTCCATTTATGTGAGATGTCTGGAGCGGGCAGACCCAGACACAGAATACAGATCAGAGGCTGCAGGGGTGCTGGGGGAGAGGATGGTAAGCGACAGCTGATGGGTATGGGGTGTCCCTGGTAGTGGGCTCACAACACTGGAAACAGACTCAAGGCCATTGACTTGTTCACTCTAAAACGATGAGTGGTTCATTTTATTACATAAATTTTACCTCTAATAAAAAGAAGTGGTGGTTGGGGGATGGAACCCAGGGAAGGGACATTTGTGACCAGTGCCAGGCTGGTCACAGTGCTGTTCACATTACTATCTCCTAAGGTAACTCCTCCCAGTTCTTCAGTGCCTCGGTTTGCATTCCCCACAACAGTCCCGTCAGTGGGCATGCCTCCCCTCCCCTGACCCCATTCTCCAGACAAGCCATCGAGGCTCAGAGAGGGTGGGTGGCTTGCCCAAGGTCACACAGTGGGATCCGAGCCTAGGTTCCCCATTCCCAGTCCAGCTCCTCCTGCACACCCTCTACAAGGTGACCTCATTGTATCATTTTGAGGGATAATCGACACAAAGTGCTATACTGGTTTCAGGCGTTAACATACTGATTCAGCAATTCCATGCATTCCTCAGAGCTGCCCATCGTTAAGTGTGGTTACCCTGTTTGCGCTTCCAGGGCAAAGGGCGTTCACTGTGTGCGCCTCAAACTGTCACGATCATGGAGGATTTCAGTGAACGTAGGCTGTCACCAAGGGCCGACACAACACTGAGGAAGGAGACTAATAAGAGGTCAGTTCTCCAAGGTGTGAGCACGACTGAGCAGGGTGAAGCACTCAGGAGCCTTGCTGGGGCTGGGAAGGCAGGCAGGCTGCCTGGGCCTGGAGCGGCAGGGAGGGATGTGGCCTTCCGAGGAGGAGCAGGCCCAGCTGAGGAAACATCCCTTCCGTCTCTGTCTTCCACCCCAAACCAGAGAGCAAGGGCCAGGCGTGAAGTGAGCATCCATGTTGGGGCCCAGAGCAGGCAAGGAGGGGTGGAGCTGGGTGTGGAGGGGTGCACAGGAGCTCCCCTCCGTCCATAGTACCCCTGCCTCTCACATGGACACCTGCATGTGGCTTCCCCTCCGACCCCGCCCAAACCCCTTATGAAGGGGACAACAGCACATGCCACTCATATCCCCTGTAAGCCTACTCAGTGGTTCCCACAGCTCTTCAGACGAAGCCCGCAGCCTGTACTGCAGCACCGTCCGTGCAGGATCCCCACACCTCTGCCCTCCCACTCGCCACAGCTTCAGGGATGTTCTCCTGCCTCAGGGACTTTGCACTGGCTATTCCACTCACAATGGAAGTTTTTCCCTGTCCCCTCCTCCCGGCCCTGGCTCAAGCATGGGGAAGCCCTCTCTGTGCCTTGGTTCCACTTTCTCCATAAAGACCCTCTCAGCACAGCCTCCGCATCGGCTGGTGTGCCCTGAGGAAGTCTGTGTGGCAGGAGTCCGATGAGACTATTTGCGGTCCCCAGCACAGAGCCTGGCATGGGGATTGGTTGCAGAGGATGTGAGTGAGTCCTGTGAGTGAGCAAGTGAACTGTATTTGGGGCAGACGTGGGCTTCAGCAGTGGACATCAGGTGAGGGACTGTGGCTCCAGCTGGCCCTCCTGACCCTGGCTTCCTCCGCTGCTGACGGACCTCCTGACTGTGGGCGAGCCTCTGAGAAGGGGAGGAGATGGGCTGGCTCCGCCTCCTGAGGGCCCTAGGGGTTGTTGAGGGGCGACTGCCACTACTCCAGGCTGCTTTGTCCTTCTAGCCTCGGTTTCCCTGACTGTAAGATGGGCACATTCATGAACCTCCCCTTGCAAAGCCCAGCCTCACCCCTTCCACCACCAGGGACACAGCTCCATCGCTGACCCTGTGCCCTGAGCCCTTTGGGCCTGTCCTCTCCCCCTAGAATCCCAGCTGCCAGGTCCACTGGGGGTGAGGTAGGGCAGGCAGAGGTGGCCTGGCTGACCAGAGGACCTCCTCCATCTCCAGGGAGACACAGGGCATCTGGGGGCAGGACAGGTGCCTCCCGCAGCCTGGGATCTATGCCCCAGCAGGGCTGTCTGTCTGTCTGTCTGTCTGCTCGGGGCGGCCTGCCCAGTCAGGGCTGGCGGGCGGCTGCAGGGCGCGCAGCTGCTTGCTGGGCCTTGTCATGAACCAAACACGGTAACTGTTTAACGATTGAACCACACTAATGAATATTGGGCCAGATATTTTCGAGGCCTGTTCCGACTGATTACTTGGAGAGCTGAGTATGCCTCCCAATTACCCAGGCAATTAGGCGGCTAATTAAACACTTACCCTTCGCTTCATAAACAGGCACGAGCGGGTGGGAGCCGGCGCTGGCTCGGGCGCCTGCGGAATACTGGCTGCGGGAGTCCCACGAGCACATTACCCGCCCCCCCACCACCCCACCAGTCTCAGCGCCCTGTGGGCAGGCCGGCCAGTGCTCAGAGGAGCAGCAGGACTGGCGTCCAGGCGGCCGAGGGCTCTGAATTCATCTCCCCAGAGGCGGAGTCTGGCCTCAGCTCTCTGCTCGCTCCTGCTCCAGTGAGCCCTCTATCTGTCCCGGCTCCAGAGCCCTCCACTTGCTGACCTCGGTCCTGGTCCCACCTCCTAGCCCTGACAGCAGCCTGCAGGATGCCTCTCCCTTCCGCTAGCCACGCCATGCTGCTCTGGCCAAGGCTGGTCCCACGTGCTTGGAGCACAGCCAACAGGCCTCCCAGCCGGAGGGATTTTTCTGGAAGATGTGGCTGTGTGTGACTGGGTTGTAAACACGGTCGCCCAGTTGTTCTGATAGTCCCTCAAATCTGGGCTGGTTGGTGACACCTTCAGGCAGTGGAGGCTCATGGAGACCAAGGCCGGCTCGATGAGTCAGGCAGCCTCGCCCTGCTTCTGGAATACTTGCACTGGAAGGCTAGAGCCCACCGGGCTGCACTCACACACACCTGTACACGCATACACACGGACACACATCCACATCCAGACAGAGTCCTGAGCTCACAGCTCTGCTCAAGGTGCATCTCGTTCATTGGGTTGTGGCCTGTGTCCCCACTGGTGGGCACATCCTGCAGGGAAGGGTCTTGTAGCACCCGGCTCACCCCAGGCTGGACCCTGGGAGCTGCTCAGAGGGACGCAGCCAGGGGTCACAGCTCGCACTCACTGAGGCTATCACTGACTGACAGAGCCTCTGGGCCTGCGTGTGGCACACACGTGTGCGCTCAGGTGCACACGCATATGCCCCTTCCCGTAGGAGTGTACAGGACAGGGTGGGAGGAGGTCTGGAGCAGTCCACCTCAGGGGGCGGCTCAGAGACAACCTCAGCCCCACCCAGGCCCGGAGGAAGGGTGTGGAGAAGAAGAAGCAAGTCATTCTGCTCCCCGGAGCCTGCCCTGGAGACCGCACTCCTGTCCCACCCGTCTGACTTCCTTCTGTGCCTACATCCCAGGCCTTGCAGGATGCAGTCCCAACCTGAATTCTCACGTCACCTGGAAAGGTTGGGCAGGTGTGGGGATGTGTCTCCCAACCTCACAGCCCCCCTCACCCAGACTTACACCCGCAGAAAGCTGCTGGAAGCTGGGCTGAGACCCTCCTGAGAGTGGGGTCCTCTCACCAGCCCAGAGATGCCGAGGATGGGCAGGCTGGGACCAGCATCCCAGAGGGTAGAACAGAGCACCAGGCTGGAGCTCCAGACAAGCAAACTTGATCATCTTCCCGTCCCGAGGGCCAGAAGCGTGAGCTCAGGGTTCAGGGCCGCACCCCCTCCGCACTCGCTCCAGGGGAGGTTCCCTCCTGCCTCGTCCAGCTCCTGGTGGGGATACCAGGCTGGTGGCCACGTCATCATAACCTCTGCCCCCGTGGCCGCGTGATCTCCTCCCTGTGTGTGTGTCTGCGTTCCCTTCTTCTGTGAGGACACCACCGTGCTCCGGCGCGACCTCCCCTTAACCATCACACCTGCAGAGTCCCTGCTTCCAAGGAAGCTCACATTCACGGGGACCCTTTTTGGGGGGCCACAGTTCAATGTCCAGTAGCTACCACCGTACGGCACACCCTTGAGCTGGAGCCAGTTCTCCCTGCGCCTCAGTTTCCCTACACATCAGACTGAGGGGCACGAGCGCTGACCCCTTTCTCGGGCATGCCAGCAGCTCTGGCTGTAGCCTTGATGTCACGGTCAGCCCAGGATCCATGGCGGGCCTCTCCTGTCTCAACACCCTCACTGAGTTTCAGATCTCCTCACCTGGCTTGCTGGCTTGCTGACTCTCAGGTGCCTCATATGGACCTTGGGAAACTCAGCCAGTTCTACATCTCCTGGAGGCTGGCAGGCATGGACCATGGAGAGGCTTCCTGAGGCACCAATGGACAGAGGCTGGCTGAGCAGAGACTCACAGCAGCTGCCTCCTCCAGGGAGAATGCCTGGCTTTCCTCTATAACACCTTTACCTCATCCCATCTCCAACCCATACCTGGGAGGCAGTTCTGGCTCTCTCAATCTGGTGTTTGGGGCCTCCAGAACCACAGCCAGGGCGCCAGTCCCCAGACCCTTGTCCTCCAGCTCTCCTGCCGCGGGGCCTTTGCAAGCCTGGACAAACTGCTCAGGTGCCTCTGTGAGCTGCCACAGAGGGCGCCGGGGCCCAAGCAGGGAGCTGCCCTCTGGTGCCAGACCTGGAAGCAAACAGACAGCACAGAAGAGAGGAAGGGAAAGCTGGTGCCTGTATGAAAGGAGCGTGTGGACGAAGGAATGAAGGCAGGCAGGACAGAGAGTGCATGGGTGAGTAATGCGTGGTGGGCCCACCCAGCGGGGGCTTCCCAACAGCTTGGGCACTTTGAGCCTAATTCCTCACCTCTGAAACAGGGGCCACACTGTCCCTGCCTTGGGGGTCTTTGCACGTCGGTAAGCCAAGGCTGGAGGGCTTGGCGCAGAGCCCGGTGAGGGGCACGGGAGGGTCCAGGCTGGGAGGAAGGCCCTCATGCTGGGCACCTGCCAGCGTGGGGTGTGGTCTCCGGGTGAGGGGGTGTCAGCTCTGCCTTTCTCTCTGGGTTGTCCCTCTGGTCAGGGCTGGGCTGTGGGCCGGGCAGCCGGGACACCCTGGGACGTGCCCCCCACTCACGGGCATCCGTGGGGCGCACCCCAGTACCCAGAGACTTGCCCTGCCCCAGCACAGGAGCTGGGGAAGCAGAGGCAGACAAAAGGCTCTGTGTGGCGCTGGGGCCGGCCGGTATTTATGGCGGCCGGGAGTTTAAGAAAACAGGGGCCTTCCGTCCACGGGCGAGCGCGGCCGGTGGGGGAAGCCCGGAGCTAATTAAATCTGTGCGGCCCGGGCCACAGAGGCTGATTGTGCGGCAAGAGGATGTTAATGCGCATTTTAAATATTTATTGTAACTGAGGTAGGTTATGAAAACAGACATCCCTCCTTTCAACACTCGGTGCGTCAGATTTAGGGCTTGTCTGGCCGCTGAGTGATTTCGCAGCAGTCGGCCGGGCCGGGAACCCATCCATCACGCCCGCGAGAGGCCGGCCGATGGTGAAAGATTAGCGGTCTGATTTACGGCCAGCGGGCCGTGAGTGGGTGGGGTGGTCGCACACCTGTCTGGGCTGGTGAGCGCCAAGGGTGCCCTTGGCTGCCCAGAGGCTCCATGCCCAGCCTCCTGGGTTCTCCCTGGCCAAGCTGGGGGTCCTGGGCACCTTGCTTCCCTCTGGGCCTCAGTGTTCTCATCCAGATTATGGGACTGGAGTAGCCATGGACGGTCAGCATGTGCCAGTTTCCATGGCACGAATCCTCCACCCCAGCCAGTTGCAAGGGGCCAACTTGGCGTCACTAGAGGTAGCACCGGCAGGGCTGGGAACAATGAGCTCTTTGAACGGGTGTGGGCTGCAAGGCCAGCCGCAGCACACAGACCCTGGTGGTGTGTCCCTGGCACAGTCCTCAGACTGGCTACCCCTCCCTTCCTTCTGCGCAAGAGCTCCTGCCTCACCCGAAGGGATAGGGCTCGGGGTGCTGAGGACCAGGCGGGCTGTGGGGGGTGGGGGAGAACAAGTCATGGGGAGGGGTTGAGGGGACTGGGTTGGGGCCTGGGAGCAGTCAGTCCTGCCATCCTCTGGACTGTGAAACAGGTTGTCACTGGAGCCAACACTGAGACGGGGGAGGGGAGCTCCCAGGAGGGGCAGCTGAATTCCAGGGTTTGGGATTGGGACGAGGAGAGCCCCAGGCCAAGCAGGCGATGAGTCTGCTGCAGAGTAAGGAGCGCAGCTGAGTCCTCCAACTTGCAGACTGTCCTTTGGGGAGAGGTTTCCAGGGACAAGGACCCAGCTTCCTGCATCTACCGGAGTACTGTGCTCGGCTAAGCAGACCCTCAACAGACATTTCTGAGGTCCAGCACATCCACTCTAAAGAGTCTTCTTGCCTCATACAGAGCAGGAATCCTCCTCAGAGCTTCCACTTGCACACCCTCAGGGACGAGCAGCTCACTACCTTCCAAGCAAATTTAGTCCACCATCTCTCACTTGCCTGAGTTGGCAACAGCTCCCCAGGGAAAGTAGGCAGGACCTCATCCCCTGTATGGGCAAGAGACCAAAGACATTGAAGGAAGTGGCCACATTCCTGCACCTGCCCTATTGTGGCACTTCTGGGGTTGCCCCCATCCTCCTGTGGCCCCCCTCACCCTCATGTGCCAGGGTCTCAAGTCCCCTCACCATGTCCTTGTCCACCCCCTTACTGACTCCCCTCCAACTGTGCCTTTGAGCTCATAGGAGCCATCCTTAGTGTGGGGTGGGGGACCACTGACATCCCTGCTGACCATCCTCCCTGGCCTCTGACTACAGCCCAAGGGATAGGACATTGACGCTGGGTCCTAGCACTGCTCAAGCTGGGGTGGGCACAGTGGCAGGGCTCCCAGACAGGCACGTGTGTGCCCGTCCTGCCAATTAGACACCATCAGATCTGCTCATTAGTGGAGCTCAGAGGGAGAGAGCAGGCAGTGTGGTCGGTCGATGGGGGATGCATAGCCTGCCTGCATGGACGGCCCCCTGCCTTGAGGATCAATGTCCCCTCCACGGGGCTGAGGGGACAGAGCAGAGGCTCCCTGAGGCTCAGGCCCAGAGGGAGGCAGCCTCCCAGCCCCCACACCTGATTCCAGGATCCCCCCAACCCCACAGGCCAGCCCTGAGGAGTAACACTGAACTGTGTCCCTGATTTACAGGAACAGAAAAAGGCTCAGAGACTTGCCCCAGCTGCCCACCCGGTCCTTCCTGAGCCCAGAGCAGATATATTCTGTATGGTGAGGACAGAGGGACCATGCTGCTAGCAGGGGTGGGAGGGGGGAATGCCAGAACACTCAGTGTCCTGGGAAGGCAGCACGCCACTCGCTGTGCATCCTTGGACAAGCCCACCAACCTCTCTGGTCCTCTCAGCCTCCTCCTGCTCCCCTCTGCCAAGACCCTGGGGGGCTGAGCCCAGTAGGCAGGGACCCTGCAATCATGGAGGATGGCTTGGGGTGACACTGGCCAGTGACCCCCAGCAAAGGCTGTGCTGAGACCAGGCCAAACCCCAGCCCAGGCTGTTGGGTGGGGCAGAAACCAACTGCCCCCAAGCTGAGCCAGGGCATGGGGTCAGCATCTTCTAGGGTTGGAACAGAGTGGCTCTGCAAAATGTGTGCTCAGACAAAAATGAACACCTCCCACCTCAGGAATTACCTGGGGCCACACGCACACAACCGCACACACACAGGTATGCACGTCACATCCAACTTGCAAGGCACCTCCCCACACACTCCCAGACCAGACCCTCCAACTCCCTGCACAGTGTGGACATGGTCAGAGATCACGTGTGCACACAAACACCCATATGCAGGCACATACATGCTCCTTGTGTGCTCCTACTTCCAGGCGTGGATCTGCGTGTCCATGCGCATACTCAGGTACCCTCGTTCCCAGGCCGCCTGCCTGAGCCCTGGACTCGTGCTCAGTGCATGTGCTGAAAAACTGCCTGCTTGGGTGAGGGGCACCTCCTCCCGTGTTTTGGGGCACCATCTGGACCATCTGTGAATCACATCTGGGGACAGCAGGAGCAGGGGTTGCAAGTGTGGACAGGAAGAGGCTGGCGTGGCCCAAACCCACCCCGGGCCCAAGGCTCCTATCCTGCCAGCATCCACTTGGCTGCCTCTGGGCGAAATTGACCTGCAGTCCCAACTATCCTGGGGAGCCGTGGACCCTCCTAGAACCCAAACCTTGGTTTCTAAGCCTCCTTTCTTCGCTGAAAGGAACCAGAGACATTTGAAGAAATGTTGGTCCCAGGTTGGTCATCAAGGGAATGAGAGGGGCTGGTGTCCTGTCCCAGGAAATGATGGGACGACCAGGTGCCAGGTCCCACTGACCAAGCTGAGGTGACCTGGACATCAACATGGGTAATGATGGGAGCGGATTTCCACTCGACCAGTAAAATTAGCATCTATGTCCAAACTGGAATAAATCCATGAAGAGATAGGAACTTTGATGACAAATGGAATGCTTATAGTCCCCAAAGACCGGCTCCCAAGAATGCATCAATTACAAAAGGCAACGGCTTTATGGTGCGGCACCCTGGCAGTCGCACCCTCCATTAGATGCTCCAAGCAGGGAGCATCAGCGAAGGGACAAGACAAAATCAGGGCCTGCCCAGGATTCACTGCAGAGGAAGCAGCCTCACCTTTGCTACATTGCTAGGGGAATGTCCTAGGCCACTCCTGCCAAACCATGGCACTAGCTTTCAAGAAACAGCAGATGTGAGTGCGGGGGAACCCCACAGAAGGGTCTGTGACCTTCAGGTATCATGGTCATGCCAGGCAAGGCAAGGCAGCTCCAGAATGAAGGACACAGATCAGACCATAACAATGGAGTGTGACTTGCAAGTTCTGCTCTTTGGGCATCACTGGGACCCCTGGTGGGGCTGGAATGGAGTGATGTGTCCGTGTGTTCCTGTCTTCTATTGCTGTGTAACAAACCATCCCCAAACCAAGCAGCTTAAAACAACAGCCATTTTGTGATCTCTCCGTATTTTGGAGTCCAGAATTCAAACAGGGCTCAGCCAGGTGACTCTCCTATTTCTGGCATCCAAGGTCACTCTGCAGTTCTCAAGTCCCCAGGATGGGGCTAGTGCTGGCCCAGGGGGCAGTGCCCTGGAGCTGGGCCTGGTCCAGAGCGCAGGTTCCTGGGGCTGGGGCTGCTCTAGGGGCCAGGTACCCTAGAGCTGAGGCTGGTCCAGAGGGCAGGTACCCTGGGGCTGGGGCTGCTCTGGGAATGTCAAGGTGGGGACAGATGGATAGCTGGCCTCAGATGGAACAGCTGGGCTGAGTTCCCAGGAGTTGGCTTCTCCAGTAAGCTACCTAGGGGTAGCCCTGGGGTAATCAGATTTCTTCTGTGACAGCACAGGCTCCCAGAGAGAGGGTCCTGAGAAGTGGGAGAGGGAGAAGCTGCAGGCCTTCTCATGACCCAGTCTCGGGGGTCCCAGACGTCATGTCTGCCACATCCTATCGGTCAAGCAAGTCACCAGATTGAAGGGGAGGGGAATCGACGCAGCCTCTCACCTCTCCCTGAGACCAAGGTCCAACCTGGCATTCGCAGCTGGGGCCAGCCCCCACCCCCCACTCTCACACAGACACTCCCCACCCCCCACCTCCTCCAGCAGTCACCCTCTGGCTTCCAGCCCTTTGCTCAGGTTGGAAACCCTCACTCTCTGAGTCCCAAGGTCCTACTGGACACGGCTCTGGGTGCCCCAGCCCCCACCAGCCCTCCCCCTCCAAGGGTTCCAGAGGAAGGAAATAGAGGCCCAGGATATCACATGACTGGTTTGAGGTCCCTGAAAGCAGACACGATGCCTTCCAGACAAATAGTATATGAGCCACACAGGTACGTGTCCCACATTTTTCTAGAAACCATGGTGGAAAAGGTCAAAAGAAACAGGTGAGATCGCCTCCAGTAATGTATGTTTTTTAGCCCCACCATGCTTAGGATCCAAAACATGGGCATTTCAATAGGTACAGCATAGGAGCAGGGTTGCTGCTGAGATGTTTCGCACTATTTCTCATCCCACACCCTGGAGGTCCGGTGTGCAATTTGCACGAGCAGCACACCCTAGCTCAGACGCAGGCGCGCTGCGCTCAGGGGCCGGTGGCTTCTGTGGGGGGCAGGCAGGGCGCAGTCAGTGTCCAGCCCCCGCCTGGTGCCAAGGCCTCTGCTCACCGTGTGGGCCTGCAGGGGTGCTCAGGGAGGCTGGGGGTGCCTCAGCCGGAGGGCAGCACTGTGTAAAGAGCCTCCGCTGCTCCTAATCCTTAGGAAAATAGCAACCCGGCTCAGGGCTTCAAACATGCAAACACCTACTTAGCATGCCGATTGGGAGGGAGCCCTCGCCCACCACTTCCCCTCACTTGATGGGGTCAGGCTGTGGACCCCATCCAGGCAGTGCCAGGCAGGGGCTCCCTGTCCATCCTGGTGACTTCAGAGCAGACGCCCGTTTTGCTCCAGAAGAGCTGGGAGGGAAGGGCAATGTCCCCCACTCCTGGAGACAGGTTCTCCTCCCATTGTACAGAAGCAAAAACCGAGGGCCATGTGGGGCACCTAGCAGCCCAGGGCCACCTGGCCAGTGAGCCGAGCTGTTCAGACCAGAGCCCGGGTGTGGCCAATGATGTCACACAGTTTCCCTTTGCGGGGGCGGTGATGGGAAAGACCCTCAGGCAGGCCATCTGGGGAGCAGTGCAGCCTGGGCCCCGCTGTGGCCCAGATGGGAGGTGGATGGCAGGGGCTGGAGGTGCTCAGGGCCAGCCTCATGCGGAAGTGCCACAGCCCGGACACTGGGGCCTCCAGACAGGCCCCAGACCAGTGCTCAGACCCCAAACCTCCCCAGACCTTCTGACAGGCTCCAGTGCACTCCATGTTACCCTTGCAGATGATCCCGGTGACAGGACTCTGCTCCCCTCACCCCGGGACAAGTGGATGGCCGCACCCGGAATGGGCTGGCCAACCCAGCTTTCGGCCTGTGGTCTCCACAACTTCCAGAGCCCCAGTGTTTGGTTTTGTTCCCACACTAATCTGTTTCTCACTGCCACCTCAAAGGCTTTCCTGGACCTGCTGTCAGCATTAAAAACCACCAGGCGTCCCTGGCAGGCCACTCCAGGCTCCACATCCTGGCCCAGGGTCATTCCAGCCCACGTGGCCCTGGCGCCTATCAGTCCCTGAGGGAAGCCCATTCCCTTATCACCATCCCCTGTGGAGACATGTCGCAGGGTGACCAGAGCACCCATGTGCTCTAGGGTGCTAGTGCCCACTTTCTCCCTGGAATAAGCCACGATGGACCCTAAAAAAGGGTGACATTGCCTTTCAAAACTCCACTATCCCCAAAGGTGGTGGCTCCACAGGATTTTCTTATTGTGCAAAATACACATAACGTAACATTTACCGTCTTAACCAATATAAATCCACAATTCAGGGGCACGAAGCACATCCACGTCCGCTAGGCAGACATCCCCCTGTCCAGCTCCAGAATGTTCCATTGCCCCACGAGACCCTGTACCCATGGCGCAAAGACCTCCACCCACTCCCCCAGCCTCGACCCTGCCGTCTGCTCTCTGTGTCTGTGAGTCTGACAACTCCGGGTCCTCGTGTGCATGGGGTCCCCGTTCGTATCCTTCTGTGTCTGGCTGGTGTCCTCAGGGCTCGCTCCCACAGGGGCAGGGGTCATTCCTTCCTTTCTGAGGCTGAGTAATACTCCAAAGTATGGATGGATCACCTTTTGTAACCCATTCATCCCTTGGTGGACTTCCATGGTTTAGCTCGTGGGAATGATGCTGCTGCGAATACGGGAGCACAGATATCTGTTCACGTCCCGGCTTCCAGTTCTCTGGGGCACAGACAGAGGAGTGGGATTGCTGGGTCTATGGTGTTTCCGCGTTTCATGTTTCGAGGAATGCCCACATTGTGTTCGACAGCAGCTGCACCATCTCACCCCTCACCACCTGAGCACGAGGGTTCCAGTTTCCCACATCCTGGCCCAACCTGCTATTTTCTCTTGGATATATGTATCCTAACAGGAGGGAGTGGTCCCATAGGATTTTTGAAATAACGTATTTCCTAGAAAAGATATCTTCGTGTCCCTGCCTTGTTGCTTACTGAGCGCTCTATCCTGGTCTGCTGAGGGGCCCTCGCTTCTTCTCCAGCTCTCAGAGAAACAACGTTTCCCAGCCCGGCTTGCAAACAGGTGGGTCCCCATCATGGGTTCCAGTCCCGGACCTTCCCATATGCACACTCCTTCTGCTCTGCCCCTGCCCCCTGCTGAGCAAGGCCGGGGGCCCCACACAGCTCGTACCACAGTGGCCAGGCTACTGGAGGGAATGAGTCACAGACCCTGAAAGACCGTGTGGGGCATGGCCCAGGCATCAGACAGAACACTGAGCAACATGATCCAGAAACCACTCCGATTCTGTAAGCACGTACACACATATGCGCATGCACGCTCAGGAACATGTGTGCTGTGCACACAAGGCCCAGCTCCCAGTGGAAGCTGGTGCCCAGGTGAGGACCTAGGGGGGCAGGAGCAGCCCCTCTCTGGGCCAGCCCTACGCTCTGCTCTGTCGGTCTGGGTCGGTGGGGAGGGCAGGGCTGTTGAAAAGGTGTCAGCCCTGGCATGATGTGGAAGGCCAGCTCAGGGTCCCGGGAGCCCGCAGTCTCATGCCTACCTCACTGTCCCTGCCTCGCCCAGGACTCCCCTTGCAGCCTGGCTCCCAGGGCCTGCAAGGGAGGTCGGGAGTGGCACAAGGGGAGGGTGCACCAGTGTGCGGGCCCCTGGAGGCGGGCTTAGCTGCGACTCCCTGGGTCAGTGTATCAGCCCAGCCGCTGGTCCGTCAGCCAGATGGTCGCTTCAGCAGGGAGAGAAAAACCTGACACGCCATTTCAAACCGATTTCACGGCGGGCCTCTGGAGAGCCCCAGCGAGCTCCTGACAATCCGATCTGTTGTGAATAAATATGACAAAATTGCCAATTACAGGAGGGAGGCCTCAATGTCGGGCAGCCAGGCTGACGGTGGCTGTGCTCAGGAGCCGACATTACCGGGGAAGGAGACTACCAATGGACAGGGCGACATGTCCGGAGGAAGGGTACCTGGGCTGGAGCAAACGATGTCAGTGGCCAAGGGCCCTGCTAGCCTAGGCAGAGGATTCTCCCTGCCCCAAAGCCAAGCTCCAGCTACTGTTCTCGGCCTGCACACCCCACAGCCAACATTTGGCCCTGCCTGTCCTCTGTCACCTACAGGGGCTGCCAAGAAGGCTCTGGGCAGGGCAGTGGCTCCCCTAGGAAGGGGATGAGCACAGGTTGTGGGGGGCACATGTGACCTGGCCCTCAGCTCAGGAACCTTGCCAGCCTGGCCTGGACGGCACCCTCCCTGCAGCACCCCAAGACCCCGGTGTCATGACATCACCCTCTTTCCCCAGGGCCAAGGAAAAGGCCCAAATTCGGACAGGGACCCACTGCAGTGACTCGGGAGCCAGAGAGGAATAAAACTCAGAAGCATGTGTCTCCTCCCTCTGCCCTTGGCCCACATGCCCACAAGACCACAGCAGGCCCCTCTCTCACCCTGCGGCAGCACCTCCGTGATGAGCGGGAGAGCAGTCTCACACCAGAACACGGATCTGCAGTGCCACGTGACCCTGGGCCGACCCTGCCGTCTCAAAATTTGTACCAGGATTTGATTTAATCCATTATGGTAAGGCAACAGACAAGAGACAACTGCTTTGAAAAGAGTCGTTTTTTAAATTTCCCCAGAGGGGACACCATACAGGGCCTCATGGGGAAGCCCAATGGTCAGGAAGCAGCAGGAGCAATGGGCAGAGCATGGCCCAGAGCCTCTAGTGCACTTTTCCTGGGAAGGAAGGGGTGAGGCCAACTCAGCAGCCAAGCAGGCTGAGGGTTGGAGAGTTTGAAGAATTTTGGCTGGCTCTGGGCCCTAGGGTGCCTGGTTCTTATCCAGCACCTGATTCCGGTGATTTAGGGCTGGGAAATATTGGGCTGGGGTGGGTTGGTGTAGCTTGGCCTGGCCAGTTTATATGCAACAGACATACTTACAGGGAAGAGTCTGCTACCTTTAAGATTGGGCAGGCTAGGGAGGACTCTTTCTCCCTGACCAGCAAGGCCCTTGACCTGTCAAAACACCCTAAAATACAAAAAGCGAAAATCACGGTTGGTATACCTGCCCCTCTCCAGGTCTCAATTTCTATCTGCAAAATAGGAAGTTGGAGAAGGTGGGCCCCTCACTCAGCTCCAGCCATCTGTGTCTCTAGGACTTTCTGCCCCAGTCCCTTTTGTGCCTTATGCTGCTGGCCCAAACCCACACTTCTACAGAGAGGCCAAAGCTGGGCTGTCCCCTATGTTTCTTTTCCCTCTGCTGGGGGCAAACAGGATCCAAACACACAGCCCCCAGCCCTAGCTCTTTATAGCTTCCCACGGGCCTTTGTCCAGTCCAGGCACTGGAACCTTATGGATTGCATTACAAATCAGCCCTATCTTTTACCAGTCAAATGATCAAATAAGCAGGATAGTACCCACCACCCAAACAGTTTACCTGAAAGACTAATCACAGTCTGGTACACGGTGAGTGCTGAATAAATGATAGCTCTTCTCACTCTGGTCATCATCATTACTGTCACCAAACATCATTACCGCCGTCATCATCATCCCCTTCATCACCATCACCATCCTCACTTTCATCATCACCATCCTCACCTTCATCATCCTCACCACCATCATCATCACCACCAACGCCTTCATCATCACCATCACCATCACCATCATTATCATCCCTCACCACCACCATCATCATCTTCATCACCATCACCACCATTACCATCATCATCCCAATCACCACTAAACCGTCATTATCACTATAACTACCATCATCGTCATCACCCCCATCATCATCAACACCATCACCATCATCACTTTCATCACCGTCGTCATCACCATCACCATCATCACCACCATCATTAGCCATCACCATCACTGTCATCACCATCATCATCTTCATCATCCATCACCACCATCATCATCATCTTCTTCATCATCATCACCTTGGCCATCATCACCATTACCATCATCTCCACCATCATCACCTGCATCATCATCACCAGACAGCCCTCGTGAGGGTAGGAATGGCAATGCCCCTGCATGAGGTGAGGGTCCCATCCTATCTCCTCCCCATCACAAGGCCAGAGCGATCTTCCTAGGTAAACATTTGGAAAATACAGAAAAGTACAAAGAAAAAACAAAACCCAGAATCCCACCATCCTGCAATAAACTCTAAATATTTTAAATTACCAAAATGATATCATTCTTTCCAGAAAAAAATAGTCACTGTGTCCCCACTTCACCACCACAGTCCTCATGCTGCTCCATGTCCTTCCAGGCATTTTCCAGCTACATATGTTTTTTACATCATTACACCCTTAATGTACACATAATTCTATATGCTACTTTCCCTCAACATGACATTGTGGATGTGTTTGCGTATTACCACCCAGTGTTCATCATTATCACTTTTAATGACTGCCTAGTATTCCACCGAGTGTGTGTACTATAATTTACCAAACTGCTCCCCAATTGTTGGACATTTCGCTGCTTCCATTTTTTTTTTGTCATTAAAAATAATGTTGCAGTGACTATCTTTGGGCCCGATGCTCTTGCCATATTTTTGATAATTTCCTTAGAAGAGCATCCCAGAGGTGGCATTATTGGGTCAAAAGCACTGAGCATTTCCACGGTGCTTACTTCACACTGCCAAATTACTTTCCAGGGCTGGCTTGGCTTCCAGCACCCCCTGGCAATGCCCCCCCCCCCCAGTTTACTGTGCCTTTGGGGATTTGTGGTTTCAAGGACTTGTCTGCAAGCAGTAAGTGCAGCCCTAGGATGTCAGGATCTAACCCCAACATGGGCCCCATCAAACACCATCCACCTACTTTGGCTCTGACTATGTGCCTGGATCAAACAGTGAACAAGGTGGCCACAGGCCTGGAGTTTATGGTGGAGGTGGGGAGGGGGCATTCAGTGTCCTTGGGATAAGTCAGGAGATGGGGTCTCAGAGGACATCTGTGTGTCAACAGTTTCTGGCTATATGTCTGCAGCCCCCTCCAAAGCACATCTACAGCCAGTGGCTCAGCATCTCCACCTGGACGTGTGTTGGATAACCTGGGCTCCCAAGGACCAGCTGATGCTTGGCTCAGGCCCCGATGCTTCCCCTGTCTGTGTTCTTACCCCCATGCCCCCATCCACCTGACTGCTCAGGCCAAAACCCTGGAAGCTGCCCCTGAGCAAGGCCTGCTGGCTCTATCTGCTTCTCCCTCACCCCAGCCTAAGCTGCTGACCTCCCGCACGCGATGCCCCCAGCAGCCACCCTCCACCCCCGACTGGTATCCTTGCTTCTGGATGTCTTCTTCTTGCAGCTATTTGTAAACATTTGAATAGAGGCATTCCTATGACTGACATCCCCCAACATTTCCCACTGAACTCAGAAGACAGTCCCCATTTCTCACCACTGGCCCTTGATGGCCTTGCCCACCAGGCTTCATGCCCTCTCCCCTCTGCTCAGGACCTCCAGCTGCTTTGGCCTTCTGTTTGCTCTTTGAATATGATGGCTCCTTACAGCCTCCCAGCCTTTATCCATACTGTTCCTCTGCCTGTGATGCCCCCCAAACCCCATGTGACTGTCTCTGCTTCATCTTTCCTATGTCAGCTTGAATGACACCTCTGAGGAATCTTCCCTGACCACCTGAGTTAATATCCTCTTCCCCTGATATCCCATCATTACCTAGTTCCTCCCTTCATGTATAATTCATAGATTTCTTTTCTTGTTTGCTTGCTTTTCTCCCCCATTGGCATATGAGCTCCAGAGGTCAGGGGCTTTGTCTGTTTTGCCCATTACTAAACAATGAACCAGTACAATGCCATGCATTTAAGTTGCTCAGTAAATGGTAGAGGAAGGGAGGGAGGGAGGGACAGATGGAAAGATGAATGGATGGGTGGATGGGTAGATGGATAGATGGGGATAGGTGGATGGATGGGAATGGGTGGATGGATGGATGGATGGATGGATGGATGGAAGGATGGATGGATGGATGGATGGATGGATGGATGGATGGATGAGTGGATGGATGGATGGATGGATGGATGGATGGATGGATGAGTGGATGGGTGGATGGGTAGATGGGGATGGGTGGGCGGGTGGATGTGGATGCATGGATGGATGAATGGAAGAATGGAAGGGTGGATGGATGAGTGGATGGGTGAATGTGTAGGTGGGGAGGGGTGGGAGGATGGGGATGGGTTAATGGCTGTGTGGATGGGTGGGTGGATGGGGATGGGTGGATGTGTAGATGGGGATGCATGGATGGATGAATGGATGGGAAGGTGAATGAAATTAGAGCTTGTATAAAAAACTGAAAGGAATTAAAGAGGAGAAGGAAATTAGGGGTGTGTCACCCCAGAAGTGAAGGAAGATTTTGTTCCAAGAAGGAGACTAGAACACGGTGCCTACCTGTCAGGCCTGGTTGGTATCTGATGCCTCTGAAGGAGATAGACAGGGATTGGTTTGCCCAGAGTCCCACCCAGGGGTTGTAGCTCAGCCTCTTATTTTAGAATTGTTTTATTTTTTAACTTTTTATTTTGAAATAATTTCAGACTTGCAAAAATGTTGCAAAATAGTGTACCGTTTTCTAGTCTACCCTCAGCCAGCTTCCTTCCCCATGTCACATCTTATAGAGCCAGTGGTGTACGTATAAGCCAGCTCTCAGAAAAGGCCCTGCTTGGTGCCTTTTGCTGATCCCACCATAGCCAATTTCAATAATTTCCAACTGGCTTGCAAAATTCCTGAATATGTAACATCGGCTCTTGCAAGACCGTACGAGCTCACTCTGGCACACCATGGTATAAAGAATAAACACTGATTCTGATGTCCTCGGTTGTCCTCCTGACGTCTGTGTCCTGTCCTGGGCCTCATGCTGCACACGTAGCAGCCCTGTTTCCTTCGTCACCCTCCTTCTGGGGCACTTCAGTCTTTGTCTTTCAAGACACGGACATCTTCCCCAGTGCAGAGCACCCATTGTGACTGGGTGTGACCTCGGCAGAAATATCACAGCAGTGTCACTGTGTGCACCTAGGGCCCCATGTCAGGAGAACCTGGGTGTCTGCCCCATCATGGGAGATGCTAACCTGACCACTTGGGGATGACTGTTGGGTTTTTCCAGTTTAAAATTACTATTTTTCTCTTTGTAATGAAAGTACCATCAGCCTTAAAGAGTCGGCCCCCTGCCCCCACAGGGACAAGGCCCAAGGACAGGAGTGGAGGGACACCAGCAAGACAGAGAAGGACACGCATGGCGGCGGGGGGGTACCCCATGCACACGAGGTCCTGGAGTCGTCAGACTCACAGACACAGAGAGCAGATGTCAGGGCCAGGGCTGAGGGAGCGGGTGGGGGTCCATGCACCACGGGAACAGGGTCTCCGTGCGGGGGATGAAATGTTCTAGAGCCAGACGGGGGGACGGCTACACAACAGCGTGGATGCTCTTGGTGCCCCTGAACTGGAAGCTGAGAAACGGTTAAAGAGGTCAATTTTAAGTCACATATGTTCTACCCCCTGAACCAGGGAAGACAAATTGAATTCACAGGCAGGTGCGGGAGACAGTGTGGTTCTTTGTGTGTCAGACCTCCAGCCGGCAAAGCCAGCACCCATCACTGGCTAAGACACGCACCCTGCATCCCAGGGTGTCTTCAGGCCACCTTGCGTCCTTCTAGCACCTGTAAAGACGTGACTGGGAATGGTGACCTAGGAGGCAGCCCAGTAAAGCGCCACAAACGGCGGCCATCCGTGTAGGTTCACGGTGCCAGACGCTCTCCACCCCCCAGCAGATGGACAGCGGGCTCCAAGTTCCTGCTGCCTTGCTGGGATCATACAGCGCCCCACGGGGAGGGGTTCAAAGGAAACCAGGCCCCCGTGTCCTTGGTAGGTCGGCTGCTCTGGCCTTGGCCTGGGGCCCAGACTCAGGCCAGTACTTCCAAAGAAGCTGTAGAGATCCTCTGGCCTGAAGGAGGAGGAAGGAGGGAGCAGAGGGACCTCAGGATGGTGACCCCATGGGCTCCCTCCTCACCCCCACGGGCCCTGCTCCATCCGGGACCCGGCCCCATCTCAGGGGCTGCCCAAGGCCTCAGGGCCCCACCAGGGCCACACATGCACCACGCTGGTGGACTGTTCGCCTGGTGTGTCCATGGTGGTTGCCCAGCCCAGCCCAGCCTGAAACCTCCCTCTTGTCCCAACTTCCCAGAAAGTGTTCTTAGAACCCCTCCAGTGTCCTCCAGCCCCTCTTGCCACATTCAGGACAATGGCCTGGACAGATAGACAGACAGATGGGTGAGCGGGCCTTCTCTCTTCCACCCCGAGGCTTTGAGCACTGCCTGAGTTCTCCAGAGTGCTGCCTCAGTTCTCCCAGACCTTCACATCAACCCTGTGGCCATCTATCAGGCCCTGATGAAACCGGTCGGGAAGGCAGAGCTGGCAGCCAGGTGATGAAAGGCCCCTGAGGTCTCCGGGGGGCCTGGCAGGGAAATGCCATCTATGACAAACGTAACAAGCACAATGCACCTCGTATGCTCATCTGGACCCAGTCTGGGCCTCAGGTCCCAGCTCACCCGTCTCCCCACTGCCCCCAGGTAAGAGACAAGATAGCTCAGCCTGCAATCCCAGATGGGAAACTGAGGCCCAGAGGGGCAAAGCCACTTCCCCAGCGAGTTGGTGGCAGAGGTGAACAGCCCAGCTCTAGATCCTGCCCGGAGTCCTCCCCCTGGGTGGCTGGGGCCATGCTGGGGTGTGTCCCCAGGGGAATGATTGGAGAGACCCCCAGAATCTGGACCTTGAAGGTCTGAGAGTGCCCAGACACGGAGCCCACCTTACAGACAGATGGGAGCTCAAGCTCAGAGTGGGCGGAGGACACGGGCCCCCAACACTCTCCCCCCAGGCAGGACCTCGGCCACTGCAGCTGGGTCACACGTGCTCAGACGGCCCGGCGACTCGAAATATCAGTTGTCAGTGGTCAGGGGGCTGGCGGGCCCGGGGGCGGGCTGGGTCATCCATTTGTTCGTGAGAACTTCCCATGACTGGCCTTCTCACCTGCCTCTGTTGCCCTCCCTCATACCCCTGCACCTGACCCCACCGCACCCGCCCCCCAGCTAGCCAGAAACCTTATCCATCCAGCCTGCGGAGCTGCCTCCTGGCCATGGAGGATGGGCTTGCAGCAGGGCGATGTGCATGGGCCCCCAGCAGAGGGGCCCAGGCTGGGAGCAGGAGGCTGGCCTGTGTCCTGGCTTCGTGTGACCTTGAAAGGCCCCCGATCCCTGTTCTCCCTTCTGAAAAACAAGGATGTGACCCCATGGTCTGCTGTTCAGGCAAGCACCTGCAGGCTGCCTGGAGTTTGGGTCCTAGAGGGGTCACTCTTTAACTGAGATCCCAGACAAATTTCCCCGAGCCTTGGTTTCCCCATCTACTAAACAGGACGAGGAGTCCTTTCCTGGGTCTCGATGGAGCCACCAGACACTGGTTTGCAAATGTCCAGGGCCTGGCCTCTGCCCACAACCCCCACTGGGTGCAGAGTTCCTGTCCTGACAGGGACCTCTGACCTGGATTTCCTGCCAGCCTCCCCAGCCCCCATCTCCATGCCAACGTGTCACCTGACCTGCACAGTGCTCCCCGCAGCCCCTCCCCACAGCACCCCCCCTCCTCTGTTCTGAGGCCTCCCACCCACCTGCTGAGCTCACATGAAACCCACCACGTGTTTTTTTTGAGGAGGGTTGCTAATCTGCTGGAACAGGGGCCTCTCAACCAGCCAGGGGGGCTGCTAGTTCTCAGAGCAGCCAGAGTCAGGGGTCAAGAAGGTGAGGACAGGGAGGGTGCTGGGACACTGCAGGGGCTGGGAGCAGGGGTCTGGGGGGCCCCTGACCCCTGAGGCTCTTTCTGTGTCTGCCCAGCACTGTGCATGGTGCTACCAGGCACCCCATCCCCTGGGGGAGCCTCAACACCTCCAGGCTCTGGGTCGAGCTCTGTCTGCCTCCAGCTGGCCTTGCATTCTTCCTGGGACAGTCAGCTCAGCACCTGGCCCAGCAGTCTGTCCTCATCACCCTCCACAGCAGCCAGCTAAGGGGTCTTGCACTCAGGAGCAGACATCTAGGAAGGTTCTCCACCTGCCCGGCCAGGGGACCCCTCCGTTCCACAATTTCTTGGCCCCTGTGGCCTCCACACCCCACATCCACGGACCTGAGTGGAAGGTCCAGCACTGCCTAGAAGAGCTCAGCCTGAATCTGTGGCATTTATGTCTAAATCTGGGCTGCGCAGGGGGCTTATCCGCCAAACTCCTTCCCTCTTATTGAGGCCCCTGCTAGATACGCCACCCAAGGGGCTGCAGCCGTGAGGGTCCCATAGCCTCCCAGAGAGCTGAGGTGTCCAGGGCACCAGGCCACGTGAGCAGCGAAGGCAGGGGGAAGATGGGGCCCCGTGCCATTGGGGCAGGGTCCTGACTGCCAGCGCACCTGGGGGCCTGGCTCAGGCCAGGACAAAGGCACGACGTACAGGAGAGGCAGCTGGGTCCCTGGGTAGAAGCCCAGCCCCACGCTGCCCCACTGCAGGGCCTTGAGCACCCCCAAACTCCTGTTTCCTCATCTGTGCAATGGAGATGGTGAGCTTCCTAGGCTGACAGGAGGGATGAGAGAGGTCACACTGTAGAAAGCTCTTTACAGACTATGGAGTGCAGAACACGTGTGGTTAGGGCTCCTGCCTGGGAAAGCGAGGTGCTCCCCTCCTGCGCAGCTGCCCAGACCCCTTGCGCGTTCCGGCCACTGCTGCCTGGGTCAGCTCCCCCAGGGCCAGGCTCCTCTGAAGCTCCCCAGGCTGGCGTCCCAGGGCTCCTCTGGCCCTCACATCCCTTTCCTATTCTCGCTGACCTGCCTAGTGGCCAGGACATTCCCACAGCTGGGCTCCCACCCTTCCTGGGGGGCTGGCCCTATGCTGGGCCACAGACCCCAGTGCAGATGGAGGAGGCAGGCAGGTGCAGACAGAGCACCTCCTACACGGTCTTATGACCACCATGACAAAGGGAGGGTCAGCAGCCCGTGGGGACTGGAGGAGGGAGCTCTTCAGCTGACCGAGAGGCAGAGGGATCAGAGCAACCTTCCTGAAGGAGGTGGTCTCTGAGCTGAGTTCCGGAGGAGTGGAGGGCACGGGCCACCATCGGGTCCTGGGTGCTACAAGGAGAGGGACACCGCCATCCCTGACTCAGGGCCCAGCCGCCTCACTCCCATTCAGACACTCTGCCCGCTGCCTGCACATAGCCCTGTTGTCCCGCTTGCAGAAGACGTGTCCCCTGGTTGGATCAGATTGGACTGATCACAGACTGGGCTCACTGAACAGGACAGGACAGGCCTTCCCACTGGCGATGTGCTTGGAGCTCTGTTTCCCCATCAACGCAGATGGTGGGGAACCACCCAAGCTCTTGGGTAGACCATTAGAATTCTGCAGATGCAGATGGGGTGCCAGCCTAAGACACGGCACTCCCCGCCCTCACCTCCAGGGCGCTCCTGCCCCGGCACCCTCATCTCAGCCTCTCCCATAGGCAAGCACACCCATGCTCACTTGGCCTAGCCACGGGGCCGTCTCCAGGACCAGGCTTCTCTGACCAAGATTCTTGGTATCCTGGGTCCCAGAACTCGGCCTGGCCCAAGGACCTCACCTAGGATGGCCGCTGGAGGCTGGAGGGTAGCCTGCGACCAGCCGTGAACTTTGTGGACCCCTGAAGCTCAGTTTCCTCCTCTGTGGAATGGGGACAACAGTAGTACCAGCCTCCCCGGGCTGTGGTGGCAAGGATTGCGTACCCATATACGACCTGAAAACCACCTCCAGGCAGCCCATCTTCCTACATTCTCCATACCCTCCCATGGCCCCCATGACTCAGCTTCCCTGTAGACACACACCACCTTTGACCTACTTAAGGGGTCACCGGGGGGCAGAGAATGGGGTCCCAACCATGCTAGCCGGGAACCTCCTTGCCTGTCCCCACAGCCTCCAGCGGGAGAGCGGCAGCCCTGGACGCGCGACCCTGGGGAGGTTGGCGATGCCCGCTGGGCGGAGGCGGCAGGCAGGGGCCCTCCCCGGGCAGCCCCAGTCCCCCATGCTATTCCGTGCCACGCCAGCTCATAGGTGTGTTCCCACAGCCCACGCCACCGCTGGGAGGTTCTGCATCAGCTTCCAGGGAGGACGACAATCTCACGATATGGAGAATGGGCTGGTGACGGCTAATTGATTTTACAGCGGTACCGAAGGACAGACAATGAAAGTGCCATCAATTTAATCCACTATTTAATGGCTCCAATTTAGCCTCTGTAAATGCTCACTAAACTAATTTCTCTGGGTTCAGCAATCTGAAAAGCTATCATATCTCTAATCTCCTTCAATATATTCATCTGGAAAAGGGAATTTAGCCAATTCTGATGTGCGGAGATGATCTGTTAGCACAGTGTAAATGTTTATAACACGGCAATCGAGTTCGTTTATAAGGATATGAAAAGTTTTATTGGGGAGGGCACTGGAGTGGAACCGGCGGATAATAGGCAGTTACCCAGCAGGCTGCGGGCGCCCGGGAGCGGGCAGGCATGCAGAAAAATACTCGGATTTGCTCTAATCCCAAATTGTGAGCTGAAGTTCGGCCCCATACACAATGCGCCTGGAACTTGGCTGCACAAAGGAGTCGGGCCGCCCCCCGGACCCCGACTCTCCTTCCAGCCAGCGCACCCCCACCACCCACACAAAGGCGGTGGGTGAGTGGGGACAGCGGGGGACTTGTGTCCCCACTTGGGGCTCTCCTTCCTACTTTCAGAGCCCAGGGCTGGTCCCAGTCTGCCTCTTCTCCTCCCTGCACGGAGGCCGCAGGCGGCAGAGCCCGAGGGTCCCTCCCCGGCAGTGCAGTCGGACGGGATTTATTAGAGAGAGAGAGGTGGCCAGCTGTCCTCCATCTTTACTGAGGACAGAGCAGGAGGAAGCAAGCTTAAATTACCAAGCAGGACTTAGGTTCACCACAAAGAGTTTCCTCCCCGGGAGGGGTCGGGAGGCCTGTCCCCCTGGGAAGCACCACCTCCAACTGACCTTTCCCAGGGCAGGGCAGTAAGAGGAGGCCGGTCCCCCAAGTGCTGGCTGGCCAGGAGCCCACGTGCCACCGTCTGCGGGACCCTGGGACCTGGGAGCCGAGTGTGCGCCCCAAGGATGGCCACCCTGGTCCCAAGTGCTTGGTTCGTCTTGTTTATTTTTGTTTCCCAGCGGTGTGGTTGAGGCTCGATTATTCAGTGCTAACGAGCCAGCCCGACCCACACATTAAGTGTGGTTTTGGGGCATTGTTGTTTTTCTCATATCCATCCTGTTTTTAAAGAAAACACTCCCCACAGCAGCACATAAATCAGGGGCTGGGAGTCTGGAGAAATGCCACCGGCCTCCTGCAAATTTAAGAGTGACCAGGCGACTTGCGGGCAGCAAAGGGGCATGGTGCTGGGAGAGACAGCAGGAGGCAGGATGCTGTGTGGGCAGCTGCCCCTGGACCTGGACACCGCCAGCCCTGACAGGGTTGCCCAGAGAAGCCTGAGGCCTGGGGACCCAGGTGGCCCATCTAGGGCCCAGCCCCTCCCCAGCGCCAGGCTGATGAGGACAGAAATCAATTGGCCACACAGCTGTGACGGCCTCCTCTGTCCCACCCTCAAGATGGGGGGGCCGCCGGAGGGCAGGGGCCACATCTGGTCCTGGGGGCCCAGTTGCCCAATTGGGAGCTCACGGCAAGCTGGGTATGTGGTAATGGATGCCCACACATCTGCTCTTGCAGAGTGCACCGGTCAGAGCAGGCCACCTGGGCTGTGGTCCTGGGCAGCCAGTCTGTGTCTGGGCCCCCCGGTGCCCCTCTGCCAGGTCGGAGGTGTGGCGAGCAGGGAGGAGAAGGTGCTGATACACACAGCTGCTCACAGCTGGGCACCTAGTGGATGTGACCCCAGGCGCCTCCTCAGGATCTACCCAGTGGGCACCCAGCTGGAGCTGGGCCCGGGAAGAAAGCCTCACCTGGGGGCATCTGTGATGCTGACCCTCCCCCTGTCCAGGGCCCACGTGGCCATCCAGGTGAGGGCAGCCCCACTGGCCCCTCCAGCCTCACCTGTTGGACCCAAGATCCTTGGCCGAGGCTGACCTGGGGACAGGGAGGGCTAGCGAACTGCAGGGACAGGGCTGCCGCAGATAAAAGAGACGTGCTCCAGCCCACCCCCATAAGGGCCGCAAGCCCTAGGCACAGGGGCAAAGGCAAGGCCGTTCCCTCCTGTCTTCAACAGCCCTGGCTGGGGCCGCACCCCAGGGGAAGTTGCCCCCCCTTCCAGCCCACACCCTCTCACCTGCCTGCCTGCACAGGGCTGCCTCCCAACTGAGGGAGGCAGGGTCTACAGCTGTCCAGGCACACTCTGACCCCTGCCATCCCCAAGTGACACACGGGTCCACCTAACATTCCCACAGACACTAGCACACACTCAGCCCGCTAGTCAGATATATGTCACAGCCATACCCACACACCAATACCTATACACACCAACACACACACCCCTATGCCCACCTGCCCACACACCTACACCTACACTTGCTCACACTGACACCTCCACCTCCACACAGACCTGAAATGCAGGCTGTGTGGCTCTGGGTGGTGAGGCTGCTGTGCTGGGTGGATTTCCCCAAATAAAAGCTCTGATATCAACCACTCTCCTCATAGGTCTCGAAGGTCAGAAGCTCAGATTCGGGTCAGAGCTCCCTGTGAATCAGGTGTGTGACTCTATGAAGCTCCCTTCCCCTTGGCAACCCTTTCTACACCAGTGGATTTCCAGTCCCAACAAAGACTCTCATTCCACATTCCACAGCCAAAGAGGATGGGAACACAATGAAGGAGCTCATTCTCACTACAGTGTAAATGACTACCCAAGGCCCTCTCCTGTGAGGAGGGTTGACTGAGAGGGAGGGGCAAAAGGAGGACACTGGGTCCCCTGGCCCATGGCTGGGGTCTCTAGATAGGGAGGTCTCTAGGGCTGCCTTGTAGCTGACTCTCTCAGGTGGGAAGGGATCAGAACCAAGGCCAGGTGGGGCCAGGAACTGGCCAGCACTGGGAGGGCTACCTGAAGGCTCCTTTTCTGTTTGGAGATGATTCTTCCCTGAGTTCTGCCTCATCTGAGTTTCATGGCGATATCTGAGTGCAGGACAAATTTGGCAGCCTTAGCCAGCTCCTTCCACCCTGGGGAGAACAGTGCCCACTGCTGCAGAGAACACCGAGGATCTAGCCAGTCCACACCAGGTCCAGCAGAGCATCTGGCGGAACTCAGCTGTCCAGCACCCGGACAGTGATGTTGCACACGCAGGTTTATGATGGCAAGGAACGTTCTTCCCACTGTAAATTATATTTAACATTCCACAGAACTTTATTGCATTTTGTGTTTGGGTTTATGAAAAAATCTGTATTTAACTTCAAGCCCTGGTAAACATCTTTGCTTATGTTGTTATGCGATTCCTTATTTGAGTATTTCGATTTAATTTCACAGTCCATATACCTTAAAGTTTTGGCTTTTCCCCCTCCCTTTCCCACTCGCTCACAGATGCCCAGCCTGGCCTTGCCCCTCCTAAGGTGGCTCTTTGGTGGGGCCCAGAGAGGCCTGGCTCGGTCCTGTCCACGGACCCCACTGTCCAGGGTCTGGACCATGAAGCACCCCACTGCCCCCAGGCAGAATGTCTGGATGCCTCGTTGGTGTCCGGACTTTGGCAGGAGAAGGAACTGCAGAAAGAACAAGGAGGGAGCCAGGAGGCTGGGTTGGGTCCATGCCTGACCCTGACTCCCTGTGACTCGGTTTCCACAGCCTTGGAGGGGAGGGACGAGCTGGAGGACATGCTTCTGCAGGGCCTGCCAGCCCCAGCTCTTATGGTCTCAGCCATGCTGGTGGAGGAGGGTGGGGCAGGAAGAGGAGAGAGGGGCCCAGAGTTGCTGGGCTGCCCAGGACCAGCACCTCCAGAGGGCAACTCCCATCGGCCAGTGTCCTTCTGTCCCCCACCTGCCCAGGAGGCTTCCAGCCGGCTCTCGCAAAGTGGCCACCAGCAGGTTCTGTCCCTCTTCGGGCCCCTGCCTGCACTAGGTGAGGAAGGAGTTGGCCATCTCCCAGGCAGCTTTGCTGAGGCCAGTCCCTCACCCTAGCCACCCATTCCGAGTCTCAAGGGATGGGTGGGGACTCTTCTGGAAGAGGTTAAGACCCCAGGAGCCTCCCTGCACAAGTCTGGCCTGGCCGTGGCCTCCCTTCCTTCGTCAAGCTGAGTGGATACGGAAGGCTCACCTGGCCCGGGTTACGTTGTCTGCTCTCTGCCTGAACATGAGAACCTTGTCGTGGGCCTTCTGTGGTTTGAAGACCCCGGTTAAGGTAAGGACACACATGGCCAGTTGTCCACGCTGCCCTGGCAAAGAGCACCCTGGGCAGAGGACCTCCCAGGACAGTGGCCACAGCAGCACAGCAGCTTGCCCCTTCCTGTGGATCCTGAGGCCACAAGCTGCCACGCAGCCTCCATGTGGCTCTCCAGGAGGGAAGGAGGCAAGTGGGGGCCCTGGGTGTCCCCAGGATGCATACCTGAGGCTTGGAGCTGTCCACTCACTTGCCACAGCTCACCCTTCCCCACCTGCCTGCCCCATGCCATGGTTCTTCCCCGTGGACCTCCGAAGAGTCCCCTTGGAACCTGCTCTGGTGTGCCCCTGACATAGGCTCTGGCTCAGGCTCACAGGTAGCCCCAGCTGTCCCTCCACCTTTCGAGACTTGGATCAAGAAAGCCAGAGGCCCTGGGTCTAGCCACCCCCCTCAGGTGTCCCCCACTGGGCTGTGCATGTAGGCAGGCCTCCTGTGCCCTACTGGTGCTCAGGCTCTTCTCAAGGACCATTCTCCAAATGAGTAAAGGGAAGAACGGTGGCTGGAGGGGTGGAGGGCCAGCGAGCCCAGCTTCGGTGAAGCCTGAGCCCCAAGAGCCCCAAATTGCAAAGAATAAGCAACTTTCTACTGCTGACAGCACTAACCAACACCGCCGTGCTTTCTCAGATGGGACCACAGACTCCTTCCTGACATGGTGCCCCAGGAAGCCATCCTCCATCAGGAACAGCAGACACGACCACAGACTCCTTCCCGAAACGGCACCCCAGGAAGCCGTCCTCCCTCAGGAATGGCAGAAGAAATGGAAAGTCTTTGCTGGCTCTGGACTCAACAGTCACCGCACAGGTCCTACCGAGGTGTCCCTGCAGGCAGCCCCAGTGACTCACTGCCCACCATCAGCAACGCTGCATGTTCCACCTGTCGAAGCACCCTGGGTGCCCCCCCCCGACAGACCCCACATCCAGCCGAGTGGGAAGAGGGAGGAGGACGTGGATATACGCCCCAGCAATGCTCCCCAACACCAGCCTCCCTGGGGATGCTCTGACTCACACTACACTTCAGTCTCATCATTCCCCAAAAGATTTGGAACCCTCAGTAAGACAGACACGACACTTAATCGAGAGAATATGGAGAGAAGCTGGAGGTCAGGGCAGCGTTGAAAAGTGCACACCATGGGTAAAACAGGCTGTGATTGGGCACCTGGGGGCTCAGTGGTTAAGCATCTGCCTTTGGCTCAGGTCATGATTCCAGGGTCCTGGGATCGAGCCCTGTGTCAGGCTCTCTGCTCAGCAGGAAGCGTGCTTCCCCCTCTCCCAATCTCACTGCGTATATTCCCTCTCTCAGTCTCTTCTCTCCATCCAATAAATAAATCAAATCTTTAAAAAAAAAAAAAAGGCTCTGATTAGAGTCTGAGCTTCCTATGGCCCAAGGTAAAAAGAGTAACACCACACTACAGAACTGTCTCAGTAACACCTGTGAGAGGGAAAACTAAGCCAGGCCTCCAGAAGGATCATGGCTTTCCTATTCAGGAGGCCGGAGAAGCTTCCAGCCCTTGCTCTACAAAATGGATTTCCTGAGACTCTCAGGTGGCCTCTGGAGGCTGCATAGTGCCGGGGAGGGGATGCGAGCCCAACCCAGGAGCATTTATTCTGTGGTCTCAGTTTCCCCATCCGGGAACGAGGCAGGGCTTCCTGCCGTGTGTGTCTGTGGGAGACCCTGGCAAGGTGCCCGGCTTCCCCAGCTGCAGGAGGCTGGCTGTGCAGCCCTGGACCGGGAAGGCTGCCGCTCGCCTGCCGTGAGGCATGATCGCTGCGCGTGTAACTCAGCATCATTGTTTCATCAGTCACAAAATCCAAATGGAAAAACAGAGACATAAATACGCTCGCCCAGGGAGCTGCTGGACCGTGTGTGGGCCCAGAGGAGGTAAGTGTGGGTGCCGCTCAGAGGTGAGAATTGCAGGCCCCTGGGGCCAGCACGCGGCCAACCTGGGTCAGAGGCTGAGTCTGGGCTGGGTGGGGCACCAGGCAGGTAACAAGGAGGTGGCCTGGCCACGAGCAGCCATCCCCGCAGGAGAAAGCCTGGAGGGGAGGCGGGGGGGACACCATGGGGCCTCTGCTGTGTCTTCACAGACTTGCTCACTCCCCAGGTGGCCAGGGGAAAATCCATGGCCTGAAAAACCAATTCGGATTTCATGGCCAGCCAGGGCGCAGGCTGTCCCCGCCAGACAAAGGGGTGGGCAGGCCCCAGGGTGGGGGGAGGCCCGAGGCAGAGGCACTATGGCCAACGATGATGCCTGGCAAAGGGGGCTCCAGGGGTGTGTGGGGGCAACGTCTTGAAGGAGGGGCCCTGGCATTCTAGCCCTGGGACCCTGGGCAACCCCCACCAGCTTCCTGCTGTCCTCAGTTTCCCCGCCTGCCGGACAGCAGTCACGACCCGAGTGTCTGGCTGGCGTGATGGGAACAGGCACCTCCAGCTGTGCAAACTGTAAGGTGGGGGGAGGAGGCCTGCACGCACTGCCCGTGGTAACCGTGACGACGACGCGGCAGTGAAAGGCAGCCGGCTGTTCCTGGACCGGGGCTGTGTGTTTGTGGCTGTTGTGTGACACCCACACCCCGCCAGACTTGTTTTCAAACGGCATTTTGTTAGCCAGCGCGAATGTGTTCCCGCGCGCGGCAGCCTCTGCTCTCCTTGCCTGCCAACCTCAGGGGTGGCACGGCGGCTTCCAAAATCTCATTACCGCCACCGCTCCCCGTCCTCCGCGGCTCCCTCCTCGGCTGCCCCCCTCTCTCCTTTTGGAGGATAAATTTCTGTAGCAGCCAATTACAGCCGTTTGATGTGCGTAATGATGAAGCCGTGGAAATTGGAATTGACACCTCGGAGGATCACGGAGGGGGGAACCACAACGTGCACAGATCCGGCGTTTCCTCCAACGTTCCTCCCATTGACAAGGACTGCTGGGGCCGGGGGCCAGGGCGCGGCCGCGGGCGGGGGCTCGGGGCAGCCCTGCGTCTGCTCCTAAGCACCGATCAATTACAGCGCAGACAAGCCAGTGTCACATGTGATTCACAATGTCAATTTCATGCTCTTGGTAACCATTTAAGAAAGAGCCGGGCTGGTTTTACATTTGATAAGAAATCAGCAGCGTTTGTGTTTGTAAAAAGACGGATCACAGAGTGTGACAGGTCCCAGAGATTGCCAGCCAGCGTCGACGGCCCGTCTGGAGTCTGTCAGGGACCCGCAAGTATTTATTTCAAATGGGTTCCCCCCCGCCGCCCCCCTCAAGCCGGGACGTGAAAATAAACTGTCAGTCTCTATTTACAGCTGTACAAGCTGGAAATACAGAGGATTTTAGGTTAAATTGTCAGTTAACAGAATTCAAAATAGAAAAAAGAAATGGGCCTCACAGCTTTTATTGCACACTTTGATAGGGAAAGTCATTTCTGCATTTGGAGGGTGGAAGGAGACCGCAGAGACCGCAGGCCAGGCAGGGCCTGACGACCCCAGGCAGAGGACTGCGTCATATTAGGCAGAATTAGGGCAATATTAGGACTAATTAGATGGAGATGACACCCTAATGGAGCTGTGTCCTGGGCCTCACCCCACTCCGTGCCAATAGTGCAGAGCGAGTGTCTTTAGGAGCTGCGGCACAGCTAACCTGGCCAGAACGCCATCCTTGGGTGCCTTTGGCTTCTGCCAAAGAGCTGGGAGCTGCTGGGGGCTGCCACCCACCCTCAGATCTCCAGGACTCAAGTTTGGACAGGACTCAAGTCTGGACAGTGCGCCCTGACGCACAAGAGAAGAGCCCCTGCTCTGCCCACTCTGCCCCTGGTGGGTGTGGGGCATCCTGCCAGATGTCCAAGGTGTGCAGGGACAGGCGGACTTCGCTTCAGCTCGGGCACACAGAGGCTCAGGGAGGGTCCTGTATGCCCCACTCCTTGCACACAGGAAGGACACCCGGGTCTTAGGGCCGTACACGTGGAACCCGTGGTCCAGGATGGGCCTGCGGAACCTGCCCCACAATGGCCCTATTCACTTGCGGGAGCCATGACTGGTTGGATGTGGGTGTGGGGGGACCTGGCAAGGCCCTGGCAGTGGGACCGGGAGGCAGGCTTCCCTTGGCATCTCCAGGGCAACCAGCGGACAAGCTGTCTGGCTTCTCCGGTTTCTAGGCACCCAGGCTCCTTGGTGAGAGCCTGGCGGGCGGGGGCTGCAGGCCCCAGGAGGCTGACAGAGAGCTAGCCGCTCCAGGGCATGGGTGGGCAGGGGGTGCTGGAGAGGAAGGAACACAGGACCTGGAGAGGGGCCTGGCTTGGGGCCTCAATGTCCTTATGTGTAAAACGGGGATGAGACTGAGGATCAAAGGAACTCTTGTCCCTGCCCCACAGACCCTCGGTGCTGAGAAGATGGGCCTCCAACTCGATGTGACCTTGGGCCCTTCTTCAGGCCTCCGCCTGCCCAAGAAAGGGGGTGAGTCTTGGACTGTGGATGGCAGGGGCTTGATCCCATCTTTCTGTTGGCAGGAGGCCCCCTCCCCAGCCCTTGCTGGGAGTCAGATGGCTTCACCCCGGAGAGAGCGTCTTTCAGGGTCCTTGGGGTGGGGGGGAGCCCGAAGAACTCAGTGTGGCCACCATGTCAATGGTTCGTGGAACCCACTGTCGTATGAGGCCCCCAAGAGAGCCCCGCACAGACCAGCCCATGTTTCTGAGGAGTCTTTCTGTCTGGATAGTGTGGGTTTCCCTCAGCAGTGGGGGCGTGTACTGCCCCAGGCACCCTGGGTACCCTGCCCACTGGGGTAGGGGGTGTTGGATACACAGAGACCCACCCAACCTGGCTCCTTGGGGGTGCCAGATGTCCAAGTGGTGCCATGGGCCATCCCCCAGTCCGCTTGGCCCAGTGGCCACGAGTGTCCCACAGAACCCCCATGTGCCCGGCACAGTCAAATGCACAGTTGTCTGGACATTGTGCAGGCCGTTCTTCATGCAGGGGCGGAAACCACAGGAGGTGGGGGCATCCGGAGAGAGACAAGTCACACCAGATGGGAAGCAGAGTCTGAGTGCCACGTCCCAGCCACGTGGCGTCCCTCAAGGCTGGCTGGGCAGGCAGCCCACCACACTCTGCCACCAGTGAGGGAAGGGAATGGGGCAGGCCTCACTCTGAACAGACCCACTACTCCACCCCACACACATGCACAACTCTCTACAGTTGCAAATACATCCTGTGTCCCCGGCTTGTCACAAGATGTCCAACGTGCCTTCATGCCCATTAGGCAGACAAGTAAGCTGAGGCTGGGTCACAAGGCTGGCTTCTGCCCAGACGGCCTGGCTCACTAGCCCCCTGCCCCATCCCCCAGTGGTCCAGTGGGCAGGGCTGGGGGACAGCCTTGCTCAGACAGCCTGGGGTGCCCGCAGCTCCAGCACAGGCCCCACCAGCCCGCGGCTCCCCTCACCCATTGGCTGAGATGGCCGGGTCTGCGGCTGCTCCTCTCAGCAGGCTGGGACCCAGCCAGCCAGCCCCTTCTCCTCCATGACGTCCCCCTGACAGTGCCCAGGGCCTCCCCAGCAATCTGAAAGGGTGGCTGACGCGCCCCAGCCGCGCCACAGCCCCACGTCCCCGCTGCACATGGCCAGCTGAGAGCTCATGTGGACTTTCCGTTGTACTGAACGTTACACTTCAAGTTTACACTGAAGTGATGTCGCGTGTGTCTCCCCTCCACACTGCAGCGTTGCTGGCGGGAAGCCCTGAGGTGGGGTGCCTGGCTGGCCCTTGCCGTTAGAGAGCGCGTGCGCGTCACAGGCCCGCACAGAAAGGATGTGGGAGGCCTCCCCTGTGCTCCGTGTTGATGATGTGTTGAAGCAAAAGCAGGTTTGATGTCCTGAGTTAAATAGGATACAGCACTGAAATTAATGCTACCTGTTTCCTTTCACTTTTTTTTTTTAACACAGCCGCTAGAACATTAACCACCTGAATGGGGCTCCCGAGGCACTTCTCCCAGACAGCACCATCTCCCCTCGGCCGTGGGAAAGCAGAGGTCCCTGCCACCCTCCCTCCGCAGGTGGTTAGCCACGGCCACCCTGCCTCTCTGTCTCTCCATCCTCTGGGTCTCTGTCTCCCTCCCTTCTCCGAAGATCCCCACTCCATTCTGGCCCCTCCCTGACCCTGAGAACAACCAGCTCTTCCTCCCTTCCTTCCCTCCTTCCTTTGCACCTGCTGCCCTCTCTGCCTGAGTCCCCCCAGATGTTCTCTCTCTGCTCAGTATCACCCACGAGAAATGTCCCCACCTCCCCGCATCCCTCCTCTACCACACAGTGAATTCCCATGCGTGGGCCTCCCCATGGGGTGAGGTCCCTGTTACTCCTGTTCACTGCTGTGTCTGCCGTCCTTGATCCTTGGGATGGCACCAGGCCCAGGATAGGACTCCCCCTCCCATTGCCCAGGAGTCCCACAGGTGTGAGAGAGCCTCTCCTGGGGATGGAGAGAACCGGGAGGGGGTCTGGAAGCAAGTCAGCCCAGCTAGGATCACAGAGGGATCTGGGGAGGGACCCAGGGCAGGATGCGGGATGTGGGGTGTCCTCTGGGGTGGGAGGCAGGAAGGGGGCAATGCCAGAGACCCCCCAGCTACCAGCAGAGATGTGAGCCACAAGCCACAGCCCGGCTTGCCAGGCTGCCCCCCGCGTCCACTCCAGACACCCCGTCCTTTCCAGAGGGGACAGGAAGACCCCAACCCCTGAGCTGCTGCGGTGACCGAACACCCTGCTTCCCCTGGAGGCTGCTGGCAGGACCCCACCCTTGAGAAGCCTGAGCGGCCCCAGGGGGCAGGTAGGGGCCAGTGCTCAGGCTTTATTGAGTCAATGCAGCTCATCGATTTGTTAAGAGCTTCTGCACTTCCCTCGATGGGCCGGAACCCTGGCAAGAGGGCCTTTCCTCAACACCATAAATTTCCATCTTGGCCCCTCGGCAGCCTGTAAACAAGTGTCCACCCAAGTGTGGGGGGCAGGAGCGGTATACTAAATGGTCCCACAGCCCCTATGGGTCAGGCCTGCCAGTGCCGCCACTGAGAAAACTGCCCCCCCCCCCCGAAACACACCTACACACCTCTAGCCCCAGGTCAGACCCTCAGTTTCAGTCCAGGGATGGCAGAGATCCCAGAGCAGAGCTGACCATGTCACTCCCTGACCCCACAGAGCTGGACCCCAAAGCTACAGGGAGAGCCCCCTACCCCTCAGCCTTCCAAACACACCACACCCAGATATCCTGCCTCTGAGCTTTTGTACCCGCTGTCCCTTTCCCCGCTTGTCACCTGGACCACCATATCTAAGACTCAGTCCAGATGACCCTCCCACGAGGCCTCTCCTGGGCTGTGCCCCCACCCTACCCTGACCCCCACCTCATGGTGCACAGTCTCAGCCTGTTTGCAGGTCCAATGCCCCAGAGAGGGAAGAGGGTCCTGGTGGGGGCACAGAGGCTGGGCGGCATCTGGAGCTCCATCCCCATGCTAACTTGGGGCCTGGGAGACACATGGCCAGACTTAAAGCTTTCTTGCTCATCAGAGGAGGGCCTCATTGGTTCTCTGCCCACAGGGAGCCTGGGCTGCCCTAGCACCCTTCCCAGCTATGGTCCTTCCATGACCAAGACATGGAGGCCTGAAGCAAGTAGGGGCCTTGTCCTAGGCCCTGCACCTCAGCCCAGGGACCCTCTGCCTAGAGTCAGCTCCCTGCTCAGTGGAGGGCAGCCCTAAAGAAGGGGTCTACCTCTGAGCGGGCAGGGGGACAGGGCTACACCCAACCTTGCCACACTGGACACAATCACACAGCTAGCAGGCTGCTTAAGGATCCCCCACAAACATGAGGTGTGGAGATGAGATGGGAGGGCGGCCAAGCCAGGTCCCTGCTCCCACCCCACCACCAGCGGCCTCCAGGCTGCATGAGCAGCTCCAGTCTCCAAGGCCAAGCCCTGGACGACCCTCAGCCCAGCTCGAGGATGGCACTTATTGCCCTCCAATAAGAGGGTCTTTGGGGTTTCTGCTGCTCCAGGCCCACAGAAGGAGCTCCTGGGGCTTCCAGCCCACTTCCCACACGACAGCCAGTCCTGAGGACATCCCAGATTCCTGAGGCCTGGGGTCTCAGGGCCCAGCTTGCCGTGAGAGACCCCCAACCCTTCATGGAGCCCTGGCCCCTCAATGCACTCAAGATAAGACCAAAGTCCCCCACGGGCAGAGGACCCCTTTGCAACGTGACCCAAGGGCCCCCCACCTATACCTCCTGATGCCCCTCAACCCAAGGCTGCCCCTGGGAGGGGAGGGTGTTCGGCGGCTTGTTAGTGTGCACCGGTGAGGGAGAGACGGCCAGTTGAGGTCTCAAGTAAGTGAAGAGCTGGAGGCAGAAACCTCACTTTCTTTTTCATAATTTTATTTTTTATATTTAAAATTTTAGTCCAGTAATTGAAGAGAGGTATTCAAACAAAAGTCTCATGAGGGCGTCCAGGTGGCTCAATTGGTTCAGTCACCGATTCTTGATTTCGGGGCAAGTGGTGACCTCAGGGTCATGAGATGGAGCCCGGTGTTGGGCTCTGCGCTCAGCGGGGAGTCAGTTTGGGATTTTCTCTCTCTCTGCCTCTCCCCCAGCTCATGCTCTCACTCGCTTTCTCTAAAAATTAAAAAAGAAAAAACAGAAATCCAAAAACCCACATTTTGTCCCCAGCAGCTCTCTCAACAATAGCCAAAATTTGGTGGTTGCTGCCCAGACGTCCGGGACAGGCGGTTGAGGAACTGGCATCCACACGGGGGGACATTACTCGGCACTAGCACCCCACACAGCCAACGAGCCATGGGCACATCATACTGAGAAAGCCCCTCACGAAAGACCATGAGCCACATCCAGACCCGGCGGCTCGCGGGGGCTGGAGGGGACAGGTGGGTGCTCGGGGCTGGGGGGAAGGTATACTGGGGCCAGCCGCAGGTGAGGGTACTAAATCCACAGAATCCACACTCTAAAGTGGCTGCCACGGTGGCTTTTCTGTCACATGGACACCACCTCAGTTGAAACAAACACACAAACTAAAGCCAACTTTAATCCACTGGAGGTGGCTCTGAAGTGGGAGTGAGACAAGGACCCAGCCCTGTATTTCTGAGTCTGGGTCCGCAGCTGCTAGATCGGCAGCCTCCAAAAAGAAACACGGGCATCCACAGAAGAGATCACTAACTTCGTGGTAACCATGACAAAAAGTAAGAAGACCAGTGACATTAATTTAAATAATTTATTTTATTTAACTCGATGCACCAAAAATACAATAATTCCAACCATGGCCTCGACATAAAAAGATTGATAAAATCACTCATGCTCTTACACATATTAAGTTGGGGAGGTACTTTATGCTTCCTTCACACTGGCCATGTCTGGAGCATATGACCACGGTTGGCCAGTGGCCGTTGTACCAGGCAGTTCTACACTGTCCCCTGTCAGCGCCGATGTCACTTGGCAGACTTTCTTCCTTCTGACTTATATGAGTATCAGGAGGGGTCCCCACCACCTTGCCTTTCTCCATCTTCAGGGGAATTCCAGAACCTCGTGTTCATCCTCCAGGATCCTGACCACATCAGCAGGCTGAGGCTGAGGGCCCCAAGGAGCAAAGCAGCAATTTGATCACTGAGGGGCAGTCTCACCCCTTCCCTACTGAGGGCCACAGCACCTGCACCAGCTAGCAGCTCAGGTCACCCTCAGGTCTGGCTAAGTGCCCCAGAAACAGCCTCATCATCCTGCAGGCTCCATGGTCCCAGAATCCTGCAGCCCCAGGCCCTAGGTGTCAGGGACACTGTGCTGACTGAGCCCGCCTCCTGTCCCCATCTGCAGCTTCTCCCAGGGGCAGGGATGGAACCAGGCTTGGGTGCGAGTCCTGCCCTCCTACCCACCATTTCCTCTGTTCCCAGGTGTCACCATCTCTCACTTCACTAACATCCGTGGATTACCTCTGCTACCTGGGGTCCCATGTGAGCACAACATGTTCCAAAGACTGAACAAGGGTGTCCATGCCAAATTACCTGTGTGGGGGCAGACTGGGGAGTTGGGGGAGAAGGAGAAGTCAGAGAAGGAGAAGAGCTGAAGCTGAGATCTGACAAGGTTAGAAGTGCTGGGGGATGCCAAGCGTAGCATGTGCAAAGGCCCAGGGGCACAAACAGCTTTGTGTACTCAAGAGGCTAGCGGGTGGATATGAGTAGGATGCGGGAGGAGGAGGAGTCAACAGGACTGACCGGCCCTGGATGTCCCAAAGACTTTCAGTTGGGAGCGGCAGGATCAGACCTGCATCCTTACAGTCCTGTAGCTTCTTGATTTTAATTCATGTAACATAAGAGTCACCACTTCAAAGTGAACACTTCGGTGGCTCTTAGTACAGTTAGAGTGTTGGGCATCTACCCACACCCTCCAGTTCCAAACATTTTCCTCTCCCCGAAAAGAGCCCCAGTGCCCGCTGGCCATGGGCAGCGATGGCCCCTCTCCCCACCCCCACCCCACAGTCTGCTTTCTGTCTCTGTGCATTTGCCTGCCCTGGACGTTCTGTACAGACAGAATCATACAACACATGCCCTTTCGTGTCTGAATCTTTCACTGAGCATGTTTGCTACAGCTTTTTATTTTTAACTTTTTCTTTTGGAAGAATTTCAAACTGGAAAGGGAATTGCAAGAATCCCATAAGGAAGCCCAGATAGGCTTTGACCAGAAGGTCCCTTGCCTCAAGGGTGTCCCTCACAGCCAAGGACCAAGTTACTCAGGGTCACGGGCTGCATCTGGCTGCTAGGACACATCACCGCATGGGTCTCCCCTCAACCATCATAGCTCGGCCTCTTGGGAAGGTGGCAGGCCCATCATTTTACAGAAACATCCCTCCACTTGGTTTGGGGACTTGTCCTCACGATCACACCGTGGTGTGTGTTTTTGAAAGGAACATCTCAGGGTGATGCTCTGTCCTTGGAGCTCTGTCCTTGTGCCTCGGGGCACACGGGGTCTGTCTCAGCTTTGGCGATGCTCTCATGGCGCCTGCGGCTTTCCCACCATAAAGCCTCTTTCCCCGTGTACGCCCTGCTCCCCGACTATGGAAAACCACTCTTCTCACCCGACATCACCTGCTCATTCTAACATCCATCCTTGATTCTTGCCAGAACCAATGACACTATGATGGCTGACAAACGGTGGTTCTGAAACCCTAGGTTTCCCTCCTCCCTGTTCGTTTATTAACTTATTTATCTGCATGGCTCTGGACCCATGGTGGCTATTTTTTCATGGGTTATAACCTTGTCATGTACCTGGTGTCGGACTGTCCCCATGTGACCGGCGGACTCCCCTTCGAGCTGGCTCCCGATCCTCTTTCCCAGCCCTAGCCCCAGCCTCAGCCACGTCGTGTCCCTTCCCACGGAGGATGGTGGGCATGAGGCATGCCCATTGCTGCAGAGATGCTGCTGTCCCCTGGCCCCCTTGGGGTGACATGCAGAGTGGGGACACCTTACATACTGGCACCCATGGGCACGGCCTTGCATCCTAATCTACCTTCATGAGATGGAAACCAGTTCTGACTGCAAATGTAGAGCCTGTAGCAGCTTCCTGGGGCCGTTCTGCGTCCCCCTTCTCTGACCATGGGGAACCTGGGCACAGGAGCCTTCCTGCCAAGAGCAGGAGGGAGGGGAGAACCTGCGTCTGCATTTCTAAAACTCACCTGGCAACTCTGTGAACAATGGATGGGAGGGCAGGGGACAGGAGAAGTTTCCAGAGATGAGCACTCACGGCACCAGAGGACGCACACCAGAACCACTCTCACACCCACTACAGTGCCGAGCCAGAAACAATGGCGGGGCAAGTCGAGCACCGGGGAATAGTGTGCAGCAGTGCAAAGGGCCTGACTCTGAGGGACACAGCGGCGGGAGCAGCAGAAACATCCAGACACAAACAGAACACTGTGCAAAGCACAGGATGTTCAGAAGCAGGACAGGACTGACCCAAGGTGCTGGGGTCGGAGGAGCAGCCACTGCGTGGTGAGGGCACTGGGACCTCCTGGCCCTAACCTGGGAACTCTGCAGGTAAACACACATGTAAATGTCTCTACATTTGGGGACTTTCTGCAGGAACCTCAGTGTAAATGGTAACCAGAGTCAAGCGGGAAACCGGGGTCTCCAGGGTCCCTCTCAGCCCTGACACTGCGTCTGCATCGCAGCCCCATCTGCCGAATGGGCACACGGTCCACTCCTGGAGCCCAGGGCCCCCTTCTTGGCCCCTTTCTTGGACCCTCCTAGGGGTCCCCAGCCCCTGGGGCCTGCTGCACCAGGGGGATGCTGACCCTGCAAGGCCAGCCGATTAGTGCGCTGAGGGCTGTTCTGCGAGTGAGGCGTGGACGGGCAGGCGAGGGAGCGGGCAGAGGAAGGGTTTATAATGATGATTAGGCCCGAAATTGGCGGAGATTTACAGCGTGGGCCAGGAATGGAGGGAGAGGGGGCCGGCACTGGGAGCGGCCTAATGGATCCGTCAGCTCGTTCTGCTGCTCAGCGGGCCGAGGCCGGTCACCCGGCTTTCCGCTGGCAGCACAAAGCACTTCAATTTCGTTAGGAAATGTATCAATTTAACTGACTTGAGCGGCACACTGAAAAACCTAATGAATCTGGACTCAATTTTCCGCCACACTGCTCCTGAGAACTGTCGGAAACAATGTCTGTGGTCGGAGGTGACGGGGTGGCCGCCGATAGGCCGCCTGGGCGCCCCTTGCCTTCCCGCCCGGCTCCCCGTCCCGTCCCTGTCAGGGTTAGTGGAGAGAGACGGACCTGTCTCCGCAACCTGGTGACAGCCCAGCCGCCACTTCCCTAACAATGATGTCATTATAGGTAAATTGGCCTCTCTTTCAGCAGGATGATGGTGCTAATTGAGTGGGAAAATATAATACTGGGAGCTGTTGTCTGCAGCTAAAGGGAGGAGGGGACAGACTAAATGGCCTACCATTGTTGGCGGCCAGGCGGGCAGATGTTGCTTCTGCTGATAACTGCACCGCCACATCTCGAGCTTGTCGCCGCAGCTTCTGCCCGGAGACTCGTGGCTCTGGTGGCAGATGGCCCCGCTCAATGGCGAGGAAGGTCCCAGCAGCGTGGCGGGGCAGGAGGTGGCCTCCCCACAAACAGGAGGCGCTCTGGGGCCATCCCCAGGCTCCCTGGGGGATGGGACATGGGACTGTCTGTGCTCCGTGCTGGAAGCCCAGTGCTAGAGGCCAGAGCTGGGGTTGCCAGAAGGTTCTGGAAGACAGTATCTGGCATTGGCTGTGGTGTGGATCCCCATGCAGGGTGAAGGCACTGGGCGAAGTGAATCTTGTGGGCTCTAAGCTGCCCTAAGTGTTGGGGGAAGAGGGCAAGACCTCTGGGCCTCCCCAGCTGCCCCCGGACGAGCCCTGAGCTCCCTACGGGCAGACGCCCTCCCCAGAGCACCTGGGTGGCCTCCAGGAGACAATGCCCACTGAGATCTCTGCCCTGGGACCTCTCTCAGTCCTGCTGAGACACTCCCTCCAGGCCAGTTCCAACACCCTTGACTCCTTCTGATCTACACCCATTGCCGGGTCATGAAAGGCTTCCCCGACCCCCGGACATTTGGAGCTAGTATCTGCAAAGATCAGAGCTCCCCAATGGCCTGGGGACTCTTAGGGCTAAGGTACCCTCCAGGTTATTCCCTCAACACATCCTGTCCACCTGTGCCTCAGCTGCAGCAGAGGGAAACCATGAGCCAACCTGAGGGCCATCCAGGCCATGGGCCAGCCCACCCCCACCCAGGCCGGGGGACAGAGTGGTCTTCGTGGGTCTAAGGGTGAGCCAAATCAACCAGACAGGGCCACCCCCTTGCTTCTGGGTGCTCCTGGCAAAGATTCAACAAAGCCAACTTGGTGCCTGGCTCTGGGTTGGGCCCTGCTGGGGACACACAATGAATCATGTGACCTGCCCTCAGAAGCACCAGAGCGACGGGCAGGACAGATCCCAAACCAGCGGGTCTGCCTTCGGGGGGGGCACGTCCTGGGGGCTGTGGGAGCCCAGGACGGCAGGGAAGTGGTGGTAGTAGAAGAGGCCTTGAGGGATATGTAGGAGCTCAGGGGTGGGTTGAGGGAAGGGTACCCCAGGCAGAGCACTCTGCACAGCACGAGAAGGGGTGTGAGGCCCTTGGCAGAGGCCCTCAGGGGCAGGGTGCCCTGGCCCACGTCTGCCTGGGGACTTGCAGGAACCCTGAGTAACCAGCCCCGTGTACGGAGCAGGGACTGTGTGCCAGCACAAAGCGCCCCCAGCCCTCCCTCCTTCCTGCCACACACGCTGGCCCCTTCACATGCCTCTTACAGGGAGGATGTGAGGCCAGGGGAGAAGAGGAAAGAGCCAGATACGGGAACCACACCGTCCAGACTCAAGTTCTAGCTCCACACCCTCTGCCTCTGCCGCCCGTCTGCAGAATGGGCAGGATGTAGCCTCTAGGGCCCCACTGGCTCTGGGCAATGCAGGGGCCGGCACACGGGGAGGGCACACCTGAGCATGGCCTGAAGTGGGTGGGTGAGGGGCTGTGGCTGCCAGCCCTGGGCCTCTGCTAGACCTCCACATTTTCCCACCAGTACCGTCTTGCCCCCAGGACTCTTTCCCAAGGCCTCAGACATTCCAGAACACACTTCAGTCATTCTAAAACATGCTTGGGGTGCCTGGGGGCGTCGGTCAGTTAAGTATCCGCCTCGATTTCAGCTCAGGTCATGATCTCAGGATCATGAGCTCGAACCCCACCTCAGGCTCCACACTGGGCGTGAGCCTGCTGAAGATTCTCCCTCCCCCTCAGCCCCTCCCTACCCTCCCTTCCCTCTCTCTTAACATAAGGTAAATTAAATTAAAAATAAATAAAACCCTGAAGGCCCCACCCGAGGCTGAGGGTCAGGGTCTGTACTTGGGGCACACTGACCAGTTCTGTAGCTTTGATGCTAACAAGCCCGCCCACAGCACCCACATCCCCAACCTCAGCCCCAGTTCTTGGCTGAGGGCCCCGCAGGTGGAGGGCTGAACCTCTGAACCTCAGCGTCCTCGTGTGTCAGTTGGGGGCAGCCTGACACGTGGTTCTCCAAGGACAGGTGAGAAAGTGATGTGTTGGCAAGTAACGAGCCCTCCAAAAGGAGGTCCACCCTCAGCCCCACGCTGGTCTGGCTGAGTTGGGCTGGGTTTCCACAGGGCACAGTTGAAAGGTTGCCCACTGCCCAGCCCACACAGGTCCTGCTCGGGCCACACCCCCTTGCCACAGCCCCCTGCGCTGGCTTTTCCAAGCACCTGGCCTCCCGTGGGGGCACAGAGATCCAGCATGGGGGTCCGGGGTCTGGGGACTGGACAGGGCTTGCAGCAGCTAGCAGTGAGCACTGTGGGTTTGTGCCCTGCTCCCTTCTGGGCACCCTGTCCAGGAGGTGTCAGCGGCGTGATCTGATCTGGTGACAGCTCCCGCACCAGCTACCTTCCCGGACAAACTGCAGAGTGCTACACAGTGGACACAGAAAAGCATCATGAGGCAGGCAACGAGTTCATGGGAAACAGAAAAGAAGGCGCCAGGACTGGGCCCCAAAGAGCCAGGTGCTTGGGGCAGGGAACAAGGCTCAGGCAGCCCCGGGGCGTCTGAGGTGGAGGAAGGGCAGCAATGGGAGCTGAGACCACTCTAGGGGGCTCAAAGCTGAGTCCTGCCACCTGCCTGGCCATGGAGCTGGGAGCCAAGGAAGTTTCTAGCACAGGGACAAGCCCAGTGAGGGCAGTGCTTTGGGAGCCAAATCTGGCCCCAAAGGGGAGGTTCAGGGACAAGCTGCGAGGGCAGGACTGGGGAAGGACACGGTCCCAGGACTCTGGGGGCAGAGGTGAGGCCCCGCCCAGCCAGCCCAGTACTTAGAGTCATCAACAATGATTCAATTGACAGGTTTGCATGCTGTTTATTAATTTACTCAGGTTCATTCATGGGAACAGCTGGCTGGGTCCCAGCAGGGCAGCCTCACGGCCCACCTGCCTCCAGCCAGCCAGCTCTGTGCAGAGGTGCTCACAGCTTAGCCGGCACAGCCTTGGCTGGCCAGGGACCCCAGCCTCTCCGAGAGTGCTGGCCGGGGCAGGCTGGGGACAAGGTGCAACCCTGCGGCCCAGGGCCCCTAACTGACAGCTGGGCAGGGGTTGGAGGGGTGTGGAGGGTGGGCGGGAGGCGTGTGGGAGTGGGTGAGTTGCTTCCCCTTTCCCCCACCAGCTTCCACAATAGGAGCTGCGTGCCTATCTGCCTTGAGGCCCTGGGGCTGGGTGGCTTACTTGCCCACCGAGGGGCAGGGGGCCAGCAGCAGACAGGGGTCACAGGGGAGATGGGTCCTCACACCCCTGCCCGAGAGGGTGCTTGCCCCTCCCTTGGGGCCAACAGGCGGGCCTGGGCAGGAGGGTTGAGGGTGAGGCCACACGGCCGGCAACAGCGGATGGTTTCCCTCTCTTCATCTCACTGTCCCCAAAGCTTTGTTGTCTAAAGTCAGGTTAAGGGAAGAAAAAAAAAAAAACCCCACAGACAGGTTTGGCCGGGAAGCCCGAGGACAGGAAAAGTTAGAGATATTTATTTGACAGGGTCAAGGTTGGCGCCTTTCTCCTCTCTCTCCCCAGGTCCCATAGGTGTTAGGCTGAGAGACATTTAATCGCGGGAGTAGCGGTTTCATATCTATAACAAAAATCAAATAATGCAAGATGATTTACTCCCCCTAGCAACCACGGAGCTCACCCTTAGCAACCAGGCTAGCCTCGGGCTGCGGTGTAATCAGCTTGAAAATATTTCAATTATTGTGTTGATTTTAGTGGATTTGAGAAGCGCTGTGTGGAGAGCCGGGCACATTCTCCCCGCGACCCGGAGAGGAAGATATTGATTTAAACAGGTGTCAGGGAGGGAAAGTGGAGTAAATTTAAATGCGACGGGAGAGCAGCACATCGCACGCTGAACAGGGCGGGGATGACATTTTGTGCGCTGCCTTGAACAAAAGTGACTCAACTGAACTAGAAATTTCACCTTGAGAATCACCTCCCATCCACATAGTCAGGCGGCTCTGCCACAGCCCCCGCATCCTTGGCGGGCGACCAAGAGCTGACGAGGCCTAGAGACCCCGGCCGACTTGGCTCCGGGCCTGGGTCCTGGCGCTCAGAGCCAGGAGTGGACGGCATCCACGGGAGGACCTCTGGAGGCAGGAGGGATGGGGAGAGGCCCAGGCACCATCACTCCCTGTCCCAGCTGCAGGCACCCCTCCATAAATCAGGTGTGTTTCTGAGGGCCCTGCTGGGCTGCCTTCTCTGAGACCTGTCCCCAGGGTCCCAGAGCTCCACCCTGGCTTCTGGGCCCCTCCCTGACCCCAGCCACTGCCAAGTGCTTGCCATACCTGGCCTTCAGCATAGCACTCACTGTGTGGGAAAAATCTGTCTTCCTTCCCATCGTGTCCTCTGCTCCCTGCTGCCCACCCCACACCCAAGAGGACAAGCATGCTCCTGAGATAGGCCCCACAGCTGCTGCCTGTCTCCCTGTCACCCCCAAACCAGGACTGCTTCTGCCCCCCCATCCCCAGGACTCACCCTCTCTTTGCTGTGGTGCTGGGTTCCCAGGAAGCAGCCAAGGTGTGCAGAGGAGGAGACTGAGTTCCACATCACCCCTTGGTCTTGGCTTTGGGACCCTAGCCCACTGCTCCCTTGCACATGAGCTCTCAGCTGAGAATCAGGGAGTGCTGGGAGGAAGGCGGTCAGCCAGGGTACATGCAGCTGCAGGGTCGGCAGGAAGTCACTCGGCTCTTACCTCCGCCACACTGTCCTGTGCTCTCCTCTGCTCTGCGCTATGTCTCGGGTCACTACAGGCCTCTTAAGGCCACTCAGGTAGAAAATCAGTGTGAACCCCCAAATCTCGTGTCTAGGCAGACAGGGCAACATCCCACATAACGGAAGCTCTCCCTGGATTTAGGGCTCCTGCAGCTCAGGCCCGAGGCCGGGGGCTGGCTCCGGCCTTCCCCTGAGTCACGGGCCAACTTCCTCCTGCCCACCTCGGCTGCTCTGGGGCCCCTCCAGGGCAGGAAAGCCCCCCTTGACTGAGGGTCCCAGGGCTGGACAGTGATCTTTCCCTGGCCAGGTGTGGCCATAGCTTCTCCAAGGAACCCTAGTAGGGGATATGGTGGAGGTTCCCTTGGTGAGCACAGGCTTCTCTCCAGGATGGAAACGGACTCTGTCCTCCAACTTGCCTCTCCCAGCTTGGGAAGTGACAGCAGGCCTGGGCAGGTGGGGCCCAGCCCAGTAGGCACCAGGCCGTGTAGTGAGGTCAGCCACCCAGTACTGCTCTGCTCCTGATCTGAAGGCCTTACCTCCCGCCTGGCCACTGGCAGTGAAGCACACACACACGGCCCAGCCCTGGCCAGCACAGAGTTGGATCAGCAGCCGGGCCTTGGCCTCGTTCACACGATTGCTTTCTCTATTTCTTCCACAAAGGAGGAGTGAGGCCTGGTCTCTCCTCTTTGGGGCACCTTCAAGGCCCCACCTCATAGGGGTGAAGAGCCATGAGGGCCACTTGTGCAGGAAAGAAAAGTGGTCTACAACTCCCTTGTACCAGGTGAGTTGACCAGGTGGAAGGGAGAGGCAGGAGATTCCAGGAGGAGCCAAGACCAAGCTGGTGGGCCAAGATGCCCCATCCCGCATGCTGCCGCAGGAAGCACAGGGACCAAATAGTGGGCAGGACCCAGTGCTGGGGCTGAGCAGCATGGAGAAGGAAGACAGGAGCTCCAGAGGGTCCTAAGTGGGGTCTGGCGGCCAGATCTGGCTTTCCAGAAGGCCCTTCCGGGTGCTGTTGGTGGAGAACAAATGGTGGGGACAGCAAGAAAGCAGGGAGGGTCCTGAGAGATGAGGGGTGAGTGGCAGGGAAGGAGGGTAGGCAGAGGGGGACATAAAGGGAGCAGGCTGGGGGTGCTGAGCTCTGTTGGGAATGAGTTGGAGCAAAAGCTGTGGGGAGGGACTGAAGACCCCACGGCAAGAACATTTGTCAAACGAGTAAATGTTCACACGGGTGAGCCCCGGGGTCCTGGACCCCGCGCTTCCCAGCCAGAAGATCCCAGCTTCAAGAGGTGCAGAGGGGCACAGCCATTTTCGCGAGCCCTCAGGTCACCAGAAGCCTGAAGCCAGGCCCAACTGTGACCTGTGGTGGGGTAGTAGGTCAGGTGTGGCCTGTCACAGTGCTGGGGTGGCAATACAGAGTGCCACCCCCATGGGGACTTTGGAAGGTGTGGTGTTATTAGTTGTTGTCATGATGCGGGCAGAGGTGATGGGGTGAGGTGGACACTCCCACCTGGGGTGGCAGAGCCAGGGGGCAATGCCGAGGGCAGCCTCACCTGCCTGCCCACCGTGCCCTTCCAGCCCAGAGACCTGCGGATGTAGACTCTAGGGAAGGACAAGGGAGTTAGAACAGAAGAGCTCCCTGGCAGGATCAACAGACATAGGGCTTTCCTGGGATAGTGTCCAGGTGGAGGAGAACAACAGAGTCCCCAAATTCAGGATCCCAGGGTGCCCCAGTCTTGGGAAGCACCCCACACTTGGGCTCTCCCACATACCGCCACAGTGACCATCCACAAGTGTCTCAAGACACACCGTATGAGTGATGGGAGGGCCCAATCCTTGGCCCCTATTCCCATGGGGTCCTCAGGCCATGTGCTGGCTGCTTTGCATGGCCCCTGGAATGAGAGCCCCAATCCCAATAAGTGAGCCATGCCACTCTGACCACACCCTCACCGTACACAGACCCAGCCCCATTCAACTCAGGGCCTTTGCACTTGCTGTCCCCTCTGCCCAGAAGGCCTCCGCAAAGTACTACCCACAAACACGTCACTTCCTCCTGCAGTCCTTTCTGATGCCCTGGCTGGATGACGCCCTGTCACTCGCGCAATTTTATCTTCCACGTAGCACCTGTGTGCCTATAGCATCTCGAACCACGAGGTGTCAAGAGGCTTGTCTCACTCCCGCTCCCCAGCCCAGCAGGACTGCCAAGGTGGGGCTGGAGTCCAGGTCCTCCCGAGCTCCCCAAGCCAGGGCCGCCTGCGCACAGGAGGCCATAACGTCCCAGGGGCAGGCACCTAAAGTCTGAGCAGGTGAGGTGGGGCAGGGCCAGGACCAGGCACCTGGCATCGTGGTTCCTCCTGCCTTCCACTGGGGAGAGCAGGATCTGAGAATTCGGTCAAACCGTGAGGTTTACCCTAACCCTCAGACCATCCCCAAAGTTACCGCAGAAAAGATGGCAGCAACGGTGCCTCCTCAAAGCCCCTCCACAGCCCACGTGGATGAGCAGCCGTGGGGGTCTGGAGTTCTGAGACTCAGGAAGACAAGAGGCCTGGCCATGTTGGCAGCTCTTCGTGGGGCCTCAGGCAAGCCCATCTCCTGTGGAAACTTCAGACTGCTCAGGCGCAGGAAGGGGACAAGCCAGGCAGCAGCATGGCTCGTGGGGTCAAATCTTAGAGCTTCTTTGTTCTTGTGTCTGATCTAGGCGTTCTCATTCGGGGGCCTTGAGGGTGCCCGGAGGGGCTCCACAAATGCAGGGGCGAGGGACCCAGCTCTCCCATGGGTCTCTAAGACATCTCTGGCCTCCCAAGGGTTAAGCTCCCTGGATCACCCCAGAGATGAGGAAGTGGGCCACCCCGTCTCACATGTGGGGAAACGAGGTCAGACTTCCTGAGGACCAGACTTGGAAGTCACCTATAACCATGACCCAGACCTGCCCTCCAGGCGCAGCTCTGCACAGCGGCACTGGCCCCACGTGGAGGCCAAAACCCCGGCCACGGCCCCGTGCAAGGCGCAACGGTGGCTCTGGATCGGTAGCAAAACCCCGTTCTCTCCAGATTTTCCGGCCCCTTTAGAACCGCAATATGCTACTTAAATGTGTATTTTTATTACTTTCTCTATTATAAGTAAAAATATTGTAATGCCATCTGATGATCCGCCAGCTGTCTGTGTGGGAACGGGGGGCGCCATTGCAGAGTGGAATGCGGGCGGGTGGGCGCAGTGCGCTGTCTGGGGAGGCGCATTTGGATTTCTGCTTAGGTTGGCCCCACATATGCCAGGCCACATGTTCCCAGTCTGGGAACCGGATAATTGTGCCCATTTATCTTGCTGTAGTTGAAAGTGCAAACATTATACAATCACACCCGTGTTAGTGGCAATGGAGGGAGAGGTAGGGGCGCGGACGGGCTGCGCAGGCGTGCAAGGGGCCATGGGCCTGGCGAGTGCTGCGGGGGCCCCAGCAAGAGCGGCCCGCTGGACACACAGCCATGGCAGGCACACTCCCCCCAAGCAGACCTGTGGTTAACGGCATCCGAAAGACAGCATTGCTGTGCTGGAGAGGAGAAGCCAGCAGTTTCTTATCGAGACCAGAGGGTGCAAACCGGGCCTATAGGACAAAGCTGGCCAACAGGTATTTGGCTGATGCCATATTTTTAAAAACCTTTTTGAGATAGTTGCCAATACTGGAAAATCAAGCAATTTTATCTGATCTAGACTTCTGGTTTCTCTTAAAAAGTCCAGACTGCAGGCAAATCTGAGCCCTGAACTCTGCCTGACAAAACTGGCCCCCTCTCTCCAAGCCCAGTCCAGCCTGAGAGGAGGTGACCAGGGTGCCAAGCCCTGGAGACCCAGAAGGGAACCCAGGATGTCCCTGTGGCAAGCCCAGCCCCAGCCCTGACTTGCTGAGTGATGGTAGGTGTCCTCCCAGAAGGACACAAAGGGCCTCCAAGGTCAGCCATATCCTTTGGAATGGCTTTCTGTCCCCCACAATCCCCTCCCATTCCCCAGATCCTGCTGCTTCTTCACCACCAAGGGAACGGCCTGCGTGTGCCGCTGCACGCCAGCCCCTGGAACAGTGCCAGTACACAGTAGCTGCTCCATCAGTGCCGCCAAATGGGCGGCTCTCTTTTTGGCTGACACACCCACCAGGTACCACCCATCTGAGACTTGCCTGACCGTGGTGGGTATGTGAGCTTAGGGCACTGCTCTGAGCCAAGGCTCCCATTTTACAGGTGAGAAAACAGACCTTCGATGGGCCTTGGGGGCTAGAGAGGGTACAGGACCCACAGAAAGCCCAAGCCTCTGAGCTGAGAGCTGCCTCCCCTGTCCTCAGCATCCTCTGAAAATCCAGATGGAAATGCATGTCCCCCCAACACTGGGACAAAGCTGCCAATGTGGCATGCCACGCTTGCCCCTAAAGGCCTGGGGTTCAGTGAGGCTGGAGTGGCCTGTGTCGCTAATAATGCTGGCAGGTGGGGCCCATCAGGGCGGGCGGAGGGAAGGAGCAGAGAGAGCATGGAGAACAGTCCCAGCCATCACTTTGATGTTCAGCCCATGAAACTTCTCAAATTATAAAAGAGAATCACTTTTGAGCCTTTAAGTGGCTCCGAATAAACCGACTGTCCAAAGATACAATGAAAAACCGACACCGGCTCTCCGTAACAAGGCAGGAAAAATTGTCAGTGCTGAGATGAATATTAAAAGCCCTATCCGTGAAAAACACCCTAGAAATATGTTTTAAAGGAGCAGTGTGAGACAGACGATTATCTAGGCGGTTGGAGAGGCCCCTGCCTGCCCTGGGACAAGAGCTGCTCTGTGGGAGAGTAGGGAGGTGTGTGCTGCCCAGGGCACATGGCCAGAGGCCCCGCTCACCTGGCCAGCTCACCTGGCGGCAGGTGCAGGAGGAGGCCTTGGCCGGCCCCGCAATGTGGGATGTCCCACACTCTCATCAAGGTTTCAGGCACAGCCGTGTTGGTATGCTGAACAAGGGCTCATCTCCACCTGCCCCTCTGGGGGAAGGAGGTAGACCAGGGTCAGGATGGGCCACACTGGTCATTGGCTTCCTCGTGTCAGGCCCTGGGGTCCCAGAGGGAATAGGAAAAGGAAGGTATGACGTGCCAAGGCCTAGACCCCAGGGCAAACAGCTCCTGTTGGAGTAGAGCTGGGACTGGCTTCCCAGGAGGAGGTGGGCCCCCTGCCAGCTCCCACTGCCTCCTATGTCCAGCACCCACTGCTTGGCAGGATCCTGGAGCCCCCATGCTCCACACCCATGCCCAGTCCTGGCCTCCTACAGGGATGACAATGTGCTGTCCCTACAGTTTCCTTTCTCCAGCCCTCTGTGTCCCCTCTGATGAGTGACCTTCAGTTCCCCCCTCACCGAGAACCCTGGCAGCCAGTGGGGGCCCAGGGCAGCAGGCACTAGGACATATAGGAGGAGGACATAGGTTCCTGCTTTCAGGGCTCTAAGAGATTGTGACAACCAGATGCAGAGAGCCCCCAAAACCAGCCTGCTGATGGCATGCCCACTGGGGATGTCCTGAGGAGGAATTCTGGGAAGCTGGACCACCTGTGAGGGGCACCACAGGCCATAGCCACCCCTTCCTTGCTCACGGACCCCTTCAGGGGTCTGGAAAGACAAGACCTTCTTAATCTCACTAATAGGCACCACGTCCAGCTCTACTGGACTGCCGAGCCCCTCCTACACCCCATGGCTCCCCTGGGGGTTCCTCTTGGCCGGTCCCCCCATCCCTGTCAAGCAGGCATTTAAACACCATCCCAGGTAATCCTGCAAACAACCCTGCCACCATATACTCTGGAGAAGAGGCTAAGGAGGCTTCTAGAGGTGAAGTCATTGCCCCGGTAACCCAGGCTGGGAAGGGGGTCCTGGCATGCTGGCTCTGTGCCCTTGCTCCTCCCACCCCTCAGGGCTCAGGAGGCCACAGCCCAGGGGTCCAGCACCCGCCCCAGGGCTCAGACTTCACTTCCCCAGCACTGGTGCTCCTCTGAGAGCTGGGTATTGACCGGAGTCAGCAGACAGTGGTATTCGGAAGCCTCTGGGGCCTGGAACCTGGCAGAGGAGGTGGGGTTAGCGGGGGGGGGGGGGGGGGGGTGGGAGGGAGGCGGGGAGGGGTGCAGCCTTGTTTTGTCCTCAAAGCCGCTTCCTTGTAATTAAGAGTAAACTTTGTAGCAATGTCTCCCTTGCTGTTGTCTCGCTTGCCTCCCAAATGATAAATTGTTAATGAGCACCTGTTACAATGCTAATGAAAGTGGGTTCGTGTGTAAATAAAGAAAATTTAATAACTTAACAAGGTGGATTAAATGCCCCACCTCCTCCTCTGCTCTAATCCCGGCCAAGCAGCAGAGCTGCCATCTACGCAGGGAGCAGCAGCTAATGCATTCACCTCGGAACACTTTCCAAAATATAATTAATATTTTAAAAATTTATAAAACTGAAATCAGAGGTCTTGATTGTAACAAACAAAATATCCATCTTTAATCTGCTACCCAAGGGCCAACGGGGTCCCCTCCTTCCCCAGCACCCTCGCCTCAGTGATTCCACTGGGAAAATGCAAACCTGGGCGCTCCCAGGGGCCCAGGGAAGACTGGCAGGAGGCGGCTGGGCAGCAGCAAGACCTGGGGTGGAGGCACTGGGTGCCAGTTGGCGTGCCAGATAGGACTTTCACTTAGCCTCCCTGCAAAGGCCCCCAAGCAAGTGTCTGTCCCAACTGCGCCCCTGCCCTGGACTCGACCTCACTTTCCAGAACTTCAGCAGGGGTGGGTGGGAGCCAACAGAAGCTGGATGGTCTCAGACCCCGTGCTACAGAAAAGGCCATTGCGGGCCGCTTCTAGCCCCTGACCAACGGCAGGGGGTTGGGTAATGTTGTCTATCTCTCTGAGTCTGTTTTCCCCTCTGGAAAGTGCGAGTGATCCTAGTGCTACCACACAGGGCCCAGTGAGTGCTTCATACCTCGAGGCTCCCCTTTGTGAGGACTCCCAGTGCTGCTGAGGAGCCCCCTGGGAAAGGGCCTGGTGGGAACACGGGGACAGAGCCTCTCCTCTGTCCAGCTCTGGACCTGTTTCCTTGTGCAATTCTGGTCCAAGTAGCACCTGGTGGGATCTGCTACTGCTGGAGTATTGTCCTCTCATGGCAGGAAGGGGCCTGGGGGATCTATCCTCATCCCCGCAGCACCTGCCCCTCTGCCCTGGTCCCTAGTTGGCTGTCTCCAGGGTAGGGCGGCTAAGCCATCAGCTGTCCCCTCAGCCCTGACCCGTAATGAAGGTGGATGTCTATGGGGCAGGGATGGGGCTCTCCTGACGCCAGTTTGCAGCCAGGAAACAAAGGATGCCTCTCCCTGCAGCGTCCTTCCAGCGATCCCAGAGCAGAAGGGACAATGTACCACGCTGGGGGAGACTTTCCCGGTAAGGGACCTCAGGGCTCGTCTTCTGGGTCTCCATCTACCAGGAGGACAGAGGAGAGAACCCAGAAGAGCAAGCCAGCATCTCAGCTCCTGCCCCTCACTGATTCCTGTCCCCAGTGGGCTCTGGGCTGGGGAGACACCTCCCTGGTGCTCCGCCTCCCCTATGCCCATTGTGTGCTGGGTGCTGTCCTAGGTGCTGGGCACACACGAGACCCTGATACTCTAGTTGGAGAGACAGACAACTCAACATAAACTAGAACGCCAAGTGGTGAGAAGTGCTGCCCAGAGACCCAGGTGGGGAGTGGGACAAAGGGAACGGGCCAGCGGGGCAGACAGATGGCGTTGTAGCCTGTGTGGACAGGCAAGGGGACAACAGAGTTCAGACCCGAATGAAGCGAGGAAGAAGCCAAGCAGATATCTGGGGGAAGAATGTTCCATAAAGAACACACACACAGGGGGCGCCTGGGTGGCTCAGTGGGTTAAGCTGCTGCCTTCGGCTCAGGTCATGATCTCAGGGTCCTGGGATCGAGCCCCGCATCGGCCTCTCTGCTCAGCAGGGAGCCTGCTTCCCCCCTCTCTGCCTGCCTCTCTGCCTACTTGTGATCTCTCTCTGTCAAATAAATAAATGAAAATCTTTAAAAAAAAAAAAAAAAAAAGAACACACACACAGACCCACAGCAGGATGGGGCTGGTGTATATGGGGAACAATGGGGGGTGGCAGCTAGAGGGGGAGGGAGCCTCTCAGGTGGCAGTGGTGGCAGGAAGAAGGGGTGTCTCTGTGTCTGCCCCACAGCCTCACCCTCATTCAGAGACCCGCATCCTCGCCTCCTCCGAGGTGAGCCGAGGCACACCAGAGCCTCCTGCCTGCCTGCCTTGGATCTGCCGGCAATTTAATGCATCATGGTGCCACCAGATATCCAGCCATTTTTCATGGCTTGACCTCACTTTTAATTAGAGACTAAATTATTCATGCCGTTTGATGGGAGATGATGCTTGGGAGGTGCCTGGGCCTTGGGCCGGCTCAGCCAGGCTGAAACATCAAACCAAAGTGGCCAAGAAGAAGAGAACTTGCCCGAGTGGCTCCTGCCGCCCCACACTCGTAACCTGCCTGCTGTGGGCGGGCACAGACTGAACACTCAGCATGCATGGGCTTAGGGGGAAGCCCTGTTGGCCCTGGAGGGCCCAGAGCTCCTGCCCACCACCCAGCCTGCCCCAGTCACAAGCACTCAGGCTCCGTGTCCAGCAGGCACCCGGGCCCTGGCTCTTTCTGAGCTGACCCTGAGGGGCCTGCATGAGGGTCTCCCACCCCCACCGCACACTTAACCATTCCCTTCCAATTTAGAGCAACAAACATTTGCTAAGCACTGCTGGGTGCAAGGCTCCTGCTGAGCACCCAGCCCACCCCGGGATGTGACCCCTGCTGCTCCAGCTCCTGCCCAAGAAGGGCTCCCAGGCAGGAAATGTCAAGGCAGAGCCTGCAGAGGGGGCTGTGGGTGCACCCAGGGATGGCCAAGTGGTCCCAAAAGGCTTCAGGAGGATGCACAGATGGGCTCCTCCCCCCATCCCAGCAGGCGTGGCTTCCCTGGCTGTCCCCACCCCCAAGCTTCATTCCTTGCAGCTGTCTCCTGCCCAGGCCCTGCCTTGCCCTCTGGCGGGCCCCAGACCTGACCGGCATCTGGGGTCTGGGCCTCAAGAACACTCTCAGGCTGGCCCAGTGTAGTCTGGGACCACAGTCTGGGAGTAGGGGCAGAGAGGTTTCCACAGCATGGGGTTGGGGGGATCCTGAGAAGAGACACAGGATAGGGAAATTGAGGCTCAGAGCAGGTAGGGGACTGAGATCCCATGAGAAGATGGTGGCAATGCCAGGATGGGGATAGAGGTTTCCTGTGCCATTCTGAGCTCCTGAGTCCCTACGTCCTCAGCCCTCAACCACTTCCCTAACTCTCCCAGGGCCCCCGGCAGCCACCCACCCCACCGGTGCTCCAGGACCCGCAGCAGTCTCTCCTTCGAGCCTGTTTCCACACTGCGGTCTGAGGTGCCCACACTGCCCGCCCAAGGTCACATGAGTGTGACGGGCAGCTCTCAAAAGTGACGCCCGCCAGTACAAGCACAGCCATGCTCCAGCAGCGTCCCTGCTCGTCTGTGACCACCTGGGAAGACTAAGGGAGGCTACGGTGGAGAACCCCCGAAGGTGCGGGTGCGCATCAGGCACTGAGTGTTGTCATCTCTCCGGCTGGCGCTGTGCTGGGCAATGTGGGACACGAAGCTCTCTGCGGGGACCAAAGCCCTGATCTGCAGCATTGCAGCACTACACCAATTTCTGTGGTGTAAATATTCCTACTGGGGTGCATTTCAAGCCAGCGACATGAGGTTACTGACAGTGACATGGCTCTTGTGAGCTGAAGGCAGCTGCCTGCAGCACACCCCAGATTCCCCGGGTCTCGGGTTCCACACCCCTAAAATGAGAGACAGATGTCAGAGGATTCCCACATTGTCTTGCCCTCACTGGAGCTGGGGGGTGGGGAGGGAAGACACCCCAGAAATGGTCCTCAGGGGCTCAGGCAGGAAAGCTGGGACCCAGGAGCCGGGCTGTGAGGCAGGGGCAGCAGGACAGGTTAGGGCAGGAGAAGGTCATCTCTCTCCCTTTCTCTGTCTCTGCCACACCTGTCTCTACACAGGGGTCCCCAGGGCTGGTGCCCCAGGGCTGGCAGGCAGCTCTCAGGTAGCCAGCAGGACAGGGCCTTGTTATTTCAGAGGAGAGCAATTGTCCCATGTCAGAGGCCAGAATGATGATGGGAGGGGCTGCTTTTGGCCCTGACCTCTGGCTCAGAGACTGCTCTGCCCTGCAGCCCTGTCCAGCCCTAACCTGCCCTCATATGGCCTATTCCAGCCTCTCTGTTCCTTGCTGTCAGCCGTCCTGGGAAGGCAGAGTGGGGAAGGCATCTTTAAAAGCCAGCTCTGCCACTGCCCTGCTCTGTGTCCCCCAGCAAGTGTCTGACCCTCTCTGAGTCTCTGCTTCCTCCTCTGGTAGCCTCTACAGGGTGGGACAGGGTCAGGACAGGAGGCCTAAAAGGGGTGACCCCCAGGGTGGGACTCACTTTTGGCCCTGGGTTGGGGAGAAACACCTGAGCAGAAGCTCATTCTGCAGGTTTCTCATCCTAGAGGAAGGACAACGGGTCCCAGAGGACCAGGGTGGGATCTCTGGCCCTGGTACTGGGAGGGCAAGGATGAGTTGGCTGGGGGATGGGCAAGCTCTCGCTCCCTTGCTCCCTATGGGAAGATCCCAGCTCAGCCCAGAGTGCAGTCTCCTCTGACCCAGGCCAGGGGCTGGGGGAGGGAGGGAAGGTAGTCTGCTGTTGTTCCCACGGAGGGCTCCCAGCAGGTCTGAGAAGGGATAAATCATTCGGCTGATGTGAGCCCTTGGGCGGCTCTCAGGCAGGTGGGCAGGCCCCTGTGGGGGTGGGGGCGTCCTCACCCAGCAGGAGTCAAATTTGTCCATACAGAGCACCTAGGAACTCACCCTTCTCGGCAGTATTCGCAAGAAAATAAATTAAGTGCAACAAGATTGTTCTAAAGTGCCGTCCCCGTAGCGTCATAGTGCTAAATGACAGATGTTTCACTCTGAAAAGTGGCTCTAATGTCTGTGCAGTAACTTTGTCTCAAATGATTTCAGCAGACGTCAATAGAGGGGGACTCACAGCATGGTCTCACCATCACTCGCCTGGTCCAGAGGCCACAGGAGGCACGGCAGATGGGGGCAGCGCTCCCCATGCCCTGGGAAGAGCAGAGGGAGAGTCAGGTACCCAGGGATGGGAGTTGGGCAGGAAAACGTAGCACCCAGCCCAGAAGGAGGGACTGGACGCTGTCATCCTGAGCAGCAGGCCTGAGAACACCGGTGTCAGGACCCAGGAGACCAGGGAATGTGTCCAGGCTGGGGCAGCAGGAGGCCTGGGTTTAAGCCCTGTGTAGCACCATGCCAGGATGACCTGTAAGAGTCAATGCCCTTCCCTGGACCTTGGGGTCCTCATTCATAGGGTGGGTGCATCAGGTGGAGACCTCACTGGTGGGATGTTGGCCGGGCGCCAAGCACAGGGCCCACATGAAGCCCTCCAACAGGTGCTATCATGTAGATAAGAATTGGCAGCAAACCAGCAGTCCTGCCTGAGGCAATCCAGAAGGGCCTCCCAGAGAAGAGGGCACTTGAAGGAGGCCTTTGAGGATGAGAAGGACTTTGATGAGAAGGACTGTTGGAAAGACAGGGAGAAGAGGAAAGCAGTGTGAGTCATGCAGCAGGAGCAGTGTGACTTCATGTGGCTGGATGCCCTAGAAGGGGAGGAAGGGCTCCAGAGAAAAAGGTGTAAGGGGCCCGAGTACCCAGTCTTCATTCTGTGGTAACTAGCAAGCCACCAAGAGATTTTATACTAAGTCCCATCCGTAACCTAGAAAGTTAGAGGTGTTTTTCCTTCTGCTTTACTGTTGCACATTTGCCCTTTCCAGATGTGCTATAATGCACACAGACAGGTGAGCCTGTGGGCTGGAGGGAGAGAGAGGCCATGGTCTTTCTCTATCAGACACTTCAGCAGAGAGAACATCTGCAGCCTCCCGTCCCCACCCCCGCAGGTTCCCGGACAAAGGGGTCACTCCCCCGTCTTACCCTCTGCAATATCACATAGAGGACAGCCCCCTGGGTGGCAACTAAGCTCTCAGGGGGCTGGAAGGAGGGCACAGTGAAATAGAACAGCAGACCTTGTGCCTCCATTCCCTGTTCCTCTTGCGGCCTCAGTTTCCCCTTCCTTAAACAGAGAAGGCCTGACTCAGCAGCCCAAAAGCCCTCTTCCAGTCCCACATGGGCTCTGGGACCCTGAGGAAGGCAGACTGACAGGAGACATCCCAGAATGTCCTGGGAAGTTTCATCAAAATGGCTTCTGGCTTATCTGGGGGACTGGGCAGCTCTGTGTCCCTTTTAAGGTCTTTGAGCAGCTCATACTTCACGGAGTGCTAACGAAGGGCCAGGGCTCTGTGAGCCCTCCAGAGATAGCATCCCTTCACTTAAAGCTCCCCATAAGCCTACTGGGTCCTGGCATCACCTCCATTTCACAGATACGGAAACCCAGGCACAGGGAGGTTAGGCACGTTGCCTTGGGTCACATAGCAGGTAAGTGGCGACACTGGACCCAGGCTCCTTACTCTCAGCCACTGCTGTTCTGTTCCACCAACTACCGGGTTAACTGAGAGCTGCTAAGTGTCACCAAGCTTTGCAGGGGGTGGTGTGGGCCTGAGCAGACAGTTCCGGCAGGAAGCTCAGATCAGACCCCAGCATACAGGCCAGAAGATCCCATTGGCTCCAGATCTCATTAGCCAACTCAGGGGCTCCCACTACACAATGTGCAAACCCCAAACCTAGGGATATTTCCAGAAATCACTTCCACAACAGCTGTCCCAATAAGACACCTAGTGACTTGAGAAGCAGGGAATGACAGGGAGAAGATACAACAGCTCGGTTTTCTTTTTCCCTTTTTCCTTAAATTGTGGTGTTATTTTTCAGAACAGAGCGGCCACTCAAGCTCCTGACTGGGCAGCCCCAGTATCTCTCAGTGCAGCCCCTAATCCTCCCGCGCTCTTTAGCAAATACCCCGGCCTTTAAAGTGTTAGTAAATGCCTTTTTTTGGATTATAATTTTTTACTCTTGATTATATGATGACTATATAATCAAATATTCATTGGATAATGATGATTAAAATATATAATCCCCCCAAAGATGTTTAGAACAATTTAGGCTACCATTGACTTAATGAAGGGAGTTAGGGGATTAGCAGTGAAGTGAAGGGGTAATTTTTTTAGAACGAATTTCGTGGTTCTTGTGGCTCTGAAACCGTCAGGAGAAGGAGATCAATGGCAAAGCTAGAAGACGAGGGTACATTGGTCACCTCCACCTAGGGGACCTCGGTCCTCCCGGGTGGCAGACCAGGACAACGCCACAGGTGCGGGGCAGGCTGGGGCCAGCCCACCCAGAGAAGCTGAGCACGCAAGGCCCGTGTTCGACGCCACTGGCACACCCAGTGTCTCGGCCCAATGTGACATGATACACGCTTCTTGTTAAACTGGACAACATTCGCATTCTCGATTCTGTGCAAACCCAAGGAAGCCTCTGGGGCCCACTCCCTCCCTGGGTCCTCCTTCAGGAGCTCTCCTGGGGACCAGGGCCTGTCTCCCGGCAGGGCTGGCTCTCCATTCCTGGGCCTGTGAGTGTGCAGGAGGCTTGGCTCAGCATGCCCCAGCAGACCCTGCTTGGGCTTTAGCCGAACGCGTGCCATTGTCCTGTGTCCTTCTAAACCAGAGGTGGCAGAGGACAGATCGTGCCCTTAGGTGTCAGGTGTCTGAGTTGCAGGTGGCAGGCTTCCTAACCTTATCCCCAAGCCACCCTGTGGGGCAGGTGAGATCAGTTTGTGGAGCACGCGACTCTTGGTCTCGGGGTTGTAAGTTCAAGACCCATGTCCAGGGTAGAGTTTACTTTAAAAGAAAGAAATAAAGGAAGGAAGAAAAATAGATGAAAAGAGGGAGAAGAGGGGAGAGGAGAGGGCCCTGCCCAGAGTCACAATGCCAGAGAAATTGGCCTGACTGCTGGGCACCCCTTCACTCCCCTGCTCCTGGTGGCTGCATGTGACACTTACCCTGAAGCCAGGAGGAACCACAAGCAAGGGTCAGGAAAGCTCCCCTTCTCTGTGGCCTGCTGCACCCCTCCCTTCCCTTCTACCCCCTTCCAGGCTGAGCAAGGCGGTTCCTTGCAAATGCCTAAGCCCACCACACAGTGAGATAAGTAGACATTTGCCTGAGAATTAACTGCTGCTCATTGACAGGCTGCAGAAATCCTACCCTACCAACGGGTGCTAATGCCCAGTCTGCTCTGGGGTAGGGGAGGAGGGAAAGGGAAGGGAGAATTGGGGCCAAATTCCATAATCCATATTTACATAAATCTGCAACTAAAAGCTGGGAACAGCCCTCCACCCCACATGCCAGCTCCCTCGAAGAAACCAAGGCCAAGGCCAGCCTAGCCTTTCTCTCCGCCTGTAAAGAAGGCTCCAGAGACAGAAGCATGCCCCTAATAGGACCTCTGTCCACTTCCTGACGGCTCAGTCCGAAGCCCCAGGAGACAGAGGAGGCCAGAGCTGCCACCCTCCTCCCTGGGGAGCTGGGCTGGGGGACAGCCCTGACTTCTAGGCAGGGATACGAGGGACCCCTCCATGGGCCTGGGGAAAAGCTAAGCATTATTCCTGGTGGGAACAGACTTGTCCCCAAGCCTTGGAGAGGTCCAGCAGGAACAACTTTCCCAGTGAGGACACTGAGGCCTGGGGATGTCAGAACCCCCACCCCAACAGTCACCCCAGGGCTCAGATGAGACTGACGGTAACAGCAGCCAGTCAGCAGGCACCTCCTTCATGCCAGGCCCGTGCCTGCCCTGTAATGGAAAGTATGTTCATCCGCGAGGGAGGCCCGAACAAATGTCCCAGGCAGGAGACTGAGATGGCAGACATACTGTCTCTCAGGTCTGGAGACCAGAAGTCAGAGGTGGAGGTGCGGGCATGGTTGGTTTCTCCCGAACCTCTCTCCTGGGCCTACAGACAGCCATCTCCCTGCGACCCCTTGGGGTCATCCCTCTGTGGATGTCTGTGTCCTCATCTCCCCTTCTTACAGGACCCCAGTCCTACTGCAGCAGAGCCCACTTCAGTGACCTCGCTGTACTTTAATCCCCTCTTTAAAGACCCCCACCTCCAAATACAGTCACATTCTGAGGTGCGAGTTACAGAGGGCTGGGGCTTCAATGTGTGACTTTTGAGGGGAGGAACACAGTTCAGACCATTGCAACTGTTGTCCCCCTAAGTCTTCAACACCACCTTGAGAGGGATCAGAGAGATGTATAGGCCCAGGGGCTAGGGCCCAGGGCCTTCCCGTACTGCAGAGACTCTGCTGATGCCGTCTTCAGGCCCCTCTCAGCCTTCAGAGAGAGGCATCCGGATGCCAGCACCAGTCACAAGACCGGAAATCAGCTTGGAGGGAGGCAAAATCCGGTGACAGGAAATCTGACCATCCTTCCACCTTCCTGTGGCTGCTACTCAGCCCTCAAGGCTCTGGGAAACAGAGGATGGGGACCCCCAGGGGACTAGTGGGGAGCTGAGGTTGCTCCTCCAGCTGCCACACAGACACTCGACCACCGCAGCCCCACTCCCTGTATCCTCAGCCTGTTGCCCAGAGAGGTGTCTGGGCGGCCTCCATACAGTCCAGTGACAGCCCCAAGTCCCCCTCTGGGCAAAGTGACCCCAAGTGGCTGCCCTTACCAGCCCGTTGAACCAGCATGGAGCCCACCTAAGACAGGTCAAGCCCAAGTGAAATGATAAAGTTCAGGGCCCCTCGCTGGGCCCCGGTCGGGGGGCTGGGGAGCACCCTACTTCTGGACAGGTCTGCAGAAGAGCACATATGTGCTAGCCGTGCACTCTGGGCCCAGGTCCACCTCCCATCATGTGTCCCACAGAAGCTCTGCTCCCCAGCCCCGGCCCCTCCCCTTGGCCCTGGGCCACCACCCTCCTCAATCCCTGTATTTGGGCAGGTGAGTAGTAATGGGTTTGAATCTTCAGCCTCCTTCCCCCACAAAGCGGGGGGGGGGGGGGGCACAGTGTATTAACCATGTTTTCTTACTTTCTGTACTCCTTTTTCATTCTTTTTTTTTTTTTAATTTTGTTCATGTATTTATTTATTCGGTTCTGTGAAGTACTTGCTGCCCTCAGTGTGGGCCTCAAACTCATGATCCGAGATGAAGACTGTCGCGGTTGATAGAGCCAGCCGGGCGCCCCTGACTTTCTGTGCTGAGATGCTCTGGCATCTGCAGCCTCACTGACTAGGGACAAACTGTGCCTCCCAGATTGTAAATAACTTGCCCAGGACCATGCCTTCTCAGATGCAAACCAACCAATCCAGAGCCCACCCGAACCACCTCCTGTCTCCAGCTCTCCGGCTCCAGGAGGCACCCCTACCCCCACCCCCAGCCCCCCCCCCCCCCCCCCCCCCCCCCGCTGCTAATCACCAGGGCCAGCTACCAGACAAAAAGGGACAACCTCCCTGCTCAGGAGTCTGCCAAAATTATTCAAACCAGCCAGTCCTAAACTCTCTCTCAGGTTTACAGATCTCATGTCACCCGTTCCTTCCCTGAGACACCACATGAAATCCCCGGGTCCTGCTTTTTCCCTGGCTCCTTCAGCCTCCTGGGGTGTCCCCACCTGGCCCTGTGTGATGGGCCTCATCTCTGGATCCAGGAATCTGTGTAAACTTCTTCCTTCATGACAGTCCTTTCGGTGCCTGCATGTTTCATTGTTTCTTATTAAAACAAATCCCCGATACATTTTAACACCCACGTCTGACCACTTCTCACAGGATGCTGGGGCTCAGAGACGAGTGTGAACATGGTCAGGACGTGGGCCCCTAGGCACGTTGCTGGAACACCTGAGCATGGGCGGATGGGAGGGATGGGTCCCTGAAACTCCAAGTCTGTGATGGGACAGTCTCTGCAAGGCTGGCCGAGACAGTCTTGTAGATGGGACCTCAGACTGACAGCTTTGAAGGCATGGAAGGGCTCTGGGTGCCTGGGCCACCGGCTTGCAGAGGAAGAAAACAAACTAGTTCAGGCTGTCCTCCACACAGGGATTACAATGCTGTCCTGAGGCTCCTGGGACATGCCCCACCTGGGACACACAACAAGCCATGCAGTGAGGAGAGCAAGCTGAGGGCTCTTGACCCCATCCAAGGCTCAGAAAGAGACCCCAGTGTTGGGGGTCTGCCCTGCCTTCCCTAACCCTTCTAGCTCAGAACATTGTGTCCAATCCCTCCAGCAACCAGCAAGAGTGCCTAACAAATCTTAAGACAGGGTCACATTTCTCCCTGGCTTCCTCTGCCCTCTCTGCTCTCCACAGAGCTGTGGAAGCAGGAACAGGCAGAGCAGGGGGGCTGGCCTCAGCCCTGCCAAGGTCTATGGGTCTCAGTGATGGGGTCCCCACTGGAGCTACCCAACTCTAGTAGTGGCCCTTGTACTGTTACCCACCCACAGCACCCAGAAGATACGGGAGCAGGTCCAGACCAGTGTCACCTGTGGTAGGGGCTGACTTCCCTTTCCTCCCCAGCCGCTCAGAAAAGACTCTAGTCCCCAAGCAAAGTGGCTGCTTTGGACTTTTCAGAAAACAGAAGGAAACCTGAAGAGGGCTTGGTTGGGGGTCAGGGCCTTAAGAGAGAATGTAGAATCTGAGAAAGAGGAGCAAGGAGGGAAAGTAGAAAGAGGGAGCCCCAGAGAAGGAGGAACAAGGGGGAAGATGGAGTGCATGTGTGTTCTGAGAGCCAGCACGGAGCCCCCACATCTCAGTGTCCAGCTCCAGAAGACCAGCAATGGGATGTCCTGCTGGACCTCTGTCCCTCTCTACCTCCCAGTTCGTCAGCAAGCCTGGTCTGCTGGGCCTCGGCCTGGGCAGCAGCTGAGGGACATCAGGGGAGTTGCAGTGGGAGCTCTGTGTGCTTTGGTGGAGGTCACTGGGGGAGGAAGGCGGGAGGCAGGGGGTGGGACAGAGGGTGAGGGTGGAGGCCCATGGCACGCCTTTTAATCCACAGTGAGGGAGCCAACTTTGGGGGGCAGGTCCCCTCAGCCAGGGCAATGCTGGGGGTGGGCATCAGCCGGGGGTCCCAGCAGTTAGGGCAGAGGATGGCGGGAGGGGCTGGTGACACATCACACCATCCGCTTGGGCAGTCACTGAGATTCAGCTTAGACCATGACCCTCCCAGCCCCCATCCTGCCTTGTTAGCACTCAGGTGATCGCTCCTACCTGTCTCAGACTGCACCTCCTCTCCCTTTCTCTCTGTCTGTGAACTTTTGGCTGTCCCTAAAATTGCTGTGTGAGATAGGCCTCGCTTTCCTCTCCTTAAAATAGAGACAGTGAGAGTAGTCACCCTGCAGGTTCTCTGGAATATGCCTGAGATGGTGAATACCAAATCCCAAAACAGACAGGTCCCCAGCAGGTGTTCCCCAGGGCTGGAGTCCTGGAGCATCAGGGCCAGGAAAGCCAGGAAGGGCGTGTCTAGCACAGCCCGCACCCAATACACGACACACCACACACCGTCTGAACCCAGCAAAGCCAGCGAAGCCGGGGTGGGAATGGAAGAGCATTGCCTGGGCCCTTCTGGGAAAGTTCCTGCATCCCTGGTTGGTGCTGCTGTCCTGGCTGGGGGAGGAGAACATTGGTCAACCACCCTCTCCTGGGGTGCGGAGGGCTAGGAACCCCGCTGAGAGGAGAGGAAGCTGCCTCTGGCGTCTTGTAGAGGTGGAGAGGGAAGAGGGCGCCTTTGAAAATCCTGCCAGTGTACCAGCACGCTGGCTGAGGGCGTTGGAGCTACGCTTTGTTAATTAAGTGAATAATTAAGAAAAGTTGATTATCAATTAGCTAATTAAATAATCCATTTTATTTTCATATTCCAGCTTTCCACCTGTTTTTTTTTTCCTTACTTTTTTCTTTCCTTCTTTCTCTTTCTTTTTCTTTCTTTCTTTCTTTTTTTTTTTTTTTTTTTTTTTTTTGGTTAATCACTGTGGCCGTGGTAATGAGCCGCTGCGGGTTGCCAAGCAACCGGCTCCCAGTTAAACAGTCCCAGCTGCCTCCAGTCCGCCCGGCGCCCCGCAGGGGGCGGGGACCCCCTGCAGCCCCTTCTGTGCTGGGGCCTGCTGACACCCACTGCCTAGAGACCCGGCACGCAGGGGAGGAGCGGGCCCGGGGTCCCGCCAGTGCTCCCCCATTGCTCCCCTCCATCCCTCACTCTCCAGCTGGAGCCCTCTGCTCCCCACACCCGGCGCTCCGGCCACAGCGCCCGCCGCAGGCATCAGTTTCCCCGCTGCGCGGCTGTGGTAGCGCGGCCACTAGGACCGGCTGCAAGGGGTTCAGGCCCAGCGACTGAGGCCAGGAGGAGGCGGTCCACGGCCAGGCCTGCGTGCCCTCCGCTGGATCCCGGGAAGAGGGCTCCTGGCCGCCGGCTGGGAAGGCGGGCACCGCGAAACAGAGATGCACGTCCTCCATGGGGCTGCCCTGGCAGCCGCCGACGCTTCGGGGTCCAGGGCAGCCCGGACTCGCTCCAAAGATGCCCTGAGCGCGGCCTGCCGACCCGGGTCAGTGCGCGCCTACGCAGCCCCCAACCGACTCCTGCGGGGTCGCTGCCCAGAGACCGACCTTGGGTCCCGGCTCCACTCCCGCGCTCTGCGCCCTTCCGCCCCCCACCAACCCAGCGCTGTTGTTGGTGTGCGTGTGCGTGCGCCCGTGTGTGCGTGTGTGTGTTTCTCTAATTCTCCGGAGTTACTCTTTTGTTGCCAATTGTTTCTATGCCCCGAGGCCGCGCTGTAAATGAGATGTTACATCTGCACCGAGCTAAGTAAACACTTTATAAATGAATAAATAAGTGAATAAATAACAAATAGTCATCTCGAGGACCGGACTGGCTGCCAGGGCTCAGGCCGGCCTGTCTGCGACGGTTCTGTGCCCAGGGCTCCTAGCCGGAGGAGGGGTGGATGGGGAGCCAGCATCTGACCTTCTTCCCTGCTGCTCCCCACCCCTGGTCCAGCTGCCCCTCAGTCAAGGGTCCTTCCCTTTCTCCAGCTCCCAAATTCTCCTCCAGGCTCAGTGGCATTTTCCCCAGATGTCAGTTTGGGATTCATCGCTTTTACCCACCGCTTTTCAAACAAAAATGGACTGCTGCCGCAGGTCTGAACCCTGGGTCTGCCATCGAATGTGCCTCTCTGGGATGGCGAGGCTCCGGATGGTCATACCCCAAAGAAGCGCCTCGCATTTTCCAGCCTGCATGTTCGGTCCCTGCAGTTCCAGAGGACCTGGCTGGGGGGCTGTGTGCATCTACCCTACTGGGGAAGTCAGACAACAGTGCCTGCGGGGGTGGGGAGGGCAGCAGCCAGAGCCCCCCCAACTCCCAGTCCTGCCCTTGCCCTGTGCTGGAGGAACCAGAGAGGCCTCCCCAGCAGAGCAGGGTCTCAGCTCTGAGAGAGGCTGAACTTCACAATTATCACGGACAACAAGAACAAATGAAAAAGCTCTCATTGAGTAACTGATATCAATTATAAAACCCGGCTTTAGAGTCTGGGATAAATGATAGGGGAATCAGCCTAAGAGAGAAGGGGAACAGACATGTTATTATTTACGCCAGATTAAGAAAAGTATCCAATTTGCTGGCCATCTCCCTCCCCCTGGGAATTGGCATCAATTTTATTATTGTTCCTCCGATTTTAATATTCTCTAAATGAATTACTATTGAGCGAGGTAGTTAGTCAATAGTTTAATGCAATTAATTATCTTTAAATCGCTTTATCTTTTTTTTTTTTTTTTTTTTGTGAGAGAGAGTCTTAACTCCAGTAAGCAGTTGTTTACAGGAGTGTCCAGAGAGAGTGGATTCTGCACAGCAGGGGCCCAAGACTCAGGAGACCTGGAGAGAGGCTTTCCTGGCCCAGAAGCAGGACAGACTTAGATCTTGGGACCACAAGAATCCGAGGGGTGGCCACACTGGGCGACCCACCATGTACCACCACCATGAGGGAGAGCCCCGGGGGCCTTTGTGTTTTGTTTTGCTGGTTTGTGTTTTTAGTTTAAGTAGATCAGGGAAAAATGAAACTCACAGGCCACTGAGCTAGTGTTTCTTCTCTGGACTCTTCGTGGCCCTACCCTGATGAGATGGAGGGACAGAGCAGCCAGGCTGGCCCTTCTGTCATCACTTGTCCTCCTCCAAGGGACTGGGAGAGTAGCCTTAGGCAAAGGTCTTGGAAGAGAGAATGTAATGGGAGGATCAGTGGGGACTCTGATGTTATTTCCACTTATTATACCCCAGCTTCTTTCTTATTTATGGGGTTGGGGAAGGCTTCGTCTCTCCCCACAAATACCCTAACGTGTCCCAGACTGTTGACTCTACAGACTTTCCTTCAGGCTGACTTTGGGTGCCTGGACCTCACTGCTAAATCCCAGCATCTGGGAAAGGCAGCTCCAGCCTGGCTTCGAGGGGCCCGGCAGGCAGCCTGCGGGTGGGGAGTGGACAGGCCCAAGCCAACTGAAGGCCTTCTCCTGGTTCCCAGCTGCCTGTTCCTATCTGCTGCGCTGATTAGAAGCAAGAGGGGGCAGCCATCTCCACTCAAACTGAGCACTGAAAATTTTCCAGAAAAGCCCTCTTTTCCAATGCCACTCCCAACCCTAACCACAAACACGGGGAGACAAAGTTGTCTGCTGTGAAGTCTGGCCAAAATGGAATATTCACTAATGCAGAAAGGGAGGAACTTTTTTCCCAGCAGGTCAGAATAACTTCTCCATGAGATCAGGATACCAAACAGAGGAGTGCTGGGAAGATACTGAGGGATCTACAGAGACCTGGTGGCAGATAAATCATAGATCACAGGTAACCCTGTAAATAGTCACTCGCCTAGGCCTGGCTCAGAGTCGAGCCGGCCAGTAATAAAGAATGTAAATGCACAGAAACAGGCTGGTACAAGGTGCTGCGCATTGTATCTGACCCTGTCTAAGACATGTTTGCTGGGTGTGAGCACATCTACATGAGCGCTGGCGGGTGAACCCAGACACCAACAAGGCTCTCCATAATGTCAAGACAATCCCTAAGAATTTTCCTCTTCCTCCCGTGGAGCTGCTGATCAGCCCCCAAAAGAAATGTTGGAGCTTCTCACCATTCAGTAAAAATTGAATCCCCCTGAAATAGCACTGAGGACAGGACCTGGTATTTCATAGTGTTTTAAAAGTAATATTCCGTTTGTCGGTGCCGTGAAATAGGGCACCAGGAACGCTACAAGAAATAAAAAGAGTAATTTCTCAGTGGAGAAGTTGCCTGTTTCCAATTCAGGGTCCAAATGGCTGGAACCTGGATGCAGGACGATAGAGTCTGACCAGGGTGACTTCGTCCTCACCGGCCAGGAGCCAGGAGCCACAGCCCCTCCCACCTCGCACATCTGGAATTGGCATCAGGGGCGCCCGGGTCTCAGGAAGTTCTCACACTTCACGACTCATTAAACTCGGAGCTTGGATTCCTCAGGGGGGGGGGGGGAGGGGATGAAGGGGGGGAGTTATGTGAGGGGGGGCGAGGGGGAAGGTTGGGGATAAGGAAGGGTGCCCCCCCCCCCCCCCCCCCCCCCCGCCCAGCTCCTCTGGAAGCTGTTGGCCTGGAAGGAGGGGCTGGGTGTGATCTTAGGGGAGCCCCCACACTAAGGCTTGGGAACTGGCCAGGTGCCCACCTCAATGGGACAGGCCTGAAAGCACCTCTGCTGGGGGTGGGGGAGCCCAGACTGTCTCTCAAAGGAAGAAACTGCCTTCCAATCCAGGAAAGCTTGGTGTCCATTCAAGAGGAAGGGTAGGCCCTTGGTGGACTGGACAGTGTGCAGATGGGGCCACCGATCAGACAAACACCCTGACTTCCTCCGAGAGTCATTTCTCTCAGACCAACGAAATGGAGGAGATCCTGCCCACCCAGCCAACCTGAGAGGCCTGGAAGGGCTGCTGGCGCTGCTCCGATAGGCCGTCCCTCTGGTGAGGTCTCCCCGGGCCAGGGGGCCTCGAAGCCTCTCCTCCTCACACTTCCATTTGATGGTTACGGATACTGCCTTAATGTCTGAAGGGGATAATACTTGGGAGCTTAAAATTACAATTGCTTCTACTTAAATTTATTTGATGGCCGGAGCGTTCCCGTTATACACTCGTATATGGGTTTTCAATATCTTAAATGTTTAAAAAGGTTTTATTCTGTACTTACACTGAGTGAAATTAAAAAGAAACAGTAAAATGTTTGAAAATGAAGTGCATTATGTTTAATAAATTTAAAATGAACAAAGACTGCTATATTGCCAGCAATATCATTCCCTGCCCAGGGGCATTAATAAAGACTGGAGGTTTGGAAAAACAATATTTTCTATTAAAATTCTGCACTGTGTTTCAATATTAAAAGGATATGTGATGAATTTCCAGTGTTACCCAGACGGGGTCAGAGATTAATTTCATTTCTTTCTGGTCAGCATTCTGTCGATAATTAATCAAAAGCAGAGTTCCTTAATGAAACACTTTTCATAAGGTGATAATTAGCAGGAAAGAGGCGGCCCGCAGACAGTCCCGCGAGCTGTCTAATAACCGGCAAGGCGCTGGACTGGGTCCTGAGGGCCGGAGGCGGGGGCCGCGGGGACACCGGTTCCCCAGCGAAGGGGCTGAGCAGCAGTGAACCGAGCCCCCACACGGTCCAGCCCTGAGCTCAGGCCGCTCTGCGGACCCAATCAGACCACGAGAGGAACCAGAGAAGCAGAAGCGCGAGGGCCTCTGGGACGCTTTGTGACCTTAGCCAAGTCCCTGCCCTTCTCCGGGCCTCAGCGCTCCCCCCTACCGGAGGAGCAGCTCGAATCAGAGCCTCTCCGGCCCGGAGCACAGAGACCGGCCTTTGTCCTGGCCTGTCCCCTGCTCGCAGAGCTCTTGGCGGAAGGACCCACGGGAGTCCATGGGACCCAGCCAGGCTCCGGCTGACCCCTTGGCTCCTCTATGCCTGGCTACCAGCGCCACGCCAAGCCGGGTCCGCTGCGGAGAAGCCTGGGAGGCCGAAGGGGGGGGGGGGCGGGTGGTGAGAGAGGGAGGGAGGGGAAGAGGAGGGGGTGGAGGCGTCCGCAGACTGAGGGGAATTATTAGTGCATTATAAAATTACTAAAAATAAATGGAAAACAATTAAGGGGTTCAAGAGTAAATAAAGTTAATGAAACAAAATTAGCAGCAATTAGCAGCGGCGCCCGCGCGTCCGCGCTCGCTCCCCGCAGCCCCGCGCGCGGTTTGGAGCCCCGGGGCTCCAGGCAGCAAACAAAGGCCTCCCGCCGACCCTGCCTAGCGCAGCCCTTGGTGTCCCTGCCCCGCGCCTCCGCTGGAGCTGGCGGGCTTAACCACCCGCCGCCCGTGTCCCCCACACCCCAGGTGCGCCCTAATCCCAGGCGGAGCGGCAGGTGCCGGGTCCACGGCCGGCCTGTCCTTCCCCGCGCTGCTCGGGGAAACGCTGCAAACTTTCCGATAACGCCGAGAGGCGGGGGTTCTGTGCAGATGAGATTATCGATAGTTATTGAAAGTCCCCAAATAGGATTTACAAAGCAGGCTCCTGCGCCTTTAATAGAATTCTAGATAATCTTTTATCACAACAAGACACCCATAGAATTATTTAAACAGATTGGACGGCTGCAGCAGCAAATTTCAATTATTCTAATGCTTTAATAAATGTGGTGCGTGTGTATTAAATTCAAGCTTCTTAATCCAAATTTTACGATTTAACTGCTCTGATTTTTCATTACTGCAACACCCACACGCGGCAATGGCCCGCTCCCTTCCTGGGGAGGGCTATCCGGGCTCAGAAAAGCCGAGCAGGGGAGCGCATAGTGTGCAGCGGCC